>NC_056056.1:203209218-203514927 GCF_016772045.2 Ovis aries
TGAAGGATTCAGAGCATGGAATTTGTCTTCAGGAAAGCAGAAAAAGGTTAGAATGGCACTAGAGAAAGATTCGGAGAAGGCGATGGCACCCCACTCCAGTACTTTTGCCTGGAAAATCCCATGGATGGAGGAGCCTGGTGGGCTGCAGTCCATGGGGTTGCGAAGAGTCGGACAGGACTGAGCAACTTCACTTTCACTTTTCACTTTCATGCATTGGAGAAGGAAATGGCAACCCACTCCAGTGTTTTTGCCTGGAGAATCCCAGGGACGGGGGAGCCTGGTGGGCTGCCGTCTGTGGGGTCGCACAGAGTCGGACACGACTGAAGCGACTCAGCAGTAGCAACAGAGAAAGATTGGTAGGAAGTTAATAAAGGAAAATAAGGATTTCCGAGCTCTTGTGAGGGTTCACTAAAGAGATGTGGTGATTATTTGAGTTAGGAAGTCTGGGTATTAGGAAGTCTGAAGGTAAGTGCCTTGGAATGAAAATATTGAATGCATGGCATATATGCTACAACTCAGAAAGTGTGTGGGGATCCAGCGTATTACTTTAGTAGATTAAAACAGTATTGGAAATCAAATTACACCTTTTAGATATCCCATTTAATATATTGCTAAATAGATATTGATGACAATATTGTAGAAAGTATTCAAGTATCAGAAGGATGTTTGGACAGGATGAACTCTGGGATTTCTTTTTAATAGTGTGTATAGATTTATACGTAGTCCTTTAGAAATCCTTGGTTGTAATCAGTATTGCTAACTTAGATTGACTTGTCCACTCCCCCCACCCCCGCCCCGCCCCGTGCTTTTTTTTGTTGTTACTCTTAAGACTTGTGAGGACTTACATGACCAGAAAGGTTCTTTGGATTTTGTAGACCAGATGTTTAGTAGAAATTATAATGTTTGACTTGAAAGTCATAAAAGACATTTAGCTGCCACTTAATGTTGTATGCAGATTTTGTAGTTTTCCAAGGAAAGTACCATAAAGAAAGGTGCCCAATAAATAGCGGATTATTACCACCCTTGCATTTTAAATTGTAAATGTTTTGGGGCTGTTTCTTAGCCTTATGCAGCACTTAGCGTTATATCCTTGACTAATGTGACCTTTTTCCTGGTTTTTGTAATGGACGCATAGTATGAGGGACTCAGTTTTAGACAGTGCCTTGAACACAATGTGGACTGATAGTGTGATGTATTAAGGGCTGAAGTGAGCCAAAAGGGAATCTGTGATGGAAATTTGCTAATTTGCCAATAGCAGCTGTAGGTACACAAACAAGCAGAAAGGGCTATCACTTTCAGAAAAAGCTATCTGCCCATTTGGTTTTAACTAAGAAAGTTGGATTTAGACTTAGAAGGAAAATTCATGTTGTGCTTACTGATGAAAATAGTGGCCCTCATAAGTCTGTCTGGCCAGCACAGCCCATAAATTGGCTTGAACATCACTTTTTTATTTACTCCTTTTGAACACTTTACTTTTTCAAAGATTAATTTCTTGAATGGGGCGTGGTTAGTTTTCAGTGGTAGTTGGCCTTCGCCTTGGATGACAGGCCCTTAGTGAGTACTGTGAGAGAAGACCGTGTAGGTCATTTCTTCTTAACCCTGGGCTTTTTGTTTGGATGCCTCATTTGTGTTCTTCATCTTAGCCTGTGGATCTGTGCTGTCCATTTGACCACTTGTCTACTTAAATTTAAATGACTTAGGATTAAATAAAGTTAAAAAATTAATTTTTTAGTTGTAATAGCCACATGTGGCCAGTGGTTATTGTATTGCACAGTGGAGAGAACACATCTGTCATTGTAGAAATTTCTGTTGGATATTGATATTTAGTAACTATTGATACCAGGAAAGTAAATGTCAGAAGCTTGGACTAAATGCTTTAAAAAAAAACCCAAACCAATATTTTGGGTAAAAAAAGAACACCATTTATACTGCTTTATTCCTAATGGCTTCTGCTTTCTCAGAGTTAAATATTGTCTCTTAGGATAGGCTTTATGTATAATTTTTAGTATTGTCTTATTTGAAGATCATTTTAATAATAATATAAAGCAATAAAAATAGTTGTATTAACTATATCTGCCGGACTGAACAGTTTTATTAAGGTATACTTGATAATAGAGTAAATTACACATAAGTGAAGTTTAATAAGTTTTGACAGATGTATACACTTCTGGAACCATCATCAGTCACCACAATATAGTCATCACCTACAAAGGTTTCCTCATGCTCCGCTATCATTCCTCCTTCCTTTTCTTTTCCACCTTCTCTCCCCACCTCCAGATAACCACTGAACTGCTTTTTGTCACAATAGATTAATCTCAGTTTTCTAAAATTTTGTATAAATGGAGTATGCAATATATACTTCTCTCTGTCTAACTTCTTTCATTCTACATAACTATTTTGAGATTCGCTGAAGTTACATGAACAGATAGTTCACTACTTTTTTTCGGGAGGAGGGGGCTATGCTGTGTGGCATGTAGGATTTTATCAGTAGTTTTTCTACCAGGGATTGAACCCAGCCTCCCTTCAGTGGAGGCTCAGAGTCTTAATTACTGAACTGCCAGGGAAGTCCCAATAGTTCATTACTTTTTATCGTATGGATATATCACAGTTTATTCATCCATTAGTCTGTTGATGACATTTGGGTTGGTTCCAGCTTGGGTTATTACATATAAGCTGCTATGAACTTTATACATAGGTCTTTGTACTGACATTACACTTTTGTTTCTCTGAAGTAAATATCTAGACATAGAATGGCTGGATCATATAGTAGGTTGTTTATTTACTCTTTTAAGAAACTGCCAAACTGCTTTCCAAAAATGCTGCACCATTTTACAGGTCCCCCCTCAATAAAGTATGAGTGGTCCACTGGCTCCATATCCTTGTCAAATTCTTGACATGATCAAGCTTTTTTATTTTATCTGACAGACTGTTTTAATAAGAACAGACTGTCCTGGTAGAATTGATTTCCCCCTCTTACAAGTCTTTTGTATTTAAAATGCTGCAGAAATAATGCTTTGTTTGTGAAAAGATTTCGACAGTTTTCCTATACATTTATTTACTCTTTGATAGTATTTGCTTACCATTTCTGATTTGAAACTCAGTTTATGGGAATCAATACATTTTGTTCATTTTGACTTACGTACTTTTCTCTTTTTGTTCTAGCGGCCCCTTTGTTGCTTTATGCAAACAGACGGGACTTGCGATTGGTTGATGCTGCAAATGGCAAAGAGAATGCTACGATTGTAGTTGGAGGCTTGGAGGATGCAGCTGCGTTGGACTTTGTGTTTAGTCATGGCTTGATATACTGGAGTGATGTCAGCGAAGAAGCCATTAAACGAATAGAGTTCAACAAAACTGAGAGTGTACAGAATGTTGTTGTTTCTGGATTATTGTCCCCTGATGGGCTGGCATGTGATTGGCTTGGAGAAAAATTGTACTGGACAGATTCTGAAACTAATCGTATTGAAGTTTCTAATTTAGATGGATCTTTACGAAAAGTTTTATTTTGGCAAGAGTTGGATCAACCTAGAGCAATTGCCTTAGATCCTTCAAGTGGGTAAGTTTTGTATAATGTACAAAGGTCATTGTATCTCCTCCTGGCTGTTTTCTTTCCATTAGCATAGACACCCCTCACTCCAAGAGAAAAGAAACACGAGACCCCACTTTTAGGTTCTTTGGACTTCTTTGTCAAGTAGACTTGAATGTGGGAAGTTAGGTCATGTTCTTAAAGTAAGGTGTGTCTATAAATAGTTCTGTGTTTCTAGTATCAGGGGATAGCCATGTTTATAGTTCTTGTTTTATCTTCTGCATATTTCATAATTATGAGAGAATCATTAGAAGGCAGAGAAAAAGGAATGATAACAAGAGTGGTCTGAGATCAAATCTTCTGAATTTATACCTTTTATTATATACACCATTATTTTATAATACTAGTGTTTTTTTATTAAGCTGATTTTTTAGTATTTCAGTGTTGAATGAAATGTAAGTTGTTCACTCATATCTAGTTCACTAAACATGTTATTGTCATGAAGTTTATTTTCTAATGAGAGAAACTTAAACCTGTGGGCAAATCTTGCAGTGTAGGATGTGACCTGGCCCCCAGGTGCCTCTCTCTTACCATGTCTCAGTCCTGCCTGTGCGAGTCCTCGCTGTGTCTCTGCTGACCACATTGTCACGCCAGAGTCTGCCATGGCCGGGTATAGATAGTAAAGTGTGAACCTGAAATGAACTACTATTAATTGGTTAAAATCAAAAGATAAATACCTGTGAATAACTCTTTTAGTACTACTTCTTTGACTTTCAAGTATATTGGAATGCTTTAAAACTCATTTATGGAGGGAGTGGATTAATGTAATAAATTAAAATTTGGGAAAAAATAAAAAGTTTATGTATGCTCTTTTGTCTTGATATCAGGTCCTTTTGGTAACAAAGTCTTAAGACAGTGCCATATTATAGGAAAATGAGAAGCTTTGTCTGACTATAAAAGATAACATGGGCAATAGTGAGTGAAATTTTAGAGCGAGAAGTTCTAGAAAGCATATATATATACTTTATATAATATATAAAGATGTATTTTTAGAGAAGCATTAGGCGGTGTCCGCTAAAGTCAGATGTTCTTTTAATAAAGCATCAGAAAATATTATACTGACTCTAGTGGTAGGAAACCGTTGTGTGTTCCAAGAAGGTCATATATGTTGAATGTATGGTAAACTGTCCTAATTGAACAATCTGGTTCTCGAGAACTTGCAAGGTGTTTTTGAGAAATGGAATCTGTTTTGCCAACAAAGTTTGTTGTTAAGTCTCAGGGAGTGTTGAAATGTCTCTGAGGTTACTGCTTTGTAGAACATACAGGGTTTTGTTGCTTTCCATGCTTATTAGGAAGTAATACTTTGATGAAAAGATAAATAGTTCTCCCCATCTCCTTTTTGACAGATTCAGTCTTATAACTCTAAGGATGATGGAAAATTTCCCAAATATCTATTAAATGGTTAGTATGTTCAGAGCTCTGCTTTTTTGTGTTCCTTGGGGAGAGGTGGGGAATATCTTTAAGGATTTACTGTTTAAGGAGAGAAAACTTAGGAGAGAACGTTTCCTTCTTCAGAGCATGTTTATTTGCATTATGTAGTGTGTATGTGGAGAGGGAAAGAGTATTATAAGAGCCACAAATCTCTTAAGGATAGTACATAGTTAAGGGAGGTGAATTTATAGGGAACTCTCTTGACTATTCGGGATCTAATAATTTAATAACTAAATGAGTCATTCTCATTTTGTCCCTTAAAACTTGAGCTTTAACTTCTTGCTGGCAGGTCTGATAAGTGTCTTAGGAAGTAAGTTTCCCATGTGATGAAAAAGTACATTAGCGTTTCTGTGGCTTAAATATTTACTAATGTTTGAATCTCAAATTTGCCAGACTCAGCAAGTAAAGGATATTATTGAAAGAATCAATAGTAATGTACTTTGAAGGTGACAGTACTGTTATTTAAGCTTCTGAGGGACATTCACTGAAAAATATTTTTCCTGAGATCTAAATGGGGTTTTGGTAAAACAGTCAAATACCTTTCATTATTTTTGATGTCTGTAGTTAGTGTTGCATATGTGTGAGTGTGCATGTGTAAATTCACTTTTTCAACTCTTTAGCAGTTCTCCGAAAGTTTCTTTTAATTTTTGGAAAGTTACTCTGTGTTGTATGGCTGTTTTTTACTTTGTGCAACTGGAAGCAGATAGAATGCAGCCAAATGGTGTCATTTCATACTTAGCGTGATGAAGCATGTTTAAAATTATATTTTAAACTTCTGTATTTAAAAATATATTTTTTCAAATAGTTTTTTCAGTGTTGATCTTAGATTTGTGTTAACACTTTTAGTTTTAATGGAATAGTAGTTTTGGATTAAATTATGTCACTCGTATCAGTTAGTAGCAAACAGGAGAGATGATTTCCAGATCTGTTTTTTGGGGGAAAAATGAAGTTTGCTTACCAGAGAAAGCACATGAAAACAGAGCTGAGGAAAACGGTGGCTGTATCAGAGTTCCGGGATCCTGGGCTATGAGGTTCAGAAGAGCTGACTGAGCGCTCTCACATCAGCTTATGTAAAAGCAAAGCTCCTGAATGGCTGGCATTGTTTGAGCCCTGGGAACTGGTGCAGACATCTGTGTGCTTTCGGATGTATGGAGTTCTTTGTGCAGTCAGTCCATTTAGCCTAGACTGAAGGAAGATTTTTATTTCCCTCTCTAAATTTGGCTTCTATTAGCCTGAGATTTTTTTTTTCTTCTTTCTTTCTTTTGAGTGACTGGCAGTGTAGAATTCTGAATAAGGAACGGGAAAAACGTGTATGGAAATGGTTCCATAAGTGAACAGTCGTAGTTAGAGAAAGCAGTATCCTTGCTTTACGGTGAGAGGTGATTCTTATGTGGCTGCTCCTGATGGTGGAGCTCCTGAATCTGATCCACAGCGACTGTTCTAATCTTAGAGATGTTGAGGAGCTGCAGAACTAGTTCAGTGGAAAGAGAATGATTTATAATTTCCCTGTCAGTTAAGTATGTGTAATTGTCATAACTTGAGTATGTTTAAAAGTATTTTCTATACTGGTTGTATCCCAGATAGCTAAAATAGTTGCTACCACATAGTAGATGTTCAGTAAAAATTTCAGTAAATATTTCTTTTATAATCCTTTATTAATCGTCCTTGTGAGGGACATTTGTTTCCTAAGCAATGTAAACTTTAGTATGGTCTTGTGAATTCTAAATCAGTATGGCTTTGATTGCAATTGTTAATTTGAAACATGGTTAAGAGTTTTAGTCTTTCATTAGAAGTTATCCAAATCGTATTTTAAAGATACACTCATTGGAGAATGTTTTATGTCACATCTAGCTTTGTTAATTATCAAGCAAGTCACTTTGTTTTCTTGGATATCAGTTTCCTCATTTCTAAAATGAGTTCCTTTCAATTTTGAACTTTAAAAGCCAGACATTTAAAAAAAGTAGTCTATCTCATTTTAAATACATTATTTAAGCTTTAAAAGCCAGGCATTTAAAGAAAGTACTCTCATTTTAAAAACTGTATTTTACCGTTACACATTCAGTCTAATTTAGATATTTTATACTTGTGTTTCTCAGAAAAGATTCTTTAGATTTTGTTTCTACTGCCCTTATTGCACATGCTGTCACATTCAGCCTCCTCCTTTAGGCTGTTTCACCTCTAAAACTAGCTTAAACCTTTTTTCCAGTTCCACTTGATGTAAACTGAAAAGCACTTTAAAATATCAAAGGATATGTTTTGTATGAAGAATGGAAAATGTGGCCCATTACTTTCAAGCAGGTTGTATATATTCAGATATGCTTGTAGATAGGTGTTTTTGAAATTACCTAAAAAGAGTGTGTTGGAAAGACACTAATCCAGGAAACCTGGATAGGTTTACTTTATTAGCCTCTGGGATAGAAATCAAGGCCCATGGAAGGTAAAATTTTTTTTTAAGAATAAATAAATGTGTATATTTAATTGTATGTATTCTCAAATGTTAGTGTTGAGTGTCATCCAGCTTTTAATCCTTTATATCTAGTGATACATATCACATCTCATTGAGTTTTGATTGTGTGGTTTACCATTTTTATGTTCTGTGTCTCCAGGCCTACTTTTATTGAGGGAATATTAAAAGGGAGTATTTGCAATATGACTGAATGACTCTGAGTAGCCCCACTCCAGTACTCATGCCTGGAAAATCCCATGGACGGAGGAGCCTGGTAGGCTGCAGTCCCTGGGGTCGCTAAGAGTCGGACACGACTGAGCAACTTCACTTTCACGCATTGGAAAAGGAAATGGCAACCCACTCCAGTGTTCTTGCCTGGAGAATCCCAGGGACGGGGGAGCCTGGTGGGCTGCCGTCTATGAGGTCGCACAGAGTCGGACATGACTGAAGCGACTTAGCGGCAGCAGCAGCAGCAGCAGCAGCAGCCTAGTCTCAATAGCTTTCTTTGCCTTTTATCAATAAATACAAGCTTTCCTTGCTTGCACATTGACCTTTTGATTTATCCTAGCAAAAGAGAAGAATGATATTCTATGAGAGTAATGAATATAGGGTACCTTTAACTGAGTTTTCTGCATTGTGGTGCTCTTATATATCCTTGCTGTATTTCAGTGATTGGCTTTTTAGAAATTTTAGCAAATTAGTTTCAGCACACCTGATATTTGTGTTGTTGAATCTTTAAGATTTTGGAAGGAGTCTATGACAGCTAATTTGTGAAGTAGAAATGAAATGATTGTCTTTAGTTTTTTTTTTTTTTTTTTTGGTAGCATTTGATATTGATACCATATTCCTTTTAGAAATTCTTCCCAAGATTTTCTGATTTTTATACTGTTGGCTTTCCTACCTCTCGGACCACCCTTTTCCTTTCTTAATAACTCTTAAGTTTAAAAGTATATCGTTTATTCTTTGCCTAAGATCGTATACGTTCCCACAGCTTTTGCATAGAAGCAGATAGCCAATTATCCATAAAGCTCCATATCCTGAAACACTAGTTCTGTGTATAAAAGCTCTCGCTCTGTCTGAACTCTCAATAACGTACAATTTTGAAAGGTGTCCTCTTGGTCAGTTGGGGAAGCCTGTTTTCTGCCAATTAAATCCTGGGAGTGGTAGGGAATTTTAAGGATCTTCTTGATAAATGACCTTTACTTTTTGGCTGAACAAACCTAGTCCTTTGGGTAAAATAAGAGAAAGTCAGATTCTTGGTTGAGATTTTCCAATTCCACGTTAGGTCCTTTTTTTCCCCATGAAAAGTGTCCTGCTGAAGCTTTTTCTTTTTTTTTTTTTCCCCTTGTCTTTTTTGCACGTTGAATTACTTTAAAAATGCAACCTGGTTGTTTTATTTAATAGAGGATTTTATAAATTCTGTGTTTTTAGATATATTCACCATACTGATTTCTTCTTCTACTATTTTTTTGGCATCCCACTTAATCCAGTTGGTTTTAGCTTCTTTCTGCTTGCAGTATGTTGTTTAATATTTCAGCAGAAGTCTGTTAATGGTAAGTTTCTGGAGTTTGTCTGCAAATATATTTATTTTGTCCTCATTCTTGGAAAGATAATTATTTGATTATAGAATTCTCTGTGATTGTTATTTCACTCAGTCCTTCGAGGGTATTATGACTTTTAATTGTTGCTGTGAAAAGTCTGTTCTCTAATTATTGTTGCTTTGTAATTAGTTTTTTTCTGGTTTATTAAAAGCAGCCCCTGCATTCCTAAATTTTTGATACTTTTCAGCTTTGTTCACTTTGTGTCCAGATGTGGCTGTGTTTTACTTATCCTGCTTAGAACCCTTGTTTCTAGAATATAATCATCATTGTTATTTCTTCTAGAAAGCTATCCATCATTTTCTTACTTTTCCTTTATTCTCTTTAGTCTGCTCTGGAATTCCTGTTTGATGTATGTGGACCACCTGATTTTATGCTCCATGCCCCTTAATCTTGCTTTCATATCTTCTCTCACTTTATCTCTCTGGGCTTGCGGTTATTTTTTGCACCTGCCTTCCAGATAATTCTTTGTTCAGCTGTGCCTAATTTTGCAGCTTAGTATCAGTGATTGTGTTTTGCTTTTGTAGAATTTCTTTATGCCCTTCATTTAAAACTTACTATGAGATGGTTACCCTACATAAAAGAAGAAATATTGTATCAATAATATTAGACTTACAAAGTGTTAGAAAAATAGTTAATAGTTCTTGTATAACTTTTACCTGCATGCACAGTAGTCCTTCAGTCTTGTCTAACTCTCTGTGAGCTTCATGGGCTGTAGCCTGCCAGGCTTCTCTGTCCTTAGGATTTTCCTGGCAGGAGTACTAGAGTGGGTTGTCATTTCTTCTCCAGGGGATCATTCTAACCCAGGGATTGAACTTGAATCTCCTGTGGCTTCTGCATTGACAGGTGGATTCTTTATCCCTGAGCCACTTAAGAAACCCATAATCTTTACCTTGCTTCCCTTAATATTATATTTTATGTAATCATAGAAGAGTTATCTAGATCAGGAAATTAATGTTGATACAATATGGTTAACTAATCTCTAGACTGTACTTGAATTTCTTTAATTTTCCCACAAGGGTCCTTTTTGTGGTTGAGGGTTCCATGTTGCATTTAGTTGTTATTTCCTTAGTCTTTTCTAATCTGGGACATTTTACCAGTCTTTGTCTTCATAACCATGACCTTTTGAAGGTTACTGACCAATCAGTTTGCAGAATGTCCCTCATTTAGGATTTGTCTGAGGTTTTCCTTTGATCAGCTATATGTTTTTGGCATAGCAGAGGTCACGTTCTCCCCTCAGGGCATCGTATCGGCAGATACGTGATGTGGGTATTGGTGATGTATTATTTGATCACTTACGGCTTTCTCTGCCAGGTTTTGTGTGTGTGTTTACATTTTCCCCCTTACAATAACTGCCTGAAACTGTGCAGCTATCTTGCTGCTTATCATACAGCTACAGCCTGCATCCTCAGTCATGTCTGACTCTTTGTGACCCCATGAACCATAGCCTGCCAGGCTCCACTGTACATGGAATTTTCTAGGGAAGGATACTGGAGTGGGTTGTCATTTCCTTCTCCAAGGGATCTTCCCGACCCAGAGATTGAACCCACATAAGCTCGAACCCACATCTCCGAAGTCTCCTGCGCTGGTAGGTGGATTCTCTAGTACTGAGCCACCTGAGAAGTCCACTTCTTACATTACTTTTAAGCAACCTTTGTTGGTTTTTGCCTGCAACAGTTAATACTATGGTTTTCTGCCAAATGGTGATATTTGTAGTTCCATTGTTCTCGTAAACATGCGTTACTAGCTAGAATTCCACCTTAAGGAAGAACTGTCTTGTCTTTCCTACTTAGGCATTTATCCAATAATTTATATGAATATGAACTCAGGGGCATTTGTTTATTCTATAAGTTATAATCCATTACTGTCATTATTTCTTGCTCCAGTTGCCCTAGATTTTGCCATTGGGAGTTCTTCAGGTTGGCTCCTGTGTTCTTTTGAGAGGCCCTCATCATTTTTAAACACTTATTTACTATCTGCAGAGCACAAGATGTTCCACTTTCATCTTGTCCTTTTGCTTCACCCTTTGACTCAACCCTTTCTCCAAGGAGCTCTGTCTCCTTTATTGGAAGATGCTGTTGAGAAACTAAGATCTGGGAGTTGGGTGTGTTCACACTGGATTTTCATTGCAGTGAATAGTTGAGAGATACATGTAGGAAATAACATGTGCATGTGTGTGTGTACACACACACACACCTAGTTCGTGTGTGTATGTCTGTATCTACATATTAAAAAAATGAACTTATGTTTATCTCCAGTTCCAACCCACCACTTACAAAATTATGTTACAGTCTTTTCCCCTTTCTCCCCAACACCTTTTCTTTGTTATTCCAGTTTATGATAGTGAGAAACAGGGTTCTCATTGTCCACAATGTATTTTCTTATTTCCTCAATCCTAGTGTACAAATTTCAGAATTGCCAACCTGTACTCTTGTGAGAAACAAATTTTTTGTCTGGAATACACTACTGTGAAAATCCTGTCAGTCAGAATGCTGTCTTCCAAATGTATTTAGGTAAATTTTCCTTCTCATCAGTTGCAGTGTGGCATTTGTAATATATTACTGTTTGTGTTCCTTTTGGAATGTCTGCCTGTATCCTGGTTGATTTTAATTATCAATTTATTTTTGGGTTGTGTGAAGCAATTGCCATGTTTCCTAGAGTTAGAAATAACACAAAAAGCTTGACTCAGTAGCGTCCTTCCTCCTGATCCTTGTGCGATGGTCCCATTTCCCCTTTCTTTCCAGCTTGTCCCTCCCTGTTTACCCCCTAGGATATCTTATTATTATTTATTTCTAGTTTTATCTAATTGAATTCCTTTTTGCACAGATGAGCTGTTTCATGTAAATTTTTTAATTTTTTTTACATGAAAGAGGAACATACTAAAGATGCTCTCTTGCACTTTCTTTTTTAACTAACAATGTATCCGGAATATCACTCCATATCACTTTGTAGAGATCTTCCTTGTTTTTTTTTTTTTTTGGCGACTGCCTAGTATTCCATTGTGTGATTATAGCATAATGTATTCAGCTACTCTCCTGTTTTGTTAGCTGAGGTGTTTTAAAGCAAATCCACACAGTGACATCTCACTCTGAAAAGTGGGTATTTTCCTCTATAACCACAATACCATCTTCTTCCATGCACCCCAAATGAGCAAGTCTTTATTATTGTAGATGACTCAGTCCATATTCTGATATCTGTCATAGCCTCAGAAGTGCTATTTTACAGTTGGTATACTTGAATGAGGATTTAAAACAAAGTTCACAGATTGTACTTGATGATGTCTCTTAGTTTCTGTGGAATAGTCCCTCCCTATCTGTTTTTTTCTCATGCTTTTATTGAGAAGGTTCTGTAGTTGTCTTTTTTTTTTTTTTTTGAGAAGGTTCTATAGTTGTCTTGTAGAATGTTACGATTTGGAGTTTTCTAGGAGATACTTGGGCTGTTTGATTTATTTTTACTCCTTTATGTTTCTTGTATAAATTAAAATTTATGATAGGAGACTTGGTTAATGAATTCATTGTTTTGGCACAAGTGCGTCATAGGTAGTATTGAGTACTTTATCACATCAGGAAGTGCATAGTATTTTGTTCTACCTGTAGCGATGTTAAGATGGCTCAATAGATGATGAAAGTTTATATTTTTATCATAATATTGAGCTTTTCCTTTTATATCCTTCAAGTAATCTGTGCAATGACCCTTTTGTACAGTGCCAACATCCAGTTCCTCATCTACTGATTATTTTAACATCCACTGATGATCACTTCTTGTTTTGTTAAGGATGTCTGTTACTTTTTTATGATGTCTGTCCCATGTGTTTTAGTCTATCTTTTATGTGTTTCGGTAATTTAAAATAGTTACAGTCTCTATCCAGATTATTCAGTTGTCTGAAGTTCTTAGACATCCACTTCTGTTCTTTGTTATATTTCCTGATTCTTAAGGTGAACTGTTTCCTTCGGTGTTGTATAGTTTTAAATTGTGAGTTGGCTTCCTTTTCCAGTAAGTGGCCTGAAGTGACCCCTAAAAATGGCGGGCTATTCACTTGACCCAGAAAACCCCACAAAATCATGCAAATCAAGAGGTTGATATCTTCGTGTTCACTTTTAAGAACACTCGTGAAACCGCCCAGGCCATAAAGGATATGCATATCCGAAAAGCCACCAAGTACCTGAAGGATGTCACGTTAAAGAAGCAATGTGTGCTGTTCCGTTGTTACAATGGTGGAGCTGGTAGGTGTGCACAGGCCGAACAGTGGGGCCGGACGCAGGGTCGGTGGCCCAAAAAGAGCGATGAGTTTTTACTACACATGCTCAAAAATGCAGAGTGTAATGGTGAACTTAAGGGCTTAGATGTAGATTCTCTGGTCATTGAGCACATACAAGTGAACAAAGCCCCCAAGATGCGACGCAGGGCTTACAGAGCTCACGGTCGGATCAACCTCTACATGAGCTCTCCCTGCCACATTGAGATGAGATGAAAAAGAACAGATTGTTCCTAAACCAGAAGAGGAGGTTGCACAGAAGAAAGAGATATCCCAGAAGAAACTAAAGAAACAAAAACTTATGGCCCGGGAATAAATGCCACAAAAAATAAATGCAAATAAAACTTAAAAAAAATAAAATGTGAGTTGATCTTCAGAGGGGTTGTTTGTGTGAATCTTGAGTGGCTTCAGGTAGTGGCTTCAGGTAGAGGGTCAGGAAGAGAGGTTTGTTTTTGCCACGCACACTACAGGTGTTTCCAGGGACCACTTTATTTTTAAACTGAAGTATAACTTAGATGTACTAAAATGCACAGGTTTTCTGTGCTGTTTTGATATACGTATGTACCTGTATTACTACCCAGTTCAAGCAGAGATGATTTTTTGTGTTTAATTTTGAAGTTAGGAGTTGCCGTACAGTGTAGATAGAATAAATTCAGACGCTTAAACCTATGTGAGGGCATTGTGATTAGAGTTTTTGGTGGTTTTTCCTACCTTTTCAGAGCTTAGGCCAAGGCAGAAAATTTCTTTGCCTCCTTCTACCAGTGGCAGGTTTTTGTACTTGATTGTTCCCTGAAGGTCTGTGCTTTGTGCAAAAATCTTAGTTATAACACAGTGCTTCTTGTGCGTCCGGGCCTTGTTTTCCTGTTTTGCCATTGAAACAGAACTCTGAGTTGAGAATGTCCTTCAGGGTGGCTGTGGCATCAAGCATGTCCTGCTGTGGTGGTGTTGTTGTTTACTTGCTAAGTACTTCTTTTTGCTTCCCTATTACCTTTTGGCTCTTGAGAGATTTGATTTCCTCTGCTTTCATACCTTAGTTGTCCATTTAAAGTAGTGTTTATGTATTTTTATTTTGTGTATGTGTATATATAGGTATCAAGTCCATTTGACCAATTATAACACACCAGAAGCTCCTCAGTGACTGAGTAGTTTATAACAACAGAGATTTTGCTGCTTATAGTTCTAGAGGCTGAAAAGTCCAAAGTCAAGGTGCCAGCTTGGTCCCTTTATGGTGAGGGCCTTCCTCCTGGTTCATGCACCTTCCTTCTGTGTCCTCATGTGGTGGAAGGGCTTCAGGGATCTCTCTTTCATAAGGCACTAATCCTGCTCCTCATAGCTCTGCCCTTGAATCTAAGCACCTCCCAGAGGCCCCACATTCTAATAATATCATCTCTGAGGATTTCAACATTGGAATTTTGAAGAAACATAAACATTCAGACCATAGCAATGTGTAAATCAAAAGACTCGCCACTGATTCTAGGAAAAGGAAGGTTTTCTGGTTATGTTGTTAACAAACTACCAGAAATAGAAACTCTAACTTTTATGTTCTTAAATATTACCTTCTCTTCTTGGGAATATATGTGCATGATAGTTGGGCATTATTCATACTTAGTACTATCTGTGCTAATGACTTCTTTTAATTATAGGTAGGGTTATGTAAGTAACTTCAAGGATCATGGAGTGATTTATGACCCAGTATAGATCTGGTTCACTTAGTTTTTATGACTCAATTCTAAATGTTGTCTTAATTAGCCACCTTTGTATGTAATTACATCTTGTAAAGGATGAAAATTTATCCCTTCTGTTCAGCTTTATTGAAAGTGAACATTTCTAAGTATTTTTGTTAGGGGAAGCTGGATTCAGATTAAGTATACATACTAGATTAGGAGTTTGTGAATATTTTGGAAAATTTATTGTTTTTTCCTTATATAATCTTAGAAGTTACATGCTTAGAATCATAATAAATTTGTCTAAAATGGCTGCTATCTAGTCTGATTGACATTTGAGATATTTTAATTTTATTGGCATAAGAAATTTTGGTATCTTGAAAAGTCAGTTTACTTACATTAGTTATTTCTTAATTAAACCCTGTCTGTACCCTTCACTCCATTTAAAAAATTATTTTCCAGAAAGCATTGCAAATGGGTATCATGCCAGATACAGCAATAAAATTGCATTTGTGTGGAAAGTAGTGAACATAACAACCTAGTACTGGTTTTCCTGATTTTTGATGGATAGCAGATGTCCATACTATTGCAAAGTGGAGTTGTAACCACATATATTTAATTCTTCAGTATCAATTAAATACGTTTATATTCTCTTAATTCAAAGCCAAGATAAAATGCATAAGCCAAAATAAGAGGCCAAATAGGCTACATAATTCGAAAGTTAGTGATAATTGTTGCTGAAGAAAGATTTCTCTTATATGAATGAGCCTGTTACTTGGCTTTTACGAAGCCATGGGAGATATTTATCAAACACTTAATGCATTTCATAGAGGATACTTTAAGTACCCTTTTGGCTTTTAAATATGATGCTGATAAAAAAGTGTTTGCAGAATATATTACACAGCTAGTTAAATTTAGCAGCTTTACTGTTAAGTGCTTTTGGGTAACCCTAGGTTACTAAGCCAGGTTAACTATCCAAACAAAAACAAAACAAGCAAAACCAAACTGGCTAGTTAGTATGTGTACCTCAATTATTTATTTTTGGAAAGAGTCCAGAATAAAATGAGATAGTCCAGGAGTTTACCTAATAGTCTAACTTTTAGGCAGCTGGGTTAAGGGTGGAGGTTTTCAGGCCCCAATGTTAAATATTATTCATTCTAATAATTGAAACTGTTTATATCATATCCTCCAGATAATCTGGAGAATGTTAATTTTCTTCTTCAGGAATTTTCTTTTTTCTCTGCATCATGAAGTCTCTAGTCTGCTAGCAGTCTTGATGTTCTCCATTCTACTAGCTGCTCTTTAGATAAAAAGTTTATGCTTTTCTTTTACTGGCTGGTGCACACCCTCCTTTAGGAGTAACTGTCTTAGAAGAAGTAGCCTCTAAATATTGTTCTTCATTAAATCTAATGCCTTTATTAAATCTAGTATCTATGATGTTCAAGCTTTTAGAAGATGCTCTTTACCGTATCAGCCTAATTTCTTCATATTGTTTTATGCAGCTTAATAGTTAGAGCAAGAGTCTGTATTCATGTTCCGTATTTTAGTCCTGGAAATGACATTCCCTCACCTCTCCAGTGCAGATACAACTCTTGATGGCTTATTTGACATGCATTACCCCCATGATGCTTTCTGTTGGCACCTGTCTTCTAACTGTGTAAAGTTTCTTCTGGGAATTTTGCAGTCAGAATCATCTTGAAAAACAACAAACTTGTAAAGGGTTCAATTTTGTTTTAAATTATATACTGTATAATAAATTAATGTGAAAAATCGTAAAGTTAAAATTAACTGGTAAATTTTGAATCTCTTTTGTAGACTTTACTTGGAATTTTTCTAAGTTACATAATCTTTCTGATACATAGAATAAACCTTAAGTTTCTTCCAGTACCTAGAATACTAGAGTCTGTTATATTTATAGAAATATTGTATATTTGTGCCATGTCTGGATTACATATATTTGAAAGCAGAGCATACTAGTCTTGTGTTGTACTAAGGGATGTAAATTGATATTCATTTAACAGTGTTAAAATGTTGTAACTCAAACTTTGTCCCCTCACCTGGACCAAATAATGCTCTTAGATAATCAAACTCAAAATGCAGAGTAGTAAATCCTCTGTGTCTACTTTGGATAGAGAGGATACTTTGATTTTGGAGGAAAATACCAGTGGGTTGTTTCCCCCTCTCCCCTAAGGATTTTTCTCCTCCCCTCATGTTGAATGATGAGTTTGGGTTTACAGAAATGGAATACCTGGTGACGAGATCAGCTGTTGTAGCTGTCCAACATCACATACCTGTGCAAGGGTCTTGAGCACAGGGCTCAGTAGCTTCCATTCATTTGAATCAGCTTCAGTGCTTCATCCCCAAGTGCCATGAATTCCGCTTTCCTGGCTCACCAGGGCCCATTGCCATTTTTTTCCCTGTACTCCCCGGAGAAGGACCAAGTCTCATAAAGCAGATTCTGAGGCTGAAACCTAGGAAACACTGTATTGAGGAGAAGACACATCAGAGAGCCTCATTCTGCAGGAAGGTCACTGCCTTTTAGGAATGACATTTAATCTCTTCAGTCTCTCTTTCTTATTCTTTCCTTTGGAGACATAATTTAGCTGCCTTTGGGGAAATGCACAGAATGAAGATTTGGTACCAGTCTTACCACTAAAAATGAGTACCAGGGTTTATGGAATGGTAAACTGAAGTAGAAACAGCTTTGCCTTTTTTTTTTTTTTTTTAAGAAAAATAGACTTTATTTTTATAGTTTTTTAGGTTCACAGCAGAATTGACTGGGACAGATATTCCTAATTCCTTCCTTCTGTATCTTACATTACTGCTGTCCTTTGTTTCACACACATACACACATATATATGAAATTATCAAATACATTGTTGCTGTTGTTATTTTGAACAAATTGCTGTTTGATCAATTAAGAATAAGTAAAATGAACAGTTTTTTTGATATTCATTTATTCCTTCTGTAATAACGCTTACTTTTTAAAAAATGTAGGTCTGAGTTTCTTACCTGTAATCATTTTCCTTCTCTCTGAAAGAATGTCTTCTTACAAAGTGGGTCTCTAGATAATGAATTCCCTAAAGTTTTGTTTGTCTGAGAAAGTCTTTATTTCTCCTTTACTTTTGAAGGATAATTTTGCAGGGTAGAGTGTTCTTGATTGGTAGGTTTTCCCCTCATAATTCATTTTTTCTGCTTGCTCTTCTCTGAGGTTCTTGGGTGTATGGTTTGGTATCTGATACTAATTTGGGAAAATTCTAAGTTATTAGAATTTTCTTCAAATTAGAATATGTTTCAAGTAGTTCTTTTTCTTTTCTTTCTAGAATTCCCATTATGCATATGGTATGAAAGTGAAAGGCGAAACTCGCCCAGTTACATCCGACTCTTTGTGACCCCATGGACTATACAGTTCATGAAATTCTCCAGGCCAAAATACTGGAGCCGGGTAGCTGTTCCCTTCTCCAGGGGATCTTCCCAACCCAGGGATCGAACCTAGGTCTCCCGCATTGCAGGCGGATTCTTTCCCAGCTGAGCCGCCAGGAAAGCCCTGCGTATGATACACCTTTTGTAGTTGTCCCGAAGTTCTTGAATATTGTTTTCTATTCCCCTGGCCCCCTCAGTCTATTTTTTCTTCGCTTTTTAGCTTGGGAATTTGAATGGACATCTCACAAATGCAGAGATTCTTTCTTCAGCTCTCTCCAGTCTACCAAAGAGCCCATTGAAGACACTTGTTTCTGTTACAGTGTTTTCAGTCTCCGGTGATTCTTTCTGGATCTTTCTTAGAATTTTTTAGAATCTTTCTGGTTATTGCATCTGTTCTTGCATGTTGCCTTTTTTTCTCATTTGAGTCCTTAGCATATTAATCATGGTTGTGTCTTAATTCCTGGTCTGATAATTCCAACATTGCTGCCATATCTAAGTCTGGTTCTGATGCTTGCTCTGTCCAATTTTTTTTTCCCTTTTAGTAAGACTTACAATTTTTTTGTTGAAAACTGACATTATATACTGGGCAAAAAGAACTGTGGTAAATAAATATTTAGTAATGTGTTAAAGACTCTTGAGAGTCCCTTGGACTGCAGGGAGATCCAACCAGTCCATCCTAAAGGAGATCAGTTCTGGGTGTTCATTGGAAGGACTGATGCTGAAGCTGAAACTCTAGTACTTTGGCCACCTCATGCGAAGAGTTGACTCATTGGAAAAAGACCCTGATGCTGGGAGGGATTGGGGGCAGGAGGAGAAGGGGACGACAGAGGATGAGATGGCTGGATGGCATCACTGACTTGATGGACATGTGTTTGGGGAAACTCTAGGAGTTGGTGATGGACAGGGAGGCCTGGCGTGCTGCGATTCATGGGGTCACAGAGTCAGACACGACTGAGTGACTGAACTGAATGTGTTAAGTGTTAGGAGAGGGGATGTGTTCTATAGTTCTGTGAGTAGGTCTCGGTCTTTTAGTGAGTCTTTTAGTTGCTGGGGTGGTAGCACCACAAATTCATCTCTGATGTTTTTCATCCCCATGAGAGCAGTGGGATAGCTGGAGGGGGCTGAGTTTGGATTTCCTTCCTCTCAGGTCTGGAAGGCTCTGATGAAGCACCCAGTAGGTTGAGATAGTCTCTCTTGATCTTGAGGGCAGGCCTTGTTAAGAAGAATAGAATACCGATGTAGTTCAAAAGTTACTATTTTCGTCTTTGCCGTTGCTGCAAGGGGGAGAGTGTTTGGCTTTGGTCCTCACAGTGAGCGCCTGGCAGAGTTGCTGGGGGAGGACCTTCCAGAGTGTGAGGCTCACCTCTTGGCTGGCGTTCGAGAGTTTCTGAGGTTTGTTTATACCAAGCCTCTAGCAGTTCATCACTCAACAGTTCAGATTTCACTGCCCTGGTTCTGGTTCCCACGTAGGTTTCTCCTTTCGGATTTTTGCTCTGCTCAATTATTAGTCTCTGTATCTACTTGTCTCTCCAATTTTTGGATCAGCAGATTGTTCTGTAACGCAGTTCTCTGATGGATCTAAGAATTGTTGACATTTTTTCAGTTTGTTCAGGTCTGTGTTTGTCATTAGGATGGAGTGATGAGTTCTAAGCTTCTTACATGCTGTACCAGCAATTGAAAGTTAGGGCTTTGCTTTTTTGTATTAAAAATCCAAATACATAAATCTTAAGTAATACAGTATTTATTAACTGGAAGAATGTTACATAATATAATCTAGAGTCTTAATTTTGATAGATGAGCTTCAGACATGTTCAGAAATTTTAATTTGGATTGGGGCAGGCATCCAGGGAATAGAACCTATATGCTTTTATATCTTATTTCTATCCTTAGTCATGGTCTCTAGTTCCCTAAGCCATTGATAATGGGTCTGATGATAACTTTTCTTTATTACATACTGTTTAACTACAGTAAACATACCTTTTAGACTAGACTGACTTTAAGACTCCTTACAGTGAGACTGAACTAAGGAAGTGAACCCATATCATCTCAGTTTATATGTAAGAAAACCGAAGTGGAAATGAAAGCAGTGAAATGAATTCATAACTGTCTTTTAAAGTTTTCATTAATTTATTAATGATAGAGGCTTAAGTGAAACTCTCAGAACTTGGTTGTAAAATAAGATATGAAATCTGTTTTCTTACAACTCTGTAACATTTTCCTTTGAAGCCTAATCATGAGCAGACAACTGTTTGTAATCTGAAAGTAAGTTTTCTGAAATGTCTCCTCCGAGAGTGAAAACAGTGGTATATGGATGGAGATAAGCCTGCAACATGGAGACCCTACACCCTGTTTAGTAGAATTAAAGAGGACTCTGGAAGTTTGTGTGTTTGCCTGAAGAATAAGTAGTAAATTGTAAGCTGTTGTATGTATGTAGAAGATGAGAAGCATCATCAAAGAGCACACTGTTAATTTGTCAAAGCTCATAGAACTCTACAGCAGAAATTGAACCTTACCGTATGCAAATTGAAAAAAAACCAACCTTGTAGGTGTTTGGAGGATTCCAGGATAAAATGTAGATAGAGCCAAACAAATCTAATTCTGTTAGAAATGTATGAAAAAAATCTGAATAGAATGGGGGAGGAAAGGGGCTCACCTAAGTAACTTTGGAAATGCATGGAACCTGTTAGACTGAAGGCAAAAGGAACTGCGCATAAGTAGTGTCCTCAAGTTGAATGTTTCTTCCCACAGAGGAATAGTTAACAATTCTGATTCTATACTAGAATTCACCAGGTCAGGAAGATAGGTGGTAGGTGGTGGGAACAAGGTTTCTCAGTGTTGGAGTAGGTGGTTACAGACAAGCAAGGGAAGGAGGCTACAGTGATCCATGTGGTCATGGATTAGAATTGGAGACATTAGTATGAGCTCACACTTAATTTAATGTCGATACAAGTATACATCATATACGAGTTTAGTTCATTAGCCTCAGAGCAATCAAAAACAGAAATTTCATTCCTAGAATGAATGGTTTTTTATAATCAAGGTGCTGCTAAGTCACTTCAGTCGTGTCCGACTCTGTGCGACCCCATAGACAGCAGCCCACCAGGCTCTCCCATCCCTGGGATTCTCTGGGCAAGAACACTGGAGTGGGCTGCCATTTCCTTCTCCAGTGTATAAAAATGAAAGTGAAGTCGCTCAGTCATGCCCGACTCTCAGCGACCCCATGGACTGCAGCCCACCAGGCTCCTCCGTCCATGGGATTTTCCAGGCAAGAGTACTAGAGTGGGGTGCCATTGCCTTCTCCAATAATCAAGGTGGGAGTAGTTGAAAAGTATATTGTAGCTAATATTTTAGGTGTTTGCCTCAATAAGTATTGTGGGATTTTTCACATCTTACAGAATTAGAGAGTCCTAAATCCAGTGTGGTGTTGGAGAAGACTCTTGAGAGTCCCTTGGACTGCAAGGAGATCCAACTAGTCCATCCTAAAGGAGATCAGTCCTGGGTGTTCTTTGGAACGAATGATGCTAACAGTACTTTGGCCACCTCATGCAAAGAGTTGACTCATTGGAAAAGACTCTGATTCTGGGAGGGATTGAGGGCAGGAGGAGAGGGGATGACAGAGGATGAGATGGCTGGATGGCATCACCAACTCAATGGACATGGGTTTGGGTGAACTCCAGGAGCTGGTGATGGACAGGGAGGCCTGGCGCGCTGGAATTCATGGGGTCGCAAAGAGTTGGACATAACCGAGCGACTGAACTGACTGAAATCCAGACCCAAGTGTTGGCCAGTACTATTGCCATGTTCTTGAATGATCTCTTGGAGATTTGTATTGATACAAATACAATCCCTTGATCACAGTTATGATCATATGTTGCAGTATTTGTAATTTTATATAAATTATTTTTAAATATATGTGATATGCTCCTTCTCTCGCTCTCTCTCATTCCCAGAGGGAAACACAGCAACAGTGTTTGAATGGCGCTAATACTTGTATGTAATTTTCAGTTAAACAGTTTGTGGAAAGACTGTAGAATGGCCATTTCCTAGTCATTCTGGGAGGCTGAGCTAAATGGCTATAACGTGCATATAAAGATTTGGGAAAATTTAAGTTCAGTTTTTTCTTTTGATGAAAGGATGGGTTTGATTGAATGAAATGACTGGGGAAATATTTCTTTAAAACCTTGGAGTGTCTTTATAATTTTTATGCTTGGCTAATGGCATGAATACTTGACCACATTTTTGGGAAGAATGATTTAAAATATTTTATCTTGGTGTTGGACTGTGTCAGCTATAATTTTGGGTTCAGAAAATAGTCACAATATGATTGAAATTTAATGGATGGTTTTTCCAAATTAACCAAGGAGCATTTTGCCAAATGCTTTATAGATTTATCCTAGGAATATTGCTTAGTGTTTTCTAGAGTTGTGTATACTACTATGTTTTACTGTGTATTTTCTGATGTTGCAAAAACAGATATATAATGAAAGATAATACTGTGGTTTCATTCTCTTATTACAACGCAAATTCTGATTTAGTAGTTTTGGATGGAGCTTGACATTTTGCTAAGGCTGTTGGTCTGTGGACCACATTTACAAGGCGTTATTGCTGATGGTTCAGAAGCTCTTTGTTGTTTACAAAAGTTTCTCTTATTTTAATAGGGGTATAGTGTTACATACAATAAAATTATCATCTTTATTGTATGGTGTTATGAATTTTAACAAATGGATATAGTTGTGTACTGTTCAAGATGAACAAAGCTGGACCCTAGTTAAAATTGTAAGGACAGATTTTAATCAGTAATTTATTATTGCATTATGGAAGAAACTGCAGTGTGACTGGAACTGGACTTTTATTTGTACAGCAGTGACTTGGGGTTTTAAAGGGAGAATGGTGCAATTGAGAAGGGATTAGTGGGGGTTCACTGGAGTCGGGGAAGTGATAAATAACAAAAAACTGGAAGAGAAGCTTTTTGTTATTGGTTCATGTGAAACTACCTGGATTGATTAATTGTTGCCCATCAAAAGCTCTCCCCATCCCACACATCCTGCCAGACAGAAGCAGCTCAGGTGTTTGCAGGAACAAACAGTAAATTCTTGCACCTTTGCGTATTTTCAGGCAGGTGCTTTAGGAGGAGCTGGGGCATCCTAGGGCTGCAGCTATGAAACTGTGTTAGTGTTTTATGCAAGTCTTTATCAGCCATAAAGACATAAGTCTTCATAGGCATAGTTGAGAAAGGACTCAGGAGCCGGCTAGAGTTTGAAGTCTTTGTCGTATCACCGCCACAGTCAAACAGTCAAGATGTGGAACTGTTCTATCATCATCCCGCCCCCGCCCCCCCACATCCCCCACATTTCCACATGCTTTTTTGTACTTACCTTCTTGTCCCGTCCTCAGCTCTTGGTAATTACTGTTTTGTTCTCTGTTCCTATTATTTTGTCTTTTCCAGACTGTCATGTAAATGAAATGATGTAAATGAAACAATATAGATTTTTGAGACTGGCTTCTTTGACTCAGCATGATACACTTGAGATTCATCTGTGTTGTTGTGAGTAGCTGTAGTTTTTGTTGTTTCTGTTGTAGCTGAGTGGTATCCTGTGATATTGATCTATTAGTTTTTCCATTAATTAGTCCAAGGATTTTTGAGTTGTTTTCAGTTTTGGTAATTACAAATCCATTGTAAACATTCACGTACAGGTTTTTGTGTGAACATTAGTTTTCGTGTCTCTTCCTCCTCTTGGGTAATGCCTAGAAGTCGGATTGTTGGATTCTGTGGTAACTGTAAATAACTTCATAAGAAATTGAAAATTTCCTGAAGTGGTTATATCGTATTTTATTCCCACTAGCAGTCTTTGAAAGTTTCAGTTGTTCTGCAGCCTCATTGGCATTTGTAATGTCAATTTCCTTTGTGAAGTAAAAGTCGCTCAGTCGTGTCGGACTCTCTGTGACCCCATGGACTATACATTCTATGGAATTCTCTAGTCCATAATACTGGAGTGGACAGCCACCCCCTTCTCCAGGGGGTCTTCCCAACCCAGGGGTCGAACCTAGGTCTCCCACATTGCAGGCGAATTCTTTACCAGCTGAGCCACAAGGGAAGCCCAAGAATGCTGGAGTGGGTACCCTATCCCTTCTCCAGCGGATCTTTCTGACCCAGGAATCGAACTGCGATCTCCTGCATTGCAGGTGGATTCTTTACCAAGAGCTATTATTATATGTATATTGTGATCTCATTGTGGTTTTAATTTATATTTCTCTGATAGCTAATGATGGTGAGCTTGTCTTTATATATTTAACGTTACTTGTATATCTTTGCTAGCAAGAATAACAAGGAGAATTTTGAGCATTACTTTACTAGTGTGTGAGATGAGTGCAATTGTGTGGTAGTCGGAGCATTCTTTGGCACTGCCTTTCTTTGGGATTGGAATGAAAACTGACCTTTTCCAGTCCTGTGGCCATTGCTGAGTTTTCCAAATTTGCTGGCATATTGAGTGCAGCAATTTCACAGCATCATCTTTTAGAATTTGAAATAGCTCAACTGGAATTCCATCACCTCCACTAGCTTTGTTAGCAGTGATGCTTCCTAACGCCCACTGAACTTCGTACTCCAGGATGTCTGGCTCTAGGTGAGTGATCATACCATCGTGATTATCTGGGTCATGATCGTTTTTGTATAGTTGTTCTGTGTATTCTTGCCACCTCTTCTTAATATCTTCTGCTTCTGTTAGGTCCATACCTTTTCTGTTCTTTATTGTGCCCATCTTGGCATGAAATGTTCCCTTGGCATCTCTATTTTTTGAAGAGATCTCTAGTCTCTCCCATTCTATTGTTTTCCTCCATTTGTTTGCATCGATCACTGAGGAAATGGCAACCTACTCCAGTATTCTTGCCTGGGAAATCCCTTGGATAGAGGAGCTTAGTAGGCTGTAGTCCATGGGGTTGCAAAGAGTCAGACGTGACTGAGCGCGCACATGCAAACACACGCACACACACACAGACACTAAATCTTGGAAACCTTTGCCTAATCTAGGGTCGCAACAGTTTTCTCCTGTGTTTTCTTCTAGAAGTCTTAGGTTTTACATTTAACTCTATGACCCATTTTAACTTAAAATTTGTGTATAATTTGTGGTGTGATTGAAGTACGTCTTTGGGCATGTGAATATCCAGTTGTTCTAGCATCATTTGTTGAAAAGACTGTCTTCCATTAAACTGTCTTTGTATCTTTATTGAAAACCAAATATGTGAGTCTGTTTCTGGATTGTTCATTTGATCTTTGTGTCCATTGTTTTGTCAATAGCATGCTCTCTTCACTACGGTAGTCAAGATAGGAAGTCTTGAAAGCAGTTAGTATGAGTTCTCCAAGATTGTTTTCATTTTCAGAAATGTTGTGGCAACTCTAGTCTTTGATGTTTTGAATGAATATTAGTATCAGCTTGTCAAACTCTAATTAAATCTTGTTGGAATTTTGATTGTAAATCCTAATTAGTTTTGGGAGAATTGACATATTAACCACCATCCATGAACATAGATTATTTTTATTTAGGTCTTTGATTTTTTAATTACTGTTTTGTAGTTTTCAGCACATAGGTTATACACATTATTACATTTTTACTAAAAAACTTTGTTTTATCATTCTGCTGTAAATGATACTATTTAGAAATTTTAATTTCCAATTGTTCATTGCTTTTGTATAGAATAAATTGATTTTTATATTAACTTTCTATTCTGAGATCTTGCTCAGCTCACATACTGAGTCTAGGAGTTTGAAAGTTTTTATAGGGGTTTCCTTGGTGCCTCAGTGGTAAAGAACACATCTGCCAGTGCAGGGGATGCAGGTTCGATCCCTGGGTTGGGAAGATCCCCTTGAGGAGATGGCAGCCCATTCCAGTATTCTTGCTTGGGAAGTCCCATGGACAAAGGAGCCTGGCAGGCTACAGTCCATGGGGTCACAAAAGAGTTGGACACAACTTAGTGATTAAACAACGACAGTTACCCTTCTTATATATTAGGTTGATTTGCTAAAATTTTGTTGAGCCTTTTTGTGTTTGTCTTCATGACAGATTCTGGTTTATAGGTTTTTTTCCTCTTGTCATTTTCAGATTTGGGGATCAGGGTAATGCTGACTTCATAAAATGCATTGGATATTTGTTTTTCCCTCCTGTTTTTGGGGGCAAATTTGTGTGAAATTGGTATTTAGTCTTGAAATCTTTGGTGAAATTCACCAATTCAGCCATCTAGACCGTCCTTGAGTTTTCTTTACTGTAAGACTTTAAATTGTGAAGCTCTTGTTTAATCGACATATTAAATGTTCATAGGAGAGCTTTCATACTTCGTGTCTTCAGTCTGTCACACTTGGGGTAATTAAGTTGTAACTGATAGCTGTTTAATGTTTATCTGGTGTGTTGTATAGTTCTTTTGTTCCTGACGTTAGTAGGAATGTGGCTTTTTTTTTTCTTGGTTAGTTCAAGTTTTATCAAGTTTACTGATAGTTTCAGATGCCTTGGTTTTTTGTTTTATTGATTTTCTTTTTTTCTGTTTTCAATTGCATTGATTTATGTTATCTTTATTTCCTTCCTTATGCTTCAATTTTAATTTTTTTCTAGTTCCTTAAGGTGGAAGCCTAGGTCATTGATTGAGAAACTTTATTCTTTTATAATATAAGCATTTAATCTTACTTTTCTTTGAACGTGTTTAATTGCACCATATTATTTTGATATGATGTGTTTCTGGTTTCATTAAATTATAAATATTTTCTAATTTCCTTTACTTTATTTTGATTCTTACGAGAAGTTGGAAGAAGTCCCCCAAATCACACTCACTTTTGATACCAGATGCAAATTTGGAGTCCTCAAGACTACTCTTAGGTTCAGTTATTCACTGGAGAATTAGAATAACTCATGGAATCACTTGAAATTGTAATATGCCTGTTCTAGTTTATTTCAATGAAAGGATTCAAATAAGTCACCCAAGGGAAGAGAGCCTCCAGTTGTCTTCTCTCAGTGGAGTTGTGTGACCTTATGCAGAGCAACGCAAACGAGAGAAGCTCACCTGAGGCCTATAGTGCAGTTTTCTTGGGGCAGACAGAGTGCCTGCTTGACTGACCTTTTAGTCTCCTCCAGCACCCCGCTCCATTACTCTTGCCTGGGAAATCCCATGGACGGAGGAGCCTGGTGGGCTGCAGTCCATGAGGTCGCGAAGAGTCAGACACGACTGAGCGACTTTCACTTTCACTTTTCACTTTCATGCATTGGAGAAGGAAATGGCAACCCACTCCAGTGTTCTTGCCTGGAGAATCCCAGGGACGGCAGAGCCTGGTGGGCTGCCGTCTATGGGGTCGCACAGAGTCAGACACGACTGACGCGACTTAGCAGCAGCAGCAGCCCCTCCAAGAGAGTGAGCTGATACTGCGTGGCCCAAAGCACCCACCATAAATCACATTGTTAGCATAGGCTGCCTGTGCTGGCCCAGGGCTCCACATAAGCAAAAGCACACTTACTGGGCAGACAGTCCAGCAGTTTAGACATTACCTGCTAGTAGCTGAGGGCCAAAGACAAGGTTAATAATTTACTGCCTACATGTGTTCAGAGGAGTATATTAGTTAATTTTGAAGTTTTAATGTTTATCTAGATATCTTTCTCTTACCGAGATCAGTTCTACATATTTGTGGCCAGAAAATATACTTGAATGAATTTAATTCTTTTTAGTTGCATGGCTCATGTCTTTGAATATTCCATATGTGCTTGACAAGATTGTTTATTCTGCTGTTTTGGGCTGTCTTACTTTCCTGTACACTGACATATTTTTGTTTAAGTTATTTGGTTCTTCAGATTTTTATAGAATTTACCAGTAAATATTTGGGCTTTGTTTTCCCTGTTTCTCCCCCTCTGGAAAAGATGAACTACTCTCCTTCTCTGTTCAGGTTTTTAAAACTTTTATCTTGACACAGTTTTTTTTTTTAGCACCTTTTTTTTCCCCTTTACTTTTCTCTGTAGTGCTTTTCCTTTTTTTTTTTTTTTTTTTAAAACTTTAAGGATTTCTTCTCCCTTCTTTATTTTTCTTACACTTTCTTTGGCTTAGCTCTTTTTAATCCTTGCAGCTTTTCCGGTTTACACACCTTCAGTGCTGTCTTAAGGATTCCTAGGTGGCTCAGTGGTAAAGAATCTGCCTACCAGTGCAGGAGTCGCAGGAGACATGGGTTCAATCCCTGTCTCCTCTGGAGGAGGAAACGGCGACCTACTCCAGTATTCTTGTTAGAATGATCCAACGGACAGAGGACCCTGACGGGCTACAGTCCATGAAGTCACAGAGAGCTGGGCGTGACTGAGCAGCTGGGCACACACGAGTGCTGTTTCACCTGTACCTCAGGGGTCTTATTTTCTGCATCTAGTAACTTAGTATCTTGTTATAATTTCCACTAAGCTTTATTTCTTTGAGCTCTGTTATTTTAGAAATGTAATTTTTAATTTTCTGACATATATGGATTTTTTCTATTATTATTTCTTGCTTGATTACATTGCAGTCATCCTGTGTGATGTGTATCAGGCATCTAATATTTAAGATTTGCGTTATGGCCCAGTGTGTGGTTAGACTTTAAAATAGCCCATGTGTGCTTGAAAAGATTGTACTACAGTTTCTGACTGCAGTCTTCTGGGTGTATTCATTAAATCAAGCATGTGTGTTGTGTTGAGTTGTGCTGAAATCGTCTGACTGGTTTATGATTGTTTGATTTATCTGTTGCTGAGAGAAATGTGTTAAAAATCTTGATCTGACAGTTTCTATCGATCGATCTGCCTATTTTGCTTTTAAAAAGTGTGCTTTGAGGCATTTTTGAAGTGTAGGTAGATTATCTTCTTATGTACTACATACTATTTTTTAGTGACTGACTTTATTACTAATGCATTCTGACTTAAGGTCTGTTTTGTTTAGTTTTACTAACTATGTTCAGTTTCTGTCAGTTCATTTTGGCTGATAAATAGTTACCTGCTTTTGAATTTTCTGTGCCTTTGCTTTCCTGGTATTTCTTTTTTATGTAGCTTGTAGTTTGATTTTTAAGTTCATTACAGTTTGTCTTCTACTGAAGCTGTTAGTCCATTTGTGCTTATTATAGTTACTAATGTATTTGGATTAACTACTGATATCTTATTTTGAGCTTTCTGTTTGTCCTGTCCATTTCTGTTTCTTTTTCTGTTCTTCTGTGGCTTCTTTCTTATTGATTACATTTGTCATTCAGTTTTCCCCCTCTCAGTTCAGTTCAGTTCAGTCGCTCAGTCGTGTCTGACTCTTTGCGACACCATGAATCGCAGCACGCCAGGCCTCCCTGTCCATCACCAATTCCCGGAGTTCACTCAGACTTGCGTCCATCGAGTCAGTGATGTCATCCAGCCATCTCATCCTCTGTCGTCCCCTTCTCTTGCCCCCAATCCCTCCCAGCATCAGAGTCTTTTCCAATGAGTCAACTCTTCTCATGAGGTGGCCAAAGTACTGGAGTTTCAGCTTTAGCATCATTCCTTCCAAAGAAATCCCAGGGCTGATCTCCTTCAGAGTGGACTGGTTGGATCTCCTTGCAGTCCAAGGGACTCTCAAGAGTCTTCTCCAACACCGCAGTTCAAAAGCATCAATTCTTCGGCGCTCAGCCTTCTTCACAGTCCAACTCTCACATCCATACATGACCACTGGAAAAACCATAGCCTTGACTAGACAGACCTTAGTTGGCAAAGTAATGTCTCTGCTTTTGAATATGCTATCTAGGTTGGTCATAACTTTTCTTCCAAGGAGTAAGCGTCTTTTAATTTCATGGCTGCAGTCACCATCTGCAGGGATTTTGGAGCCCCCCAAAATAAAGTCTGACACTGTTTCCACTGTTTCCCCATCTTGCCAATTAATTGTATGCATTCTGTTCTTTTTGAAGATACTCTGGGAATTATTCACATGTATACTTATGAATTCTTAGTACACTTGACCTCTGGTTTTTACCTTCCTGTCTTATATAATGTCATTACCATGCATTTCAGTTCTGCTTGCATGTCTATAACTCACTAGACATTGTTAAAATTTAAATTTATCATGTCATCTTGCACATTAGACCTTCAGTTGAGATAATTTTTCTGAATCTTTAGAATGTACATTAGTAAAGGTGTGTTGGTGGCTGGCTTTCTTCAGGTTTTGTCTGTCTGTTATGCCCCCATTCCAAGTCAATAGGTTTTTTTTTTTTTTTTTTTACCATGTTGATGGCAGGCATTCTACTGTCTATTGGCATTCTTCATGGTTGAAATAATCTGTAGTTTTTCTTTTCTTAATTTATTTAAATTAATTAATTTATTTTACTTTACAATATTGTATTGATTTTGCCATACATTGACTTGAATCCATCATGGGTGTACATGTGTTCCCCATCCTGAACCCTCCTCCCACTTCCCTCCCCATCCCATCCCTCTGGGTCATCCCAGTGCACCAGCCCCGAGCACCCTGTATCATGCATCAAACCTGGACTGGCGATTTGTTTCACATATGATATTTTACATGTTTCAGTACCATTCTCCCATATCATCCCGCCCTTGCCCTCTCCCAGAGTCCAAAAGACTGTTCAGTACATCTGTGTCTCTTTTGCTGTCTCGCATAAAGGGGGTTATTGTTACCTTCTTTGTAAATTCCATATATAAGCGTTAGTATACTGTATTGATGTTTTTCTTTCTGGCTTACTTTACTCTGTATAATAGGCTCCAGTTTCATCCGCCTCATTAGAATTGACTCAAATGTATTCTTTTTAATGGCTGAGTAATACTCCATTGTGTATATGTACCACAGCTTTCTTACCCATTCATCTGCTGATGGACATCTAGGTTGCTTCCATGTCCTGGCTATTATAAACAGTGCTGTGATGAACATTGAGGTACATGTGTCTCTTTCTGTAGTTTTTCTTTTAAAAAATAATCTGTTGTTCTTACAGACTTCAGTTTCATATAGTTTGTCTAGATTTTTATTTCTTATTTTGCTGCTTGGAATATATTGGGTTTCTTGGTTCTGTGGGCTGATGTCTTTCATTAACTATAGACAATTCTCTTCAAATACTGCCTTTCTCCCTTTATTTTCTTTTAGAACTCTTAAGTAGACATCTGTTTTCCTTACTCTTCCATGTATTTTTTATGATAACCTGTCTTTATCTCTTCATACAGTAATGTATTCCTACCATTTCCCTCCCCACCAACCCGGGTGTGTGAGTGAGTGAGTGTGTGTGTGCACGTGTGTGGACACATGCTTGACAATGCCTGAGTGCATGTCACACAACCAGTGCTTCAAAAGTTGAATGAATTGGGCTACGAGGTTTTGCCTCATCCGCCGTATTCATCTGACTTCTCGCCAGCTGACTACCACTTCAAGCATGTCGACAGGACAGCTTTTTTCAGGGCTGTCCTGAAAATGCTTCCACAGTCAGCAGGAGGCAGAAAATACTTTCCAAGAGTTCATTGACTCCCAAAGCACAAATTTTTATGCTGCAAGAATAAACAAACTTATTTATCATTGGCAAAATTGTATTGATTGTAATGGTTCCTATTTTGGTTAATAAAGATGTGCTTGACCCTGGTAATGATTGTTTAAAATTCATGATTGGAAACCGCAGTTATGTTTGTACCAACCTCATATATCATTCACATAGTTGCATTTCATGTATACAAGAAGATAAAAAGAATAACATAATGAACACTGGGCCTACTATGTCAGCTAAGCAATAGAACATTCCTAGTGAAAAAAAAAAAAAAAGAACATTCCTAGCGCAGTTTGCTCCCTGTACTGGTTGCCTCCTATACCATACATTAGTTCTTTGTTTTGGGGAATATGAAGTAGAGTGAGACTATAAGTAGCTGCTCCAACCAAGAGCTTTTGAAATACATGTTAGGATTTTAATTTGAATAAATTTGAGACTTGGATTAGAAATTAATTCCTAATCTAGTGCCATTTTCCTTTTCTCAGTTATTTCATTTAAGGAAAAAGTTGATTCTGTTAGCTTTCAGTTGATTTTACCCTTTTTCTGTTTCACCTGCTTTCCACCTCTGGTAGATTAATGAATTGCCTACTCAAACATATTGTTCATCTTGTGTAGAGTTTATTAACAAATTAATCTTTCACCCAATACTTTATAAATTATTTTGCACCTATTTAAAATAACCTTTTTACTTAGTTCCTTTTCTAACTGGAGAGTAAATCTAAAATACATGTTTCTGGTGGTTTTTATTTTTATTTTTTAGAAAAGTATTTCTGTTGTGTTTTTGGTGGTTATCTTGATGTTTATTCTGTGGACTTGCTTGACCTCGAGGTGAAATTGGAGGTACCTGTTAGCACTAGGTAGTATCCAGGTGGCTCTAAAACTGACATGTATCAGACAACTGTAGATCCTCTGGATGCTGTTTCACTCTGATTCTTGGGTTCTTGGGCAGAAACTTTGTGATTTAGTCAAAGAATCTTAATGATGCCTCCATACATACTTAAAAGAAGGGGCTAGCTTTGGGGCATATCAAATTCAGAATTACCACATGTTTTTTGAACAATGCAGTTTTGTTTAAGGCATGGTGGCTTTTTTAAAATTTTTTTAAAATTATTTTACATTGGAGCGTAGTTGATTTATGAATGTGTTAGTTTCAGGTGTGTAGGGATTCATTTATATATATGCATGTATCTCTTCTTTTTGAAATTCTTTTCCCATTTAGGTTGTTACAAAATACTGAGCAGAGTTTCTTGTGCTATACAGTAGGTCCTTGCTGGTTATCTGTTTTAAGAATAGCAGTGTGTACATGTCAGTCCCAAAGTCGCAATCTGTTTCTCCCCCCTGGTAACCATAGTCTGTTTCTGTTTTGTGAATAAGTTCATTTGTATTATTTTTTAGTTTTAGATTCCACATATAAGCAATAGCATATGCTATTTGTCTTTCTCTGACTTGGTTCACTTAGTATAATAATCTTCAAGTTCATCTCTGTAGCTGCAAAGGGCATTATTTCATTCTTTCTTATGGCTGAGTAGTATTCCGTTGTATATATGTTCCAAATCTTCTTTATCTAGTCCTCTGTTGATGGATGTTTAGGTTGCTTCCATGTCTTAGATGTTGTAATGAGTGCTGAAATGAACACTGGGGGCACGTTTATCTTCTCAAACAGTGTTTTTCTCTGAATGTATGCCCAGGAATGGGATTGCTGGATCAGATGGTAGCTCTGTTTTCTTATTTTAAGAAACTTTTCAGGAACCTCCATACTTTTCATATCTTATAAGTAGAAAGAGACCATGTTATGTGTAATATTGAATCAATTAGCAAATTTAAACCTCCAGTGAAGAATTGCCAGTGTATATATAAAGAATGGGATACCAAAAGCTTGAAAAGTTTTAGAAGAAATTTGAAAACTCAGTTTTTATCCTCACAGATATTTGTATATGTATTCTTAGTAGAAGTTAAACTAATTGTGAACTTTCAGAATCCCAGTTCTTACATTATAGAACTTGAAAGAAACATGGAAAGCTATTGTGTGGGAAGGAATTTGTATGGTACTTCGTTTCTCATTAGTCTTCTGCAGCTTGAGTGAGTACCATCTGGGGCTAGTTGTTAGCTAATATTTAGGGTCAGCTGGTTAATGATTTAAACACATCAACACCACCTGTATGAGAGCAGAGTGCTATGGATAGACAGGCAGATGGGAAAGCCAGATTCCTCTTTACTGTTTGTAAACCCATCTGAGTGTACTAACATTGCTTTGGAAGCTTTTAGACAATATTGATGCCTGGTCCCCAGCTCAGACCAGTTTAATCAGAATCTCTGATGGAGGAACTCAAGTTAGTCTGTATTTTTAATGAGTTTTTCAGATCATTCTCAAATGCTACTACAGTTAAAAAATATATGCATTAGGTATATCATGCTGTTGCTGCTATTGTTGTTGGTATTCGTGGTATTCGTGTTACCATTATTTTTATTACTGTTGTGTCTGTGTGGGGAAGGGGGTGCATAATATAAGAAATATGGTGTTCAAGATAACTTGCATTAGTATGTTTGGGCTTCTGTAACAATATACCATAACTGGTGGCTTATAAACAACAGAAGTTTATTTCTCACAGTTCTGGAGGTTGAGAAGTCCAAGATCAAGGTACTGGCAGATTTGGGGTCAGGTGAGAGCCTGCTTCCTAGTCGGCTTTTTTTTTTTTCTTCACTCTGACTGCACATGGTAGAGGGGGCAAGGGAACTTTTGGGGGCTTTTTAAATAAAAGTATTAATTCCATTCATGAGGGCTCCACCCTGGAGGCCATACCTCCTAATAACCATTACCTTGGGAGTTCAGATTTTAACATATGGTTGTAGAGGGTGAGGGGACATTCAGGCCATAGCATAACCATTACATGTTATATGTACATACAAGAACTGTTAAACGTACAATTCTAGTTTCTGAATATTCAAGAACTGATTATCTCATGGTCATTATATATTGGTGATTATTGGATTTTGAAGTTATAAACATGTAGATAAAGCAAACAGTTAAGTTAAATTTTGTTTTATGCCTTATTGTTTGGGGACATACGTATAATGTTTTAATGTTAAGCTGGCTTTTCCAAATTGTTGCTTTTTCATCAGTTTTCATTAAGCTGTTGTTTCAGTGTACAGATGGAAGATTCCTCTAATTTAAACAGAAAAAGTATTTTTAAAGAAGATATTGGGTTACTCATAGAATTTCCTAAATGGTAGAAGAACCAGGCTGGAATCCGCATCCAGGAGCTATGTAACAGATCATAGCACGTACCTGGTGTGGTGAAGGCACCACTGTTGGGTGGCATACTCACCACTCTTTATACTCTCTCTCTCACCTGAGGCAACAGGTATGCCTGTGCTCCCTTGAAAAATTGGATAAAAGAAGGATGGTGGTGGTGGTTTAGTCTCTCAGTCGTGTCCGACTCTTGTGACCTCATGGACTGTAGCCCACCAGGCTCCTCTGTCCATGGGATTCTCCAGGCAAGAATACTGGAGGGGGTTGCCATTTCCTTCTCCAGGGGATCTTCCCGACCCAGGAATCGAACCCAGGTCTCCTGCATTGCAGGCAGATTCTTTACCAACTGAAGAAGGAGGGAAGCCCCTGGATGAGTTAGGTTAAACTGGATTTAACTAGTCTTTGTTCTTACCCACAGCCTCACCAGAATGAGTGGCTGTGGTCCCTGCTGCTCCTGCAGCTGTTTCCTTCTCCTCTCCTGGGTTTGTCTGACTGGTCAACCCAGATCTCATGCACCTGTCCCAATTGCAAGGAAGGTTTGGAAGGCAAATAGCTGGTGTTTTCAGTTTCTTTAGTTCCAGTTAGTGGTTCTGCCTCATAAGGTGAGGATTCTTCAGCCATAGGAGGGTAGTTTAGATGCTGACTATCCATGACAGCACATTTTGTAAGTGAATGGTCATAGGATTTGTCTGTATGTGTCCCATGCCGTGAATGTTATATTTATTTTCCTTTCTGATGTTGAAAGAATGAATGGAGTGGGATGATAGATATAAAGGAAGAAGAATTTAATAGAAATATAAAATTTGGAAGTGGGCTAGGCCTTAGGAATTATCTAAGCCAGTCTAAAGAACAGATTACTGATTATAAGAGTAATACCATTCAGTGGGAAATCATCTTTACTCATATTATTGAAACCAGTTTCTGCCCCAGTAGTCCTCATAAAGAAGCTGCTGTATGAAGTGTGAACAGCACCCTTGTAGTATCACCAGTGACACATTAGTTTGGCCTTTGTCCTGCAGCATCAGTGCATATTGCAGTTTAGTAAAAGTAGGTCAGTTCGGTTCAGTCCCTCAGTCCTGTCCGACTCTGTGCGAACCCATGGACCGCAGCACGCCAGGCTTCCCTGTCCGTCTCCAACTCTCGGAGCTGGCTCAAACTCATGTCCATTGAGTCGGTGATGCCATCCAACCATCTCATCCTCTGTTGTCCATCCCCTTCTCCTCCTGCCTTCAGTGTTTCCCAGCATCAGGGCACAGTGCAGTTCAGTAAAAGCAGGTAAGAGGAGCGGGAAATGTCACTGAGCACTCAGGGGCAAGGGCAAGATTCTCCCAGAAACTTAATTTTGGGATTCCTGTAGTACATCAGACATGTAGTTGAAGTCCTCACAGGGCATGATTGAAATAATTTTACCTTTGTTCTCTTCACCAGGCCATTAAAAAAGCAGTCAGTGAAGCTATTTGTATAGTTTCTGTGTTTGAGCAATGAGATATTCCAATACATTCTGTGAGGTGACCTGGTAACAAAATGTGCACAGAGACGAGACCAATTACACAGATTTATTAGGTATCGTCTATGGGGTCGCACAGAGTCGGACATGACTGAGGCGACTTAGCAGCAGCAGCAGCAGTTTTAAATTTAGGGAAATAATGTGTGTAATAAAGCTTTGTAGGTGTCGCTTTGGGAATCCGTGCAGTGGAGGGAGTGATCAGTTTTACTCAGGAGGCTATTTCAGTTTGTGCTTTCTAGGTGAGCAGTTGTTGGCAAGAGGGACAAGGTATGGAAATGACTAATGGATTTTAGTCAGTAGGAACACTATGTACCAGACCTTTGTCATGCCATTCATTATACATTCAAGAAATAACAAACAGCTTGTTGTTACTGGAGCATAGAAGAGGAATAATGGTATTCGTTAAAATAAAAGCTTACCTGTATTTTTCAAGAATATCATCTCTAATGAGACCCACATGCACGATGGTCCAAGAGCTGATGAGTGCAGACCATTATTAAACATTTGAGTACTGATATAAGTATGCTTGCCATTTTATTAGATGGTTTTAGGATAGGGGATACAGTTATGAATGAAACAAAGCCCTGGAGTATAGAGGGGTAGGAAATGTGAAAACCATCCTAATATTATATGTGTTTGAAATGTACAGAGCACTGGAGGAGTACAGAGGAGGGTATGCTTGAGGAACTCATGAAATGCTTTCACTTAGGTGTGACATTTCAGGATATTTGTGAGTGTCTAAAAGGAGGAGGATGACATTCCAAAAGTTAATGTATCATTTTTATTATTTTCAAAGGAGCTCAAAATGCATCACCTTGTTTTCTTCAGAAAGGAATGTGGATAACAGCAGTTTGGTAGAATTGCTGTAGTTAACATTTTCTTTGATAAGAGTAGGGAATTAAATTGATTTGGCCTGTTATTTAATTCAGATTTATAAGCTTTATTTTCCAGTAGTGTTACATCGATGTTATTTCTGAATTAAATATGTTCTTTGTATTGTGTCCACTCACTCTTAAATTTGTCAGCCAGACTGGGTGCCTGAGGATCATTTTTCTCCAGGGTAATCAGTTTATACATGCAGAATTCCATTATGATGCATACATATTTTCAGAGCAAGGATTGTGTTTAATAGAACCCATGTTCTTTCCTGTGCCTCAGTAATAGAATCTTTTTTTTTTTTTTTAATCTGGTTACTATATCTTCTCCGTAAAAATTTCACTGAAAAGAGATAGCTACGTAACCAAAGTATAACGGAACTGCTTCAGGGATGAAGAGGAAGGCCGTGTGAATTCTACATGGCCCTTTTCTTTTCACTCTCATTAGGTCAGATTTTTTTTCACTGGCTTTAGTTCCCGTTTGATTAATTATGGATGTGATTTTAGACGTTTTCTCAAAACAGATTTTATAGTAGGAGAATGTTCTTGAGGCCTCCATGGCTTTTTATAGTTAGATTTTTACCAAATATCTGTTACACTGTGTCCTTAAAGGGTGGCCTGACTCTTGCTTACACTTTGGAGCTCACTTGGTTTCATATGCAGCTCTTAATTGTTTCTTTTGCCTTGTTAATGCTATAGTTCAACTTCAATGACTGTTAACTACTTTTTATTTTATTTGCTTTTTCAGTCCAGCCCTTCCTTAATTTTTGCACTTTTTTGTTTGTTTTTTGTCTTTTGGCTGATTCTTTGAATATATTAATAGAAGGAAGAACAGTGAGGTCAGTGTGCTTATTCCATCTTTATCTGAACTTGATACATTGCCTCCTAATCTGTTTATATTGCGTATTTGTTGAATGACACCAATATGGACTGCCAGCCTACCCTGTCCTTTATCTTTCCTTTCCCACATGGATCCATCCCTCAACTTTTATCTTCTTCAGTTCTCATTTAAAATATTTGAGAAGTTCTGTGCTTTCTCTTTATCTAATTGCTTCTCCCTCTAGCCAGGACCTCAATGTAATCATCAGTGATTTTGTAAAAGGATAATTTTACCAATATTTTTGCCTTGCTTGTTTTTGTATTACCATGTCAGACATGATGCCAAAAAGCTTCTAATAGATGCTCAATACATTAAAAAAAATTAATACCTTAGTAACTTATAAAATTGTCTTTTTCTGCCGCCTGTTTCTCTTTCCCTTTCTCTATTAAGTTTGTAATGAGTTTCTAAACTTAAAAGTTAATCAGATTACACATGGAAGTGTTTAGTATTTATAGATGAAATTTATTACTTCAGATTTGAAACATTAGAACAAATGAAAATACCAACGGGCTTCATTTAAAAATTCTAAATTTTTATCCAATTGTCGCCTGACAAATGCCTCCGTTTCATTTGTTGCACTTGAAGCCTTTATATGAATGTGACCTGTGAAGTAACATGACACGATATATTTCTTAGTATTAAGTAATGGAAGTATTATTTATTAGTTTTGATGAGCAGAGGCATACAGATAATTTTACTTATTGCTAAAATTCTTCTTGAGCTGACTAGTTCATTTGTGACTTTTTATTATGTCATAAACTAGACACTGAGTTCTTATAAATTTGGTGCTTCTTTAGACAAGCTTAATGACAGTTGTGAGACCTCTGTAAATTATACAGAAAGGACAGTAGTGCTTACTTGTGGTCTGCGTTTTGGTAGTGTGCAAATTGCTTGTGGTCTGCCACTGTGAGTTCTTCATAGTTGATCTACAAACCATGATAAGTGTTAATATTCCGACTTAGCAAAACAAGCCATTGGAACATGAGAGAGTAACTCTGCTTTGTCTAGACAGGCTGGGAAAAGCTTCTGTAGAGAAGAAGGTATCTTTGTGTAACTCAGAAAATAGTCTGTTTCCTGTTTGTGTTTTAAGCAACTTTTTTGAGATAAAATTTACATATAAAATATATATTTTTTAATATTTAAAGCTTCATGAGTTTTCATATATGTGTGTATCTACCATTAACCCCCTTAAAAAAAGACAACAACAACAAACCCGTTTTATCACGTCAGTCCAGAAAACTGCCATAGTCTGTTTCAAGTCAGTTCCTACTTCTACCGCCACAACTACTGATCTAACGTCTATCACCGTAGGTTAGTTCTGCTGAATCTAGAACTTGATGTAGTGGAGTCCTTGTGTAGGTACTCGTTTGAGACTGAATTCTTTGTTTACCATAATTTTAAAAAGACATCCTTATTGTTGAATATGTAAGTAGTTCTTTTACATTGCCGAGTACAATGGAATTCATATTCCATTGTATGAATATGCTAGAGTTGGTTTATCATCCTCTTGATGGGTGTTTGTGTTATTTCCAGTTTTTGGTTATTATGAATAAAACTTCTCTGAACTTAAATGTAGAGATCATTGTGTGGATATGTTTTAATTTCTCTTGAGTAAACACCTAAAACTAGAATTACTGGTTCATAGGGTTAAGTGTGCATTTAACTTTGTAATAAATTGCCGAAGTAGTTTTCAAAGTTTATACTAGTTGTGTATGAGAGTTTCATTTGCTCCATCCTTACCGACACTTGGAATTATTGATCTTTTTAATGTTAGCCATTTTAGTGGGTGTGAAGTGGTATCTTATTCTACTTCTGTGATGATTAAGATTGAGCATCTTTTTATGTGCCAGCTGTCCATTCATATATCTTCTTGTGTAAAGTATTTAGTGAAGTCTTCTACCTATTAAAAAAGAGTAAAATTTGTATACATTAAATTTATTCTTTTTGGTGGCCATTCCTGAATTTAGACAAATATATACATTTGGGTGTTGATCCTCATTGGTGCAGTGGTAAAGAATCCCCCCGCCAATGGAAGAGATGCTGGTTCCATCCCTGGGTCGGGAAGATCCCCTGGAGTAGAAAATGGCAACCCACTCCAGTATTCTGGCCTGGGAAATTCCGTGGACAGAGAGGGACCTGGTGGGCTGCCGCCCATGGGTCTCGGAGTCGGACACAGCTGAGGGACTGAGCACACACATGCCTTCGGGTAATCACTGACATAATTAAAACAGAGTAATTCATGGGCTCCCAAAACTTTTTTCTTTTTGTCATTAACCTTTTCCTCTACCTGCAGCTCTAGGCAACCAATGATTTGTTTTCTGACTCCACACAGTTTTGTTTTTTCCAGAAAGTAACATAAATGGAATCTTGTATCTTCTAGTGTTTGACTCCAGCTACTCTCTCTTGTGATAAAGCATTCGAAGTTTATATATGTTGTTGTGTGTGTTGGTGGTTCTTTTCCCTAAAACTGTAAACATTTATTATAACACAGATACAGAAAATGTACACATCATATTAAGAGAGCAAATTAAGTTTATAAATGTGATCACACCAATGTGAGCAGCATACAGATTAAAAAACAGTACAGTGCCAGCACTCTCGAAGCCCCCCCGCCATGTTCCATTCCTTCCCCAGAAATAACCATTACTTTGACTTCTAACAGCTAAAATGGTTTGCTTTATGTCTTTTTAAATTTTATTTTTATTACAGTGGTTTTTTTTTTCATTGCTTAGAGTATTCCATTGTTCGAATGTGCCACAGTTTGTCTACCCCCATTTGAAGAACATTCCGTAATTTTTGGTGACTATGAATACATTTGCTATAAATATTATCATACAGATTCCTGTGTGAATACATATTTAATTTCCCTTGAAAAGAGGAATGGGGTTACTAGATCTTATGGGGATGTTTACTTAACATAGGGAACTGCCAAACAGTTTTCCGAAGTAGATGCACCATTTTGCATTAACACTAGGAATGTCTAAGAGTTTCAGTTGCTCTGCATCTTTGCTAGCTAGTACTTTGTATTGTCTATTTTTTTTAAGTTTATCCATCCTGATAGATACGTAGTAATATCTCATTAGAGTTTAAATTTTCATTTTTGAGATGAATAATTATGTTGACTTCTTTTTTGTGTGATTCTTTGCCATTTGTATGTCTTGTTGATTTTTCTGTTCAGATCTTTTGCTCAGGTTTTAATTTGGTTGTTTGTCTTCTACTGAATTTTAGGGGTTCTTCATACATTGTAAATATAAGTCCTTTGTCAGATATATATAATGTACTGCAACAGATTGAATGCGGAAAGCTCAGATTTTGTTACTGGCAACAAATTGAAGTGACAAGGTCATTTCATCTATTTCTACGAAAGTATCTGCCTGATACCTAAGTTTTATTAATCACGGTTTGTCATTAATTTTTTTAAAGTGAGAAATTGCATTCCATGAAAACATCTATCTCAGTTGGCCAGGTGCTTTTTCTCAAGACAACCATTCTACTTTCATGTACAGCAGAAGTCCTTTCTCTGTAGATTGCATTTTGTCACACAGAATATTAAATGCATAGTCAAAGGTGACTTAATGAAATTAATAATTTTCCACCTTACCAATGTCAGTATTCATTGATACTGGCTTTTCTTTTGTATATGGTGAAGAATAAATGCAGTGACTGTTCATACAGTTGATTGTCACTCCCTGCAGTTTTACCCACCATTGCTTTTTCATCAGTGCAAATATCAACACAGGTAGGCAGTTCAGGGAGCTTCCCAGGTGGCTCAGTGGTAAAGAATCTGCCTGCCAGTGCAGGAGACATGGGTTCAGTTCCTGGGTCGGCAAGATCCCCTGGAGAAGGAAGTAGTAACCCACTTTAATATTCTTGCCTGGGAAATCTGGAAAACTCAGCAGTGGCCACAGGACTGGTAAAGGTCGGTTTTCATTCCAAACCCAAAGAAGGGCAATGCCAAAGAATGTTTAGACTATCACACAATTACACTCATTTCACATGCTAGCAAAGTAATACTCAGAATTCTCCAAGCTAGGCTTCAACAGTATGTGAACCAAGAACTCCCAGATGTTTAAGCTGAATTTAGAAAAGGCAGAGGAACCAGAGATCAAATTGCTAACATCCGTTGGATCATAGAAAAATCAAGAGAATTCCAGAAAAGCTTCTGCTTCAGTGACTACGCTAAAGCCTTTGATTGTGTGGATCACAACAAACTGTGAAAAGTTCTTAAAGAGATGGGAGTATCAGACCACCTTACCTGCATCCTGTGAAACCTGTGTGCAGATCACAAAGCAGCAGTTAGAGTCGGATGTGGAATAATGGAGTGGTTCAGAATTGGGAAAGGAGTATGTCAAGGCTATATATTGCCACCCTGCTTATTTAATTTATATGCAGAGTACATCATGAGAAATGTTGGGCTGGGTGAAGCACAAGCTGAAATCAAGATTGCTGGGAGAAATATCAGTAGCCTCAGATATGCAGATAACACCACCCTTATGGCAGAAAGTGAGGAGGAACTCTTGAGGAAAGTGAAAGAGGAAAGTGAAAAAGCTGACTTAAAACTCAACATTCACAAAACTAAGATCATGGCATCTGGTCCCATCACTTCATGGGAAATAGATGGGGAAACTGGAAATAGTGACAGACTTTATTTTCTTGGGCTTCAAAATCATTGCAATTGGTGACTGCAGCCATGAAATTAAAAGACACTTATTCCTTGGAAGAAAAGCTATGACCAACCAAGACAGCATATTAAAAAATAGAGACATTACTTTTCCGACGAAGGCCCATCTAGTCAAAGCTATGGGTTTTCCAGTAGTCATGTATGGATGTGAGAGTTGAATCATAAAGAAGGCTGTGTACTGAAGAATTGATGCTTTTGAACTGTGGTGTTGGAGAAGACTCTTGAAAGTTGCTTGGACTGCAAGGAGATCAAACCAGTCAATCCTAAGGGAAATCAACCCTGAATATTCGTTGGAAGAAGTGATGCTGAAGTTCCAATACTTTGGCCACCTGATGCAAAGAGCCAACTCATTTGAAAAGACCTTGATGCTGGGAAAGATTGAAGGCAGGAAGAGAAGGGGACAACAGAGGATGAGATGGTTGGGTGGTATCATTGACTCAATGGATATGAGTGTGAGCAATTTCTGGGAGATGGTGAAGTCTGGTGTGCTGCAGTCCATGGTGTCTCAAAGAGTCGGACACAACTGGGCAACTGAATAACAACAATAAAGACAGTTCATTCAGGGCAGTCTGTGCAATTCAACAGAGTTATTCAACACTTTGAATGTTTATTGATCTGAACATTCACATAGAAGATTTTTGATGATTAGTTGGTACTGACACCTGTTGAACAAACAAAACATAAGTCTGGCCATCTCCTTAGATTCAGTCTTACGTAAGGTGGGGCTTCCCTGGTGGCTCAGTTGGTAAAGAATCTGCCTGCAATGCAGGAGGCCCCGGTTTGATCCCTGGGTCAGGAAGATCCCTTGGAGAATGAAATGGCAACCCACTCTAGTATTCTTGCCTGGGAAATCCCATGCATGGAGGACAGAGGAGCCAGGTGGGCTATGGTCCATGGGGTCACAAGAGTCAGACACAACTTGACGACTACACCACCACCACCACTAAGGTGAAAGCACAGTTTCTTAGATGATCTTCTGTGTGTGTGTTTGCAGCTAAATCTTAAATTTCGTGTTACTGTATCTTTGGAAATTGGTGGCACTATGATTTCTTTTATTGACTTTTCTTGTAGGAGGAATTCAGTAATGTTAGCTGGAGAAAGCTTTGTTAGTCTCCCAGTTTTTGTGTGTTTCTTCACCTGGAAAGCTGTAATAAACATTGTTTGGCTTTTAATGAAGTCATATTTACATTTAACCTAGGCAGTTCATTTTTCTTTAAACTCTGAGTGATTGGTCTCAAAATAATGCCTCAGTTTAATTGGAACCATAATACTATTCACAATAAAATAGCATGTATACAGCAGTGGAAAGAGTGCTTTTGTAATACTTTGTTTTTTTCATTTACCGCTTTGCTCAGGGTCTTGGAGTAGAATTCATCCCTGACCTCAGACTTTTGATTTTATGCTGTAGTAATATTGGAATGCATGTAGTTCCTTTCACATATAATTTGTGCTTCACTGTAATGTTTTTTCCTTCTAATTTCTTATAATCCAACCTGCTTCTCCTTCAAGGCTCAGCTCAGGTGTCATTATCTCTTGATTGGCCTCAAGGCCCCTCTTCTGTTGCTGCCAGTGCAGAGAGGTTATACTTACCTGTCTTATAGCCCTATGATATTTGAAAACTGTCTATTCTGAGAACCCTTTGAATGCCAGGACCATCCCTCAAGGGATGTTTGTCACTTGGTAGGTGCTCATCCCTTAACCGTTGTACAGTGGAAGTGAGAAATAGATTTAAGTGACTAGATCTGATAGATAGACTGCCTGATGAACTATGGGCTGAGGTTCGAGACATTGAATAGGAGACAGTCATCAAGACCATCCCCAAGAAGAAGACATGCAAAAAAGCAAAATGGCTGTCTGAGGAGGCCTTATAAATAGCTGTGAAAAGAAGAGAAGTGAAAAGCAAAGGAGAAAAGGAAATAGATACCCATTTGAATGCAGAGTTCCAAAGAATAGCAAGGAGAGATAAGAAAGCCTTCCTCAGTGATCAGTGCAAATAAATAGAGGAAAACAATAGAATGGGAAAGACTAGAGATCTCTTCAAGAAAATTAGAGATACCAAGGGAACATTTCATGCAAAGATGGGTTCAATAAAGGACAAAGGTGGCAAGAATACAGAGAACAACTATCCAAAAAGATCTTCACAGCCCAGTTAATCACGATGGTGTGATCACTCACCTAGAGCCAGACATCCTGGAATGCGAAGTGAATTCCTGGGCCTTAGGAAGCATGACGACGAACAAAGCTAGTGGAGGTGACGGAATTCCAAGTGAGCTATTTCAAATCCTAAAAGATGATGCTGTGAAAGTGCAGCACTCAATATACCAGCAAATTTGGAAAACTCAGCAGCGGCCGCAGGACTGGAAAAGATCAGTTTTCATTCCAATCCCTTGGAATGAAAGGCAATGCCAAAGAATGCTCAAACTACTGCACAGTTGGACTCACCTCACATGTCAGTAAAGTAATGCTCAAAAGTCTCCAAGCCAGGCTTCAACAGTACGTGAACTGTGAACTTCCAGATGGTCAAGCTGGTTTTAGAAAAGGCAGAGGAATCAGAGATCAAATTGCCAATATCCATTGGATTATCAAAAAATCAAGAGAGTTCCAAAAAACATCTGCTTTATTGACTATGCCAAAACCCTTGGCTGTGTGGATCGTCACAAACCATGGAAAATTCTGAAAGAGATGGGCATACCAGACCATCTGATGTGCCTCTTGAGAAATCTGTATGCAGGTCAGGAAGCAACAGTCAGAACTGGGCATGGAACAAAGACTGGTTCCAAATAGGAAAAGGGGTAGTTAAGGCTGTATATTGTCACCCTGCTTATTTAACTTATATGCAGAGTACATCATGAGAAACTCTGGGCTGGATGAAACACAGGTTGGAAAAAAACACACTGCCGGGAGAAATATCAATAACCTCGGATATGCAGATGACACCACCCTTAGGGCAAAAATCAAAGAACTAAAGAGTCTCTTGATGAAAGAGTGAAAAATTTGGCTTAAAGCTCCACATTCAGAAAACTAAGATCATGGCATCTAGTCCCATCACTTCATCACGAATAGATGGGGAAACAGTGGAGACAGTGACAGATTTTCTTTTTTGGGGCTCCAAAATCACTGCAAATGGTGACTACTGCCATGAAATTAAAAGACGCTTACTCCTGGGAAGAAAAGTTATGACCAACCTAGATAGCATATTGAAAAGCAGAGACATTACTTTGCCAACAAAGGTCTGTCTAGTCAAGGCTATGGTTTTTCCATTGGTCATGTATGGATGTGAGAGTTGGCCTGTGAAGAAAGCTGAGTGCCGAAGAATTGATGCTTTTGAACTGTAGTGTTGGAGAAGACTCTTGAGAGTCCCTTGGACTGCAAAGAGATCCAACCAGTCCATTCTGAAGGAGATCAGTCCTGGGTGTTCTTTGGAAGGAATGATGCTGAAGCTGAAACTCCAATACTTTGGCCACCTCATGCGAAGGGTTGGCTCATTGGAAAAGACTCTGATGCTGGGAAGGATTGGGGGCAGGCGGAGAAGGGGACGACCAAGGATGAGATGGCTGGATGGTATCACTGGCTTGATGGACGTGAGTCTGAGTGAACTCCGGGATTTGGTGATGGACAGGGAGGCCTGGCGTGCTGTGATTCATGGGATTGCGAAGAGTCAGACACGACTGAGCGACTGACCTGAACTGAACTTGCTTTTTCCAGGATCCAGCGGATGTTGACTATTTGACCTCTGGTTCCTCTGCCTTTTCTAAAACCACCTTGAACATCTGGAAGTTCACGGTTCATGTATTGCTGAAGCCTGGCTTGGAGAATTTCAAGCATTACTTTACTAACGTGTGAGATGAGTGCAATGGTGCAGTAGTTTGAGCATTCTTTGGCTTTGCCTTTCTTTGGGATAGAAATGAAAACTGACCTTTTCCAGGCCTGTGGCCACTGCTGAGTTTTCCAAATTTCCATGACCAACCTAGACAGCATGTTAAAAAGCAGAGACATCACTTTGCCAACAAAGGTCCGTTTAGTCAAGGCTATGGTTTTCCAGTGGTCATGTGTGGATGTGAGAGTCGAACTGTGAAGAAAGCTGAGCGCCGAAGAATTGATGCTTTTGAACTGTGATGTTGGAGAAGACTCTTGAGAGTCCCTTCGACTGCAAGGAGATCCAACCAGTCCATCCTAAAGGAGATCATTCCTGAATATTTATTGGCAGGACTGATGTTAAAACTGATACTCCAATACTTTGGCCACCTAATGGGAAGAACTGACTCATTGGAAAGACCCTGATGCTGGGAAAGATGGAAGGCGGAAGGAGAAGGGGATGGCAGAGTATGAGGTGGTTGGATGGCATCACTGACTCAATGGACATGAGTTTGAGTGAACTCTGGGAGTTGGTGATGGACAGTCCATGGACAGTCCATGCGTGTTGCAGTCCGTGGGGTAGCCAAGACTCAGATACGACTGAGCGACTGCAATGAACTGAACTGGGGTGAGGTGCTCAGTGTTAATCCTACTGCATTGAACTGAATTGATGAAAATGAAACAAGATTAACTAAAGAGAAAAAGCTTTTTGTATGGAGACAAACGCTGAAGTGTGCAACATTGGGCTTCACTGGTGACTCAGTGGTAAAGAATCCACCTGCCATTGCATGGGACATGGGTTCTATCCCTGGTCTGGGAAGATGCCACATGCCTCAGAACAGCTAAACCTGTGCTCTGCAGCCCGGAAACCACAGTTACTGAGCCTTTGTGCCGTGGCTACTGAAGCTCTCGTTGCCTAGAGCCTGCGTTCTGTAAGAAGAGAAACCACATTAATGAGAGGCCGGTGCACCACAACTAGAGAAAAGCCTGCATAGCAGGGAAGAGCAACGTAAGTAATTAAACAAAAAATTAAAAACAAAAAGGGGGGAACACCATGCAAAGCCACAATTACATAAAGCAATCTTACTAATTAGTATATAAATAACAGTTCTTTTGTGACTTAAAAATTTTTCATCAAAATATTAAATATTATTACTGTCTGTAAATGTATAGGGAAGTAGGAAAACAGTAAAACTAGTATGTATTTACATACTATAAAATATTAGAAGTATCATTAAAAATAGTTTGAGCAGAGAATGCTACTGTCTTCTCACTGTATAACTTACTATATAGAGCAAGCATGTTTTCTGTGCCCTGGTGAATTATAATATTCCTCTCTGTATTTGGAGGAAGCTTTCAAAATATTTAATATTAATAAATAATATTTAATTTTGTGTTTCCAGTGTTGTGAATTATCTGAAAGAGTTCCTTCAATGTGAAGTTATTTTTAGTGGCATCACTCTGGGATGTGTTTATCCTTTTGGGCACAACCACTTTGCTCATTTATGTTGGTAAGCTGGCTTTGACTAAGTTCTCCTGGCTCCGTATCTGTCTAGAATGTTGAATGACAGTGGTGTCAACATCCCATAGCCAACTGTTCCTTCTATAACTCTATATTCAGTACAGATTTCATCTCCTATACTTACCACTTTTCATTTCTTTGCTGCACTTTCATCTATCTTGGCCGATTTTCTTTTGATAATATATTTTCATAGAATGTCACATAGCTTTATCAGCACAAAGAGACAGCACAGCCATGCACTTTGCTGTCTGTGTGTGAGCTGAATAACAGTTGAGTGGAAACCAGTAATAGATTTTGAAAGAGGAGTGTGATTGATGATGGATCATGAAACACATCTGTCATTTACACAGTGATTTGTGGAGCTGGTAGTGAAATTTGTGGTTACCATAAGTGAAATCTGACCATGTTGTGTGTATGTGGGATGATGTTATTTAACTGAAATTCATCTATGGTGGAATCGTGCAAAGCAGTGACTTCCTGTGCAAAATTAAAGGCAAGGTACTAGAATGAACCTACACGAGGAATCCTGAAGTTTACTTATGCTTCATTTATGGTAGATCTGCTTCTGAGTGGTTACATGCTATATACAATGATGAACTAAAGAAAGTCTGAAAAATTGTGTATTTTGGTACAGATAGAGTTTAAACATCAATTTTTTTTAAGAAATCTTCTATATGATTTTGCCATTTTTATGTTGTTGTCCATATACATGACTACTTCTTAGCCAAGCACTTAATTTATGGGTCTAATAGCTGATTGGGAAAAGATAAACATAGATATTCAGTTTATCTTCCCACCTGCCTCTTTTTACTACTGTTTATTGAGATCCAGAACAGTGAAAAAACTCACAGGTAAAAGTGAAAAGAATTAGATCAACACAAGCAACTGGAACAAAAATCAGCAAGTGGGACTTCATCGTACTAAAGTTTCTGCACAGCAAAGGAAATAGTCCCCCTGCCAAGCCCTACAGAGTGGGAGAAAATGTTTGTAAGTCATATATTAGATAAGGGTTAGTATCCAAAATAGAGTAAGAACTTAACACAACTTAAACCAATCCATTTAAAAAAATGGGCAGAGGAACTAAATAGATATTTTTCAAAAGAAAATAAACCTAAATGGCCATGAAAAGGTGCTTCGTATTGATAATCATTAGGGAAATGCAAGGCAAAACCACAATGAGATATCACCTCTCACCTGTTGGAATGTTTATTATCAAGAAGACCAGAGATAACTGATGCTGAGGATGTGGAGATAAGGGAATTCTTGTACACTGTTGTTAGGCATGTAAATTGGTTTAGTTCCTATGGAAACCAATATGGAAGTCTTTAAAAAATTAAAAATGCAACTGCCTTATGATTCAGCAATTCCACTTCTGGATGTACAGTTGAGCTTATTATTATTTTTAATTTTTCTTGATTGTGTTGGGTATTTGTTGCTGCATGTAGGCTTTCTCTAGTTGTGGCAAGTGGGGCTATTCTTCCTCTTGGTGTTTCGGGTTCTCATTGCTGTGGCTTCTTTTATTGTGGAGTTTGGGCCCTAGGTGCACATGCTCAGTAGCTCAGTAGCTGCAGTGTACAGACTGTAGGGTGCTTGGGCTTCAGCAGTTGTGGCGCACAGGCTTAGTTGCTCCATGGCACGTGGAATCTTCCTGGACCAGGATTGAACCCTTGACCCCTGCATTGGCAGGTGGATTCTTACCACTGTACCACCAGGGAGGGTCTATACTTGAATTTGAACAATGTGGGTTAGGGGTGCCGGCCCTCTGTGCAGTTGAAAATCCACTTGTAACTTGTAGTCTTCCTTTTGTATATACATGGTTGCTCTGTATCTGAGGTTCTACATTTGTAGATTTAACCTACCAGGGATTGTGTGGTTGTCACTGTTTTTGCTATTCAGTCACTCAGTTGTGTCTGACGCTTTGTGACCCCATGGACTGCAGCCTGCTAGGCCTCCCTGTCCCTCACCAGGTTCTGAAGTTTGCCCAAGTTCATGTCCATTGCATTGGTGGTGCCATCCAGCCATCTCATCCTCTGACACCCTCCTCTCCTTCTGCCCTCAATCTTTCTCAGCATTTGGGACTTTTCCAATGAGTTGTCTGTTCTCATCAGATGATCCTTCCAACAAGTATTCATGATTGATTTCTCTTAAGATTGACTGGATTGTGTGGTACTGTAGTATTTCATTGTTGAAAAGAAAATTTGTATGTGGACCTGTGCAGTTTCAATTTCTGTTGTTCACAGCTCAGCTGTATACCCAAAGGAAATGAAAACAGGAATTGAAGAGATGTATATAATCCTATATTCATTGTTAGATATTCACAATAGCTAAGATACAGAAACAACCTACACGTTCTTCAGTAGATAAATGGATGAAGAAGTTGCCGTATATATGCACAATGGAATATTCAGTTCAGTTCAGTCGATCAGTCGTGTCCGACTTTCTGCGACCCCATGAATTGCAGCACGCCAGGCCTCCCTATCCATCACCAACTCCCGGAGTTCACTCAGACTAACGTCCATTGAGTCAGTGATGCCATCCAGCCATCTCATCCTCTGTCGTCCCCTTCTCTTCCTGCCCCCAATCCCTCCCAGCATGAGTCTTTTCCAGTGAGTCCACTCTTTGCATGAGGTGGTCAAAGTACTGGAGTTTCAGCTTTAGCATCAGTCCTTCCAAAGAAATCCCAGGGCTGATCTCCTTCAGAATGGACTGGTTCGATCTCCTTGCCGTCCAAGGGACTCTCAAGAGTCTTCTCCAACACCACAGTTCAAAAGCATCGATTCTTTGGTGCTCAGCCTTCTTCACAGTCCAACTCTTACATCCATACATGACTACTGGAAAAACCATAGCCTTGACTAGACGGACCTTAGTCGGCAAAGTAATGTCTCTGCTTTTGAATATGCTGTCTAGGTTGGTCATAACTTTTCTTCCAAGGACTAAGCATCTTTTAATTTCATGGCTGCAGTCACCATCTGCAGTGATTTTAAGTAAGTAAGTAAAGTCACTCAGTCATGTCCGGCTCTTTGTGACCCTGTGGACTGCAGCCCACCAGGCTCCTCAGTCCATGGGATTCTCCAGGCAAGAATACTGGAGTGTGTTGCCATTTCCTTCTCTAGGGGATCTTTCCAACCCGGGGATCAAACCTGGGTCTCCCGCATTGGAGGCAGACGCTTTAACCTCTGAGCCATCAGGGAAGCAGTGATTTTGGAGCCCCCCAAAATTAAGTCTGACACTGTTTCCATGTTTCCCTGTCTATTTCCCATGAAGTGATGGGACTGGATGCCATGATTTTTGTTTTCTGAATGTTGAGCTTTAAGCCAACTCTTTCACTCTCCACTTTCACTTTCATCAAGAGGCTTTTTAGTTCCTCTTCACTTTCTGCCATAAGGGTGGTGTCATCTGCATATCTGAGGTTATTGATATTTCTCCCGGCAATCTTGATTCCAGCTTACGCTTCTTCGAGCCCAGTGTTTCTCATGATGTGCTCTGCATATAAGTTAGCCATTGAGAAAAAATAATCTGCCATGTGTGGAAACATAGGTGGACCTTGAGGGGATTATTCTAAGTTAGATAAGTCGGTCAGAGAAAGACAAATATTATATAGCATCACTTACATGTGGAATCTAAAAGAGCCAAACTTACAAAAACAGTGTAGACTGGTGGTTATCAGAAGCTGGGAGCTGGAGGAATTGCGAATGTGTTGTTTAAGGGTACAAACCTAGAGCTAGTAGGTAAATAAGTCCTAGAGATCAAATGCACAATGTATAGATTATAGTCAACAATGCTATTTATAAACAATGAGATCATATTTGTTCCCACTGAACAAAAGAAAGTAATTATGTGAAGTGATAAGTGTGTCAGCTAATGCTATGATAGTCATATTTTGGTATATAAGTATCAAACCAACATGTTGTACATCTTTAACTCACATGATGTTATGTGTCAGTTATATTTCAGTTTAAAGAAGGAAAAAACATTCAGGATAGGAAAACTTTGGACCTGGAGTGTATAGTAATAAAAGAACAAATAATACATGGGTTGATTTAGTATTTTGTCATTGACTGGTTGCTTTCTTTTTTAAAATTCTTATGGTAAGAGATCTGAATTCTTAGGATAATTGCATTCTAGCTTTCTTATGTTTGACTTCATGAGATATAAACCAGAGGTGAGCTGTTAGCTAGAACATTAGTAAAATATCTACTGATAGAATGACCTTTGAACAGTTGGCACTGAGACATGAGATTAGCATGTCAAAGGACATGGAGAAATACTGCCATCAGATTCAGTCTGTGACCATGGGAAACCTCTCGTCAGCTTCTCTGCCAGCTTATTCTTTGAACGTGTTGTTTTCTTTTCTGCTGACTGTTGTAGACAAGAGTTCTTTCATGTAATAGCATTATTAAGAGGTATTTATATGCCTCTGCAAAAGGAATACTTTACCAAATCAGCAAATGGAAAATTTTTTCCTCATTTACTTAAAAAAACCTTTTCTTAATCCAGAAATTGCCAAAAACATAAGTGTGTAAGTTAGAGGTAATAAACATGAAGCAAATGATCAAGTATAGTTGTAATGCTATGACTGTAAAGTACTCTGAGAGCTTACATGGGACTGTATGACCTAATTTGTAATTTAAAGAAGGCCTGTTAGAGAAACCTTGATTTAAGTTGAACTCTGAAAGAGAAGATAATAGGTAAAGGGAAAGCCCTGTACTGCCAGGGAGTATGGTACCTGGCATATAATAAATAAGGATGTGTGTGTGTTCAGTTGTGTCTGACTCTTTGCAATCTCATGGACTATAGCCCACCATGCTTGTCTGTCAATAGAATTTCCCAGGCAAGAATACTGGAGTCGGTTGCCATTTCCTACTCCAGGGAATCTTTCCAACCCAGGGATCAAACCCACATCTCCTTCATCTCAAGCATTGACAGGTGTATTCTTTCCCAGTGCATCACCTGGGAAACCCAAGGTGATGAAGAGAAGAGTGGTGTTAATTGAAGCTGAAGAGATGGTTAGGAGCCAGATAGTATAAAGATTGTGTTAATAACTTTGCCGTTCATTCTAAAAGTGAAACCATGAACAAGAGATTTATGATGTAAAAAACAATAGGGCATAGATACAGCTTCTAAGTGCTTTGCATATATTAACTATATTCTGACAGAAACCGTTTGACATGCATCTGTTTTTAATCCTTGTGTTATAAGGAATATGAGGGATAGAAAGGTGAAATAACTTGCTCAAAATCATGTGTCTGGGAGTGGCGGGCCTGAGCACCTTAGCTCTGGAATCTCTGCTTTACATCATCGCTCCTTATCTTTTATAATCTAACTTTTCCACACTTAAAGTACTTGTAGTTATAAATTAGATGATTTATAATTGAAGAGTTCAAACAAAGGAACAGTTCCTGTTATAGTGATATCTCAAATGTGACATCATACTGCTTGGTGGTATATGGCTGAACATCTTTTACTTTAATAGCTGTATATTTATTTTAATGTTTATTAATATTTACCTCTTTTAAGGCATCCCTTTTTTGACGAGAGACCTAGAAATCATCTTTAGTTCCTGCTCTTCGTCACTACTCAAGCCAAGTCCTGTCAGTTTTTTCTTCCCAAATACCTGTTGGCTCTACCCTCTGATTACTTTTTTGAATGGAATCTTTAATCCATTTATATTTTATTGTTGTTATTTACTTGAATGTAGCTATGTCTGTCATTTTGTTTTCCTTCAGTTCAGTCGCGTCTGACTCTTTGCGATCCCATGGACTGCAGCACACCAGGCTTCCCTGTCCATCACCAGCTCCCAGAGTTTACTCATACTCATGTACATTGAGTCGGTGGTGCCATCCAACCAACTCATCCTCTTTCGTCCCCTTCTCCTCCCACCTTCAGTCTTTCCCAGTATTAGGGTCTTTTCCAGTGAGTCAGTTCTTCCCATCAGGTGGCCAAAGTATTGGAGTTTCAGCTTCAACATCAGTCCTTCCAATGAACACCCAGGACTGATCTCCTTTAGGATGGACTGGATGGATCTCCTTGCAGCCCAAGGGACTCAAGAGTCTTCTCCAACACCACAGTTCAAAAGCATAAATTTTTCGGCACTTAGCTTTCTTTATAGTCCAACTCTCACATCCATACATGACTATTGGAAAAACCATAGCCTTGACTAGATGGACCTTTGTTGACAAAGTAATGTTTAATGTCTCTGCTTTTCAGTCTGCTATCTAGGTTGGTCATAACTTGCCTTCCAAGGAGTAAGCGTCTTTTAATTTCGTGGCTGAAGTCACCATCTGCAGTGATTTTGGAGCCCCCCCCCCAAATAAAGTCAGCCACTGTTTCCACTGTTTCCCCATCTGTTTGCCACGAAGTGATGGGACCAGATACCATGATCTTCATTTTCTGAATGTTGAGCTTTAAGCCGCCTTTTTCACTCTCCTCTTTCACTTTCATCAAGAGGCTTTTTAGTTCTTCTTCTCTTTCTGCCATAAGGGTGATATCATCTGCATATCTGAGGTTATTGATATTTCTCCCAGCAATCTTGATTCCAGCTTGTGTTTCTTCCAGCCCAGCGTTTCTCATGATGTACTCTGCATAGAAGTTAAATAAGCAAGGTGACAGTATATAGCCTTGACTGCTCCTTTTCCTATTTGGCAGCAGTCTGTTATTCCATGTCCGTTTCTAAGTGTTGCTTCCTGACCTGCATAGAGATTTCTCAAGAGGCAGGTCAGGTGGTCTGTATTCCCATCTCTTGAAGAATTTTCCACAGTTCGTAGTGATCCACATAGTCAAAGACTTTGGCATAGTCAGTAAAGTAGAAGTAGATGTTTTCTTGAACTCTTGCTTTTTCAGTAATCCAGTGAATGCTGGCAGTTTGATATCTGGTTCCTCTGCCATTTCTAAAACCACCTTTTCTTGAACATCTGGAAGTTCATAGTCCACGTAATGTTGAAGCCTGGCTAGGAGAATTTTTGAAGGCAATGGCACCCCACTCCTGTACTCTTGCCTGCAAAATTCCGTGGACGGAGGAGTCTGGTGGGCTGCAGTCCATGGAGTCGCTAAGAGTTGGACACGACTGAGCGACTTCACTTTCACTTTTCACTTTCATGCACTGGAGAAGGAAATGGCAACCCACTCCAGTGTTCTTACCTGGATAATCCCAGGGACGGTGGGGCCTGGTGGGCTGCCATCTCTGTAGTTGCACAGAGTCGGATTCAACTGAAGCGACTTAGCAGCATCAGCAGGAGAATTTTGAGCATTACTTTACTAGCGTGTGAGATGAGTGCAGTTGTGTGGTAGTTTGAGCATTCTTTGGCATTGCTTTTCTTTGGAATTGGAATGAAAACTGACCTTTTCCAGTCCTGTGGCCATTGCTGAATTTTCCAAATTTGCTGGCATATTGAGTGCAGCCGTTCACAGCATCATCTTTCAGGATTTGAAATAGCTCAACTGGAATTCCATCACCTCCACTAGCTTTGTTCATAGTGATGCTTTCTTTCTAAGGCCCACTTATCTTCACGTTCCAGGATGTCTGGCTCTAGGTGAGTGATCACACCATTGTGATTATCTGGGTTGTGAAGGTCTTTTTTTGTATAGTTGTTCTGTGTATTCTTGCCACCTCTTCTTAATATCTTCTGCTTCTGTTAGGTCCATACCATTTCTGTCCTTTATTGAGCCTGTCTTTGCATGAAATGTTGCCTTGGTATCTCTAATTTTCTTGAAGAGATCTCTAGTCTTCCCCATTCTATTGTTTTCCTCTATTTATTTGCACTGATCTTGAGGAAGGTTTTCTTATCTCTCCTTGCTATTCTTTGGAACTCTGCATTCAAATGAGTATATCTTTCTTTTTCTCCTTTGCTTTTTGCTTCTCTTCTTTTCATAGCTCTCTGTAAGGCTTCCCCAGACAGCCATTTTGCTTTTGTGCATTTCTTTTTGTTGGGGATGGTCTTCATCACTGTCTCTTGTGTCATGTCTCGAACCTCCGTCCATAGTTCATCAGACACTCTATCTATCAGATCTAATCTCTTGAATCTATTTCTCACTTCCACTGTATAATTGTAAGGGATTTCTATTTCCACTGTATAATCGTGGGCTTCCCTGGTGGCTCAGATGGTAATGAGTCTGCCTGCAATGCAGGAGACCCAGGTTCGATCCCTGGGTTAGGAAGATCCCCTGGAGGAGGAAATGGAAACCTACGCCAGTACTCTTGCCTGGAAAATCCCATGGACGGAGGAGCCTGATAGGCTGCAGTCCATGGGGTGGCAGAGAGCTGGACACGACTGAGCAACTTCACTTTCTTTCACTGTATAGTCGTAAGGGATTTGATTTAGGTCATACCTGAATGGTCTAGTGGTTTTCTCTACTTTCCTCAATTTAAGTTTTCCTTATGTCCTGCTTTTTTGTTATTTTGCTTTAACTTTACTGCCTCCATTAAGCAGATTTTTTATAGGGTATAATTTTAATTTCTTGGTTAAATTTTTAGCTATAATTTTTTAGATGTTTCCTTAGTATTTAAGAGATTATAATATCATTTTTAATCACATTGGACTTAAGATTAATGCTAATTTAATTCCAGTAAAATACAGAAACTTTGCTTCAGTACTAATCTTTGTTTTTCCTTCTCTGTTTTGCTGCTTCTGTCATATATTATGGTTCTGTATATAAAGCTCTAATATTGTATAATACTGTGTTGTAATAATCACCTTAAGCAGTCTTTTTAAAAAAAAGTATTTAGTAAGGTTATCTTGCATATAAGACTGTTTGGAAACTGGGAAGTCTTGCATTCTCACAGTGAAATTTTCTTTACCCAAACCACAGTAAAATGATCATACCTAGTAAATTAACATTAATACATTTCTATTATAGAATTTGACATACCGTCAGATTTTGCCAAGTTTCCCAATAATATCTTTGTAGCAGTTTCCCTCCAGTGTTCTTGCCTGGAGGATCCCAGGGACAGGGGAGTCTGGTGGGTTGCCGTCCATAGCTCCGGGTCGGACTCGCCTTAAGCAACTTAGCAGCCGCAGCAGCAGCAGTTTCCCCAACCTGTCAGACCAGATTGATACACTGTATGCAGGAGTTACTATGTCTCTTTGTTCTCCTTTTACCCAGATTAATTTATCTGCCTTTCTTTGACTTTATTAACATCAATATGTTCAAAGGTGGTTGTTTTCTAGAATGTTCTTTAATTTGGTAGTCTGTTTCCTTCATAATTTTGTTCAAGTTACGCATTTTTGGGCAGAAATACTATGTAAGAGAACTTAACATAAAAAATGGTACAGTTTTCCCCAACATACTACATACATAATGCCAGTGTTTTCCTTAATTGATGATGGATGGTGTGAGTAAGGTGTTGTCCACCAAGTTTATTTTCTCTTACGTTATTAATAATTTATGGGGAGATACACTGAGACAGTGTAAATACCCTTTTCTCCTAAAAGCTTTGATCACATGGTTTTCTTGTCATGGATGATGCTGGACTTGAATCAGTTATTACCATCATAGAAGCAAAAAGATAGATGATTAAAATTTCAATAACAATTTCTAGGAATTTCAGTTTTAGTGTTTCTGAGAGAGCTTTCTTTATCCAGTAGTGATGATTGTAAGATACTTGGTAGTTAACTTGCTTATGTCATGGGTTTATTTTTCATATTTTTTTTAGGTTCATGTACTGGACAGACTGGGGAGAAGTACCAAAGATAGAACGTGCTGGAATGGATGGTTCAGATCGCTTCGTCATAATAAACACTGAAATTTACTGGCCAAATGGACTGACTTTGGATTATGAGGAACGGAAGCTTTATTGGGCAGATGCAAAACTTAATTTCATTCACCGATCAAATCTGGATGGAACGAATCGGTAAGATTGCCTCAGGATTGGGAACTCATGTATACCCGTGGCAGATTCATGTCAATGTATGGCAAAACCAATACAGTATTGTAAAGCAAAAAAAAACCCAAAAAAAACAAAAAAACAACCACCACTTTAAGTCAGCTCCATGATAGAGTAATCAAATTATAAAGCCTAATTTTATCAAGAAGTTGTTAACATATTTTTGGCTTAAGTGTCAAAAGTGAAGAAGAATAGATTTTTTAGTTTGCTTTTTATGAAGGTAATGACATTTCTCATCTGTCTTGGTGGCATTTAGAATTTATGGACTATATTTTCTCCTCCTTTACTCTGAGCTAATTTAGTTCTTCAGTGGTTCTCAATCAGGGATAATACTTCCACTCTCTTCCAGAGTGTTTGGAAGTGTGTGGGGAATTTTGGTTGACACAGAGACTGGGAGTACTGCTAACATTTTAGTTCCCTGGCGGGCCAGGGATACTAAACATTCTGTAATGTGCTGGACTCCTAGAAGGACAAAGAGTTCATCCTTTCGAATTGCTGACAGAGCCTACCAGGTGCTGTTTCTGGAAGCTTATTTGATAAACCTCTAAACCAGGATAGGGTTGGCCAATTTTTCCTGTGAAGAGTGAAGTCATTATACATTTTGTGGGCCATATCTCTGTTGCAACTATTGACCTCTGCTGTTGTAGTGTGAAAGAAGCTATATAGAATACTTAAGGGGATGGGCATGGTTTTGTTCCAGTGAAACATTTTTGAGCCAGTGGACTCTGGTTTGCTGACCTCTAGATCAGGAGAAAACCTACTGCAGGTTTGCTGTATCCTGGTGTCCCCAGAAGACAAAGATATAATATATAAACATGGAATTCCTACTCAGATCATGTTCAGATTTTTTTTATTTAATTAATTAAGTTTTTTATTCAAAAGTAGTTGATTTACAAGGTTGTTGTGTTCATATTTTTAAAGACGCTTGATGTCCTTGTGCTTGGGAGATTATTTGGGTTTCTAGTGGTCTCATTCTAAGACCCCAGCAGAAACAGAAAGCCTTAGATAATTGAAGGAATTTGTCGAAGTGAAAACATCTGTTGCCATATATAGTTGCACTATTTTTATTTTTTTCTTGTGATGAGAACCTTTAAGATTTACTGTTTTAGTAACTTTGAAATGTTACAAGGCCTTGGTTTTTCCAGTGGTCCTGTATGGGTGTGAGAGTTGGACTGTGAAGAAGGCTGAGTGCTGAAGAATTGATGCTTTTGAACTGTAGTGTTGGAGAGTCCCTTGGACTGCAAGGAGATCCAAACAGTCCATCCTAAGGAGATTGGTCCTGGATGTTCATTGGAAGGACTGATGTTGAAGCTGAAACTCCAATACTTTGGCCACCTGATGCGAAGAGCTAACTCACTGGAAAAGGCTCTGATGCTGGAAAAGATTGAGGGCAGGAGAAGAAGGGGACAACAGAGGATGAGATGGTTGGATGGCATCACTGACTCAATGGAAATGGGTTTGGGTTGTCTCTGGGAGTTGGTGATGGACAGGGAGGCCTGGCGTGCTGTGGTTCATGGGGTCACAAAGAGTCGGACGTGACTGAGGGACTGAACTGAACTTGGAAATATATAAGATGATAGTATTATTAACTATAGTGGCAATGCTGTGGATTACATTCTCAGGACTTAACTTTTTTTTCTTTAGTACCTGGAAGTTTGTATCTTTTTGACTCCTGTTAGCCATTTCACCAGCCTCCATACCTTGCCTGTGGCAACCATCGACCTGTTCTATCTGTGAGCTTGGTTTTTAGTTCATTTGTTTGTTGTTTAGATTCAACATATAAGTGAGATCATACAGTATTCCTCTTTCTCTGTCTTATTTCGCTTAGCATGATGCCCTCAAAGTCTATTCATATTGTCAAAACTAGTAATATTTCATTCTTTTGTATGGCTGACTAATATTCTGTTGTACATATTATAGCATATCTTCTTTATCCATCCCACCATCAGTGACACTTGGGTTGTTTCCTTTTCATTTCCTGTTGTGAATTATGTTGAGTGAACATAGGGATGCATGTGTCTTTTCCAGTTAGCAGGGTATGCAGTGGTTGCTAACTAGACTTGTTGCAATCATTATACATTATATACAAGTATTAAATTATTATGTTGTAAACCTGAAACTAATGTTGTATGTCAATTATGCCTTAATTAAAAACAAAAGAAAAGTGGAAAATTCAGGATTACATGGGGGATTAAACAAGATTCTCCTGAAAAACCTGTGGTTGAAGGAAGCTGTCAAAGGATAATAATATCTGGAGACAAATGAGAATAGAAATACAACATACCAAAACTTATGGGGTTTCTAAGAGGGAAGTTCATAGTGATAAATGCTTACATTTGAAACAAGAAAAGTCTCAAATAAACAACCTAACGTTATACCTCAAAGAGCTAGATAAAGAGGGACAAAGTAAGCCCACAGTTGCCAGAAAGAAGGGAATAACAAATCAGAGTGGAAATAAATGAAATAGAAATTAAAAATACAGTAGGAAAGATCAGTGAAAAAGCAAGAGTTGGTTTTTTGAAGAGAAACAAAATACACAAACCTTTAGTTCGACTTAATAAGAAAGAGAGGAGACTGAAATAAAATCAGAAAGAGGAGATGTTACAACTATAAATACAGAGGATCATAAGAGACTACTGTCAACAATATATGCCATCAAATTGAACAGCTTAGAAGAAAGGGATCATGACTGAATCATGAAGAAATAGAAAATTTGAACAAACCAATTAAAGGAGATTAAATCAGTAATCAAAAACCTCCCCAAAACAAAAGTAAAGGACCAGAAGACTTGGCTGGCGAATTCTACCGAACATTTGAAAAAGAATTAATACCAATCTTTCTCAAAGTCTCCTGAAAAAATAGAAGAGGTTGGAATTCTTAAAAACTCAATTTATGTGGTTAGCATTACCTTGATACCAAAACCAAACAAGAAACCTACAAAAGAAAATTACAGGCCAATATTCTTAACAAATCTCAACTCAGAACTAGCAAACTGAATTCAGCAGCACATTAAAAGGATCATACTCCACAATCAAGTGGACACAAGGATTGTTCAGTATATGCAAATTAATGTGATTCAGCACATTAATAAAATGAAGGATGAGAATCGTGTGATCATCTCAATAGATGCAGAAAAAGCATTTGCTAAAATTCAACATCCATTCATGATTAATTCTCAACAAAGTGAGTATGGAGGGAACATACCTCAATAGTGAAAGCTTTGTATGACAAACCCACAACTAATAATATATTCAAAAGTGGAAAACTGTAAGTTTTTCATCTAAGGTCAGAGCAAGATAATGATGTTTACTCTTGCCATTTTTAATCAGCATGGTGCTAGAGGTTCTAACCAGAGTCATTAGGCAAGGAAAAGAAAGAAAATGCATCTCAGTAAAAAGGAAGAAGTAAAACTATTTGCAGATGGTCTCATGTTATACATAGGGAATCCTGGAAACTCCACCACAAAACTGTTCGAACTAATAAACAGATTCAGTTAGATTGCTGGATACAAAATCAATATACAAAAATCACCTATATTTCTGTGTGTTCATAACTGTCAGAGAAATTAAGAAAACAATCTTATTTATTGTATCATACAAAAAAATACCTAACAAGTTTAACCAAAGAAGTAAAAGACACTGAGAACTATGATGCTGATGAAAGATATTGAAGAAGACACAAATAAATTGAGAGAGATTTCATGCTCACAGATTAGAAAAATTAATTTGTTAAAACATCCATACTGTGGAAATCCATCTGTAAATGTAGTGCAGTCCAGTGCACAAATCAGATTTTCAGTGCACTTTTCACAGAAGTAGAACAAACAATACTAAAATTTGTGTGGAATTGCAAAAAAATGCAAATAGCCAAAGGAATCTTGAGAAAGAATAAAGCTGGAGGCATTATACTTCTAACTTCAAACTATATTTGCAAACTGTATTACTCAAAGTGGTATGGTACTGGCGTAAAGACGTAGACACTAGATCAGTGGAATGGAGTAGAGAGCCCAGAAACAAACCCATGCATATTTGGTCAGTTTATGGCAGAGGAGCCAAGAATGTTCAGTGGGGAAACTAATGTCTTCGTTATAGTTACTGTAGCATCTTCACCAAATAGTGTGAGAAAACTGGATATCCACACCTGAAAGGATGAAACTAGATCCCTGTCTTATACCACACACAAAGTCAACTAAAAATGAATTCAAGACGCCAGTATAAGACCTGAAACTATAACTATTTTTAGAGAAGAAACAGGAGACAAGCTCCTTGACATTGGTGTTGGTTATGACTTTGTGAGCATGTGTTTGAAACCTCAAGCAAACAGTATGGCGCCTCCTCAAAAAATTTAAAATATTACTTCCATATGATCCAGTAATCCCACTTCTGGAATTCTTATCCAGAGGAAATGAGAACAATCTTGAGGCGATATCTGCACTTCCATGTTTATAGTGGCGTTATTCACAGTATCCAATACATGAAACAATCAAAATGTCTGTCAGTGGATGAAAGGATAAAGAAGATGTGGAATATATGCATTCAGTAGACTATCGTTCAGCCACGAGAAGGAAGGACATCCTGCTGTTTGTGGTTACATGTACGGACTTTGAGGCCATAGTGATCAGTGAAATGAGCCAGATAAAGGAAGACAAATATTGGGTGTGTCACATATATGTGGAATCTTAAAAAATGTCACAAACTCATAGAAACAAAAGAAAACTGGCTGTCAAGGAGTTGGAGGAAATAGATGTTCCCATTTAAAAAAAAACCCTAAAAAGGAAACCCTCGTCAGTGTGTGAGATACTATAAATAGCTGGATCAGTATTCTTGCATATGTGTATCATATCATCACTGTATACAGTTTCTCATACAGATTTGTTTGTTGATTATACCTGGTAAAGCTGGCGGGGGGGGGGGGGGGGGAAACAGAAAAATAATGTCCTTAGGTAGAAAACTCCCCAGAAAAATATGATTATAGAACAGATCAAGTGAAAGACGCTCAGTTCAGTCAGTTCAGTTTAGTCGCTTGGTTGTGTCCAACTCTGCGACACCAAGGACTTCACCATGCCAGGCTTCCCTGTCCATCACCAACTCCTGGAGCCTACTCAAGTTCATGTCCGTCGAGTCAGTGATGCAATACAACCATTTCATCCTCTGTTGTCCCCTTCTCCTCCTGCCTTCAATCTTTCCCAGCATCAGGGTCTTTTCAAATGAGTCAGTTCTTTTCATCAGGTGGTCTAAGTATTGGAGCTTCAGCTTCAGCATCAGTCCTTCTAATGAATATTAAAGATTGATTTCCTTTAGGATTGACTGGTTGGATCTCCTTGCTGTCCAAGGGACTCTCAGGAGTCTTCTCCAACACCACAGTTCAAAAGCATCAATTCTTTGGTGCTCAGCTTTCTTTATAGTCCAATTCTCACATCCATACATGACTGCTGGAAAAACCGTAGCCTTGACTAGATGGACCTTCGTTGGCAAAGGAAGTCTCTGCTTTTTAATATGCTGTCTAGGTTGGTCATAACTTTTCTTTCAAGGAGCAAGCATCTTTTAATTTCATGGCTGCAGTCACCATGCAGTGATTTTGGACCCCCCTCAAAAAAAGTCTCTCATTGTTTCCATTGTTTCCTCATTTATTTGCCATGCAGTGATGGAATAGTGATGCCATGATCTTAGTTTTTAAATGTTAAGTTTTAAGCCAACTTTTTCACTCTCCTTTTCACTTTCATCAAGAGGCTCTTTAGTTCATCTTTGCTTTCCGCCATAAGGGTGGTGTCATCTGCATATCTGAGGTTATTGATATTTCTCTTGGCAACCTTGATTCCAACTTGTGCTTTATCCAGCCCAGCATTTCTCATGATGTACTCTGCAAATAAGTTAAATAAGCAGGGTGACAATATACAGCCTTGATGTACTCCTTTTCCTATTTGGAACCAGTCTCTTGTTCCAAAGGCTCTCAGTTGTGTCCAACTCATTATGACCCCATAGACTAAACAATCCATGGAATTCTCCAGGCCAGAATACTGGAGTAGGTAGCAGTTCCCTTCTCCAGGGAATCTTCCCAACTCAGGGTTTGAACCCAGGTCTCCCACATTGCTGGTGGATTCTTTACCAGCTGAGCCACCAGGGAAGCCAAAGAATACTGGAGTGGATAGCCTATGCCTTCTCCAGCAGATCTTCCTGACCCAGGAAACGAACTGGGGTCTCCTGCATTGCAGGCGGATTCTTTACCAACTGAGCTACCAGGGAAGCCCAGAACAGATCAAACCTCCACTTTAAAATGCACTATCACTAATTGAGACACCAGTATTACATATGACAGACCAACATAAGTTAGGATGAGAAAGTTCTGAGATGAGATACCAGAACTGAGGAAATAATTACAAATAAAAGAAAAAACTAATTTCAGAAAAGCCAGCTAAACTAGAAGGGACACAAGAGTGACTTATCCAAAAAGATTTTAAATTGAAGTTGTAAAGGGGGGAAAATTAAGGACTAAAAAGAAATGGAAATAGATGAAAAGGATTTGAGAGAAAGTGACAAATATTAAAGATAGACAAAGAAGGAAAAACACATAGATAATAAACCCTGTTAGGAAGGTAAGCTAAGCAAAGTAAGAGAACAAATATGAGGAACTGTAATTCAGGAAAAGTTTCTTAAAAGGAGATTCAAATCTACAGATTGATAAGAGAACATTATGTACTTGGTAATACAAGTTAAAGCAAACAGCACCAAGATATATTCTAGTAAAGTTACACTGTGTAGAAAAAGGAAAATATTCTCTGGGCCTTTAAGAGTAAAATAAATAATTTTTCAAATGGAAAAGAAAATTAGATTCACATTAGGCTTTCTCACAGCAACACTCCCTGTCAGAATTAAGTGAAGTAGTATTTTTAAAAGATACTCAGGGAGAGTGTGAGCCAGTTATTTTTACCCCCAGCAAAATTGACTTTCCGTATACAAAGCTATGGATGAACTGTTATGAACATGAAAGAAATCAAGAAACACTATTTCCCTGAGTCACTGTGGAAATGAACTAGTGGCTGAGCTTTAGATAGTCACAGTGATGAGCAAGATGACAAAATAAGGCTTGGTGAAGAGCAGTAAACATATAATTGACTTGTGTGAAGATTAACGGATGGTTAAAATTGAGAGTATGGTATGTAATGATTGTATGTTTAGATAATGTAAATAAAGTACCATTCTGAAAAATTGGAATGAAGGGACTTCCCTGGCCATCTGGTGGTTAAGATGCCGTGGCTTCTATTGCAGGGGACATGAGTTCGATTCTTGGTTGGGGAACTAAGATCATGCACGTTTTGCAGCATAGCTAAAAAATAAAAAATGGAGTAAAATAAAAAATCAGAGTGAGAAGTACAGGTACTATATTCAGAGATTTTGTTTAACTCTTTATAGTAATTACATTGGTGTATTGGTATAAATATTTTTAATTTTGGATCAAATAAGTGAGTAGTTTTTGGATATATTCAAATGCCAATGAATATGTAGAACTCTCTAAGTGGAAGAAAAGATGTATAGATGTAGTATTGTGGAGTTTAAGAGAAATTGAGAATTCTGAGTTTTAATTGAGAATACTGGTGTGAGCTCATTAGTTATTGTAAGTTATAAAAATACACAGAAATATGTATGTTTATTTATTATGACCACTGATGAGGACTAGGGGGGGGAAAATCCCACCCTGACTGCATTCTTGGAAAACTGTTCCACCTTAAAAGAAATCATACCTTAGGTATGATTTGGTTAACCCTAAGTCTCTTACAGGAAATATCCAAGTTGAGCTGGGATGTTATATCATAGTGGATAGCATGGAAACTATTATAGGCTATTAGCGTCATTTTGTAAAGCCCAGAGAAATAACTTGAAAAGTCTCTCTTTGGTCAGAGATTGATTGAAACCCACCAAGTTTGTTTAAATCCTTGAGTTCATACTGATTTTCTTTCTTTCTTTTTTTTTTAAATTTTAAGAAAAGGAAGTAGTTACTTTCAGAGGATGAAAGGGAACCAACCAGTTCATTAGCTTGAATGTTGGTAATAAAGAGAAAGAATCCAGCAGTTTATCCCCCCTTTTCTACAGGAGTCTACCAGTAGCTAACAAATTAGTAGATATAAAAAAGCTATTCCAGCTAGTAAATGAGAAATAATTAGAATATCAGCATTTTATTACTTCCAGTGAACTGTTCGGTCTAGGCATTGAACATCAGTGGCTGCTTCATAAGGAAAAGAACAGACACTGTTTGATGGAAGAAAAGAGCGTCACCCCCTTTTATCTTGCCAAAAGGATCAGTTCATTAGGAGTCTGATCAGACTTGGTATTTGCAGCAAATTTGTGGGAAAAGTAGAGGACAGGGAAACATTGAACTGTACCATGGGTATGCGTCAGCAGATTCTGACATACAACAGGTCAAATAACATGGGTTGTTGAACAGATAAGCTGCAAAGATGATAAGGGAACTTAGAGATTAAAACACACATAGAAAAGAAATTTACTAAAGGGGAAAGGGCGAGAGGAGGGATTAAATTAGGAGTTTGGGATTAAAATATGCATACTACTATATATACAATAGATACCCAACAAGGACCTACTGTATAGCACAGGGAATTATATTCAATATTTTTTAATAACTTATAGTGGGAAAGAATCTTGAAAAGAATATATATAGATGTATGTTACATATATATAGAACTGAATCACTTTGCAGTACACCTGAAACTAGCAGAGAATTGTAAATCAGCTATCAATATTTCAGTTAAAAAGAGACTGAAAAGAGGGTGGGTGAAGGCATGAATAGGCACAGCAGATTTAAATTTAGGACAGTGAAAAAACTTGTAGGATAATGATAGGTATATGTGTATACCACCACCAAGACTGATCTTTAAGGTAAACTGTGGACTTCAGGTACTATGACTTTGCACTGGATTTCAGGGCTTCCTGTAAAGCCAGAGTAGTTGAAACAATGAGGTACTAAATCTGAGCCTAGATAGATGTCAGTGGAACAGAATAGGGTTCAGAAGGTGGCGTACATGTATATGGTTAGTTGACTTTGTGACATAGGTATCTTGGATATCTTGGATAAATACACACTTTTAACCGGCCTTGACAGACACTGAAGAAAGATAATAAACTCAAAACTGGGAGGAATATAAAAGCTCTTTCTGTGAAAAATTTTAAATTCCTGATGACTAGAGTCAGGTTTTCAAGTTATGGTTATTAAAGTTATGAAGGTTATTAATGCTTTGGTTTGTCAGTGTTCCTCCTGTTCAAATGCAGTTGGAAATGTGAGGGATGGTTGGAGGCAAGTGTAGAGAACTGGCTAAGAGCCAGATCACACAGGGTCTAGTATTCTAAAATGAGGCATTTGAATTTTAGCTGGTAGGTGTTGAGTCACTGGAGATTTTGAAGGTGCAGATTGACATGGATGGATTTGTCTTTTAGAAATACCTTTGGTAGTTGTATAGAGAATGAAGACTAATGATTTCATTTCGTTAAGTCTTCCAGTTAGTCATCATCATTCTCCAAAAAAGTACAATCTCTTCACTGTAATTTACATGATCTCATTTATTTACCTTGTTTTAGACAATATTCTTACCACTTCCGCCGTTGTCTGCTATGCCCCAATCCTGTCAAACCGCTTGTGGCTCCCTGATGGTGTTTATGATGGCTCCTAGGTTTCTGCTTTGAATGGCTTCAGTTCAGTTCAGCCGCTCAGTCGTGTCCGACTCTTTGCGACCCCATGAATCGCAGCACGCCAGGCCTCCCTGTCCATCACCATCTCCCAGAGTTCACTCAGACTCACGCCCGTGGAGTCAGTGATGCCATCCAGCCGTCTCATCCTGGGTCGTCCCTTTCTCCTCGTGCCCCCAATCCCTCCCAGCATCAGAGTCTTTTCCAATGAGTCAACTCTTCACATGAGGTGGCCAAAGTACTGGAGCTTCAGCTTTAGCATCATTCCTTCCAAAGAAATCCCAGGGTTGATCTCCTTCAGAATGGACTGGTTGGATCTCCTTGCAGTCCAAGGGACTCTCAAGAGTCTTCTCCAACACCACAGTTCAAAAGCATCAATTCTTTGGTGCTCAGCCTTCTTCACAGTCCAACTCTCACATCCATACATGACCACTGGAAAAACCATAGCCTTGACTAGACGGACCTTAGTCAGCAAAGTATGTCTCTGCTTTTGAATATACTGTCTAGGTTGGTCATAACTTTTCTTCCAGGGAGTAAGCGTCTTTTAATTTCACGGCTGCAGTCACCATCTGCAGTGATTTTGGAACCCCCAAAAATAAAGTCTGACACTGTTTCTGCTGTTTCCCATCTATTTCCCATGAAGTGATGGGACCAGATGCCATGATCTTCGTTTTCTGAATGTTGAGCTTTAAGCCAACTTTTTCACTCTCCTCTTTCACTTTTATCAAGAGGCTTTTTAGTTATTTCTGCCATAAAGGTGGTGTCATCTGCATATCTGAGGTTATTGATATTTCTCCCAGCAATCTTGATTCCAGCTTGTGTTTCTTCCAGTCCAGCGTTTCTCATGATGTACTCTGCATAGAAGTTAAATAAGCAGGGTGGCAATATACAGCCTTGACATACTCCTTTTCCTATTTGGAACCAGTCTGTTGTTCCATGTCCAGTTCTAACTGTTGCTTCCTGACCTGCATACAGATTTCTCAAGAGGCAGGTTAGGTGGTTTGGTATTTCCATCTCTTTCAGAATTATTCGATGGAAATGCCATTCAGTGAGATAGAAGATTCTGGAAAGGAAGATAGATTCTTTTTCCTTCCTTCCTTTTTTTTTTTTTTTAAATGTAGAAAGAGAATGAGATTGAATTCAAATTTGGACAAGTTTGCATTTGCATTTGAGTTGCTAATGGAAAACTATGATGATGAAGTCTGGGGAGCTTTGGATGGATGAGCCTGCTGCTCAGCAGGGTAGTCTCAGAGGGAGACTTAGATTTATAGCCATTATCAAGTTAATGGTTGTTAAAGCCATGGACTGTAAACATAGGGGTATTTTGCATGAGTGCTAGAGACTTAGGCAGAGACAACAACCACATACCAGATATGTTGAAGAATTTCTTCAAGACTGAGGGATGTCCCAGTCCGAGCTGCTCCTGATCAGCCATCCCTGTTTGCCTGGTTTCCAGGAACACCCTCAAACCCAGGCAGATCAGCATGGTTGGTCATCTACTGAGCCTGTGAAGAATCTGCTTCCCACAGAAGCAAATTGAAGAGATTTACCCACATAAACAGTAATAACCACAACTCTAGGATGGAGGGCTGAAGGTGAGGCTGGTGAGAGGCAGATGGGATAGGGTGGAAGATGGGCCTCATCTGGATTCTGTTAGCATCTCTGGGAAATACTGAATATACCAGACACTAAAGGACATGCACCTTATGGCAGCCAAACTTGACATGATTGAACATGTTAGGCAAAGATCAGAGGTGTAGTTAAAGCTGGCTGTGAGTGAGTTCAGTGGTGCCAGAGAATAAGCAGGATCATGGTATCAGCAGACTTCTTGGTGTGAGCAGAACACTGAAATACAGTGGGTAGTGAACCATGTTCTCAGGAGAAATACAGTTAGGTTCCTGCTAGACTGTGGTCAAAAAATTTTTGTCAACTGATGATTATATAATTTTAAAAATATATGTTTATGTTTAAAGATGCTTTATTTAATATATAATGTTGGAAATATGGGTTTTTTAATTATAGTACGTTCAGTGCAGTGTTATATAGCCTCTAAAGTTAATATGAAACCAGTATTTAATAATATGAAAATCTTTACATTATGAAATGAAGACAGGTCATTATGATGTATTAAATGCTGGGCATTTACAGAAATTCACTCTCTTTAAAAAAAAAAGATGTTGTTTAAATAAGATGACAGTGGAGTCTTTCAGAATACATAAATTAACCATTTTTTCCTCAGGGCATATTAATCATTATTAAGATGTAACAAGGTCCTTGGGGCCACTGCGTATAATCCTGTGAAGAAGCTCAGTAATGATGGGTCATAAATGCTCTTTATTCATGGTTTGGTGCGGGTGCCTCAGTTATTTCTTGCTTTGGCTCAGCTGTTTTGTTTCGTCCTGTTGGGGGCTGTGATTTAGAGCTAATGAATTTTACCAAATTATTAATTCAGAATTCCATTGGTTGGTTGGTTTCCTGTACTGTCTTAGTTGGTTTCATGTTGTGCCGCAGCTCTTTATAACAGAAACCAGTTTTCCATGCCTTGACCTTTGGAAATCGCTTGTGTTTGTGTATATACATGTACACGCTGCACACGTGCGCCTACTAAAGGAATGGAAAGATACACTTTGTATTTCTATTTCCAGTTTTTTTCTAGTGAACATACATGTATTCTTTATGCAATCAGGAGAAAACGATTACTTTGGACAAAGTAATACCAGATTTTGCCAGTGTGGTTTAGGATCCTTTATGCTTCTCTTCTGCCACTACTCCAGAAGATACATTATTAACATTCCTTTAATCTGTTTTGCTTATAATCTTCTTGAATACAGTTGAGTTCTGTCTTCCTTCACATGAGGCTCAGTTAAATATTTAAGACACTATTCAAGTGAGGTCAATTATCAGAAATAACTCCAGAAAGAGTGAAGGGATGGAGCCAAAGCAAAAACAGTATCCAGTTGTGGATGTGACTGGTGATAGAAGCAAGGTCCAATGCTGTAAAGAGCAATATTGCATAGGAACCTGGAATCTCAGGTCCATGAATCAAGGCAAATTGGAAGTTGTCAAACAGGAGATGGCAAGAGTGAACGTCGACATTCTAGGAATCAGCGAACTAAAATGGACTGGAATGGGTGAATTTAACTCTGATGACCATTATATCTACTACTGCGGGCAGGAATCCCTCAGAAGAAATGGAGTAGCCATCATGGTCAACAAAAGAGTCCAAAATGCAGTACTTGGATGCAATCTCAAACATGACAGAATGATCTCTGTTTGTTTCCAAGGCAGACCATTCAATATCACAGTAATCCAAGTCTATGCCCCAACCAGTAACACTGAAGAAGCTGAAGTTGAACGGTTCTATGAAGACCTACAAGATCTTTTAGAACTAATACCCAAAAAAGATGTCCTTTTCATTATAGGGGACTGGAATGCAAAAGTAGGAAGTCAAGAAACACCTGGAGTAACAGGCAAATTTGGCCTTGGAATGCGGAATGAAGCAGGGCAAAGACTAATAGAGTTTTGCCAAGAAAATGCACTGGTCATAGCAAACACCCTCTTCCAACAACACAAGAGAAGACTCTACACATGGACGTCACCAGGTGGTCAACACCGAAATCAGATTGATTATATTCTTTTCAGCCAAAGATGGAGAAGGTCCATACAGTCAACAAAAACAAGACCAGGAGCTGACTGTGACTCAGATCATGAACTCCTTATTACCAAATTCAGACTGAAATTGAAGAAAGTAGGGAAAACCACTAGACCATTCAGATATGACCTAAATCAAATCCCTTATGATTATACAGTGGAAGTGAGAAATAGATTTAAGGGCCTAGATCTGATAGATAGAGTGGCTGATGAACTATGGACAGAGGTTCGTGACATTGTACAGGAGACGGATCAAGACCATCCCCATGGAAGAGAAATGCAAAAAAGCAACATGGCTGTCTGGGGAAGCCTTACAAATAGCTGTGAAAGGAAGAGAAGCAAAAAGCCAAGGAGAAAAGGAAAGATATAAGCATCTGAATGCAGAGTTCCAAAGAATATCAAGAAGAGATAAGAAAGCCTTCCTCAGCGATCAGTGCAAAGAAAGAGGAAAACATCTCTTCAAGAAAATTAGAGATACCAAGGGAACATTTCATGCAAAGATGGGCTCGATAAAGGGCAGAAATGGTATGGACCTAACAGAAGCAGAAGATATTAAGATATTAAGAAGATATTAAGAAGAGGTGGCAAGAATACACAGAACTATAGAACAAAGATCTTCATGACCAAGATAATCATGATGGTGTGATCACTCACCTAGAGCCAGACATCCTGGAATGTGAAGTCAAGTGGGCCTTAGAAAGCATCACTACGAACAAAGCTAGTGGAGGCGATGGAATTCCAGTTGAGCTATTTCAAATACTGAAAGATGATGCTGTGAAAGTGCTGCACTCAATATGCCAGCAAATTTGGAAAACTCAGCAGTAGCCACAGGATTAGAAAAGGTCAGTTTTCATTCCAATCCCAAAGAAAGGTAATGACAAAGGATGCTCAAACTACCGCGCAATTGCACTCATCTCACATGCTAGTAAAGTAATGCTCAAAATTCTCCAAGTCAGGCCTCAGCAGTACATGAACCGTGAACTCCCTGATGTTCAAGCTGGTTTTAGAAAAGGCAGAGGAACCAGAGATCAAATTGCCAACATCCATTGGATCATGGAAAAGCAAGAGAGTTCCAGAAAAACATCAATTTTGCTTTATTGACTATGCCAAAGCCTTTGACTGTGTGGATCACAATAATCTGTGGGAAATTCTGAAAGAGATGGGAATACCAGACTACCTGACCTGCCTCTTGGGAAACCTATATGCAGGTCAGGCAGCAACAGTTAGAAATGGACATGGAACAACAGACTAGTTCCAGATAGGAAAAGGAGTACATCAAGGCTGTATATTGTCACCCTGCTTATTTAACTTCTATGCAGAGTACATCATGAGAAACACTGGGCTGGAAGAAGCACAAGCTGGAATCAAGATTGCCGGGAGAAACATCAATAACCTCAGATATGCAGATGACACCACCCTTATGGCAGAAAGTGAAGAGGAACTAAAAGCCTCTTGATGAACGTGGAGGATGAGAAAGTTGGCTTAAAGCTCAACATTCAGAAAACGAAGATCATGGCATCTGGTCCCATCACTTCATGGGAAATAGATGGGGAAACAGTGTCTGACTTTTATTTTGGGGGGCTCCAAAATCACTGCAGATGGTGACTGCAGCCATGAAATTAAAAGATGCTTACTCCTTGGAAGAAAAGTTATGACCAACCTAGATAGCATATTCAAAAGCAGAGACATTAGTTTGACAACAAAGGTAAATCTAGTCAAGGCTATGGTTTTTCCAGTGGTCATGTATGGATGTAAGAGTTTGACTTTGAGGAAAGCTGAGCACCGAAGAATTGATACTTTTGAACTGTGTTCTTGGAGAAGACTCTTGAGAGTCCCTTGGACTGCAAGGAGATCCAACCAGTCCATTCTGAAGGAGATCAACCCTGGGATTTCTTTGGAAGGAATGATGCTAAAGCTGAGACTCCAGTACTTTGGCCCCCTCATGCGAAGAGCTGACTTATTGGAAAAGACTCTGATGCTGGGAGAGATTGGGGGCAGGAGGACAAGGGGACGACCCAGGATGAGATGGCTGGATGACATCACGGACTCGATGGACGTGAGTCTGAGTGAACTCTGGGAGTAGGTGATGGACAGGGAGGCCTGGCGTGCTGCGATTCATGGGGTCGCAAAGAGTTGGACATGACTGAGCGACTGAACTGAAATTTGGTTATTTCTCTTATTATTCAGCTGTAAGAATTTTATGTATTCTAGATACGAGTTCTTCATTGGAAATATTATTTAGAAATAAAAGTTCAATCTGCTAGCTTTTCTTGGTTTTGTTAGGTGTTTTTGAAGTACTAAGAAATCTTTGCTTAAACCAAAGTCATAGGATTGATGCTTTTCTCTTCTAAGAGTTTTATTGTTTTAATTCCTAACATTTAGATCTGTGATCCACTTTATGTATGATGTCTTAACAGTCTTTTATTAATTCACTTCCGAATATTTGGTTATTTTTTTGTGGTGTTATGAAAAAATTATTTAATAAATTTCTATTTTGCCGTTTTTCTCAGCACCATTTATTAAAGAAACTGCTTTTTCTCCATTGGCTGTTTTTGGTTCCCTTGCTAAATATTGGTTGGCTATTATCACTTTTTGTATTTTTCACTGCTGCTGCTAAGTCGCTTCAGTTGTGTTCGACTCTGTGTGACCCCAGAGATGGCAGCCCACCAGGCTCCCCTGTCCCTGGGATTCTCCAGACAAGAACACTGGAGCAGGTTGCCATTTCCTTCTCCAGTGCATGAAAGTCAAAAGTGAAAGTGAAGTCGCTCAGTGGTGTCCAACTCCTAGCGACCCTGTGGACTGTAGCCTACCAGGCTCCTCCATCCATGGGATTTGCTAGGCAAGTGTACTGGAGTGGGTTGCCATTGCCTTCTCCATTTTTCACTGCTAGTCTGTAGAAATTTATTTCTGTATATTGATCTTGTATGCTGCAACCTTGTTGAATTAAGTACATCTGAGGCTTTTTTTTCTTTTAAATTCTTTAGTGTTCCCTGCATACAGAATCATGTCATCTGTGAATAATGACAGTTTTATTTCTTCCCTTCCCATCTGGTTGCCTTTTAGTCTTATTTCATAATACTCACTAGACCCTCTGCTGAATAGAGGACATTCTTGCTTTGTTCCTGACCTTTGGGGGAAAGAAGTGATTTTTTTTTTTCGCCATTGATCAGGATCTTAGAGAGTACACTTTGTACAATTTCAGTGTTTTCTTTTTTTTCTTTTTTTTTTTTTGAATTTTTTCTTTTTTACTTTATTTTACTTTACAATACTGTATTGGTTTTGCCATACATTGACATGAATCCAGCACAGGTGTATCTGCGTTCCCAAACATGAACCCCCCTCCCACCTCCCTCCCCGTAACATCTCTCTGGGTCATCACCATGCACCAGCCCCAAGCATGCTGTATCCTGCGTCAGACATAGACTGGCGATTCGATTCTTACATGATAGTATACATGTTACAATGCCATTCTCCCAAATCATCCCACCCTCTCCCTCTCCCTCAGAGTCCAAAAGTCCGTTATACACATCTGTGTCTTTTTTGCTGTCTTGCATACAAGGTCATCATTGCCATCTTTCTAAATTCCATATATATGTGTTAGTATACTGTATTGGTGTTTTTCTTTCTGGCTTACTTCACTCTGTATAATCGGCTCCAGTTTCATCCATCTCATCAGAGCTGATTCAAATGTATTCTTTTTAACGGCTGAGTAATACTCCATTGTGTATATGTACCGCAGCTTTCTTATCCATTCATCTGCTGATGGACATCTAGGTTGTTTCCATGTCCTGGCTATTATAAACAGTGCTGCGATGAACATAATTTCAGTGTTTTAAGATTGATTGATACTTGTCCTAATGTTCAAAGTCCCATATCCTCTAGTTGTCCTGCCTATTAATGAAAATAGGAGGTTGAGATCTCAGACTGTTACTGTTGTCTTATTGTTTCTCTCAGTTCTGTCAGGTTTTGCTTCATTTGTTTGGGGCTGTTTTCACTTGTGTATGTTTATAATCGCTGTATCTTCTTGATTCGACTGTCATCATAAAACGTGCTGGTTTAGCTCTAGTAATTTTTTTTTTGTCTGAAAGTATGTTTTGTCTGATAGACCACTTCATCTCACTTATGGTTACTGTTGGCTTTCAGTAAATTTGGGTCTTTGGGTATGTGTGTCTTTTGTAGACAGCATACAGTTGAATCTTGTTCAGTTTTACCCAGTTTAACAACCTTTGCCTTTTATATACATATATGCACACACACACAATATGTATAATAATATGTAAGATGTTTTCTGTAACATCTTACAGAAAAACCCAAATGAACTTTTTGGTCAACCCAGTATGTTAATTATTACTTAATAAAACAGAAAAAAAATCACTAAAAAAGAAAAAATTCTTTCTTTTCACCAGCTGTTTCTATTTCCTTATCTGTTTTGTTTATTCACTCTTCTGTTATTTCTAGTTGATAATTCATTGAAGTGACTTCTGACTTCTGAAGTGACTTCTTTCATTAGTTCTTTCACCTCAGTTTGAGGTTTTAAATTTAAATTTTTGTTATTCTTTTATCACAAGTATACTACTCTCAAGCATTTAAAATTTAAAATATTGCAATAGGTTGTGAACTATTTGTTCTAGAGCCAGTTTCTCTGGCATATTTGTATTGTCTTTAGGGATGTTATTTTCTTTATTCTTTTTTGTTTTTAATATTAACTTTTTATTTTATTTCTTTGGCCATGTCTGTGGCCTGTGGGATGTCAGTTCCCTGACCAGGGATTGAACCTGTGCCCCTCAATTGAATGTACAGAGTCTTAACCACTGGGCCTCCAGAGAAGTCCCTTTAATACTAACTTTTAAAATAGGGCTTGATCTTAATATATTTTTATATTTTCACATGAAATTGTTTTTCTGAAACTTGTTGAAGAAGGCAGAATTTATCATAACTTCATTCACTTCACAGAAGTCTTGAGTGTGTGTGTTTGAAAAGTTGGCAGCTTGCTTTGTGTGAACTCCTGGCTCTGTTTCCTTCTGCCACTTTTTCTGCACCTTATTTTCCATTATATCTCTTGCACTGTCATCCTCACTGTCTTTCTGTTCCCAGTAGTGTATGGTCAGGTTGGGCCTTTGTCTGGAAGGGAGCTCTGTTGGGTCACTGAGAGAGTTCCTTGTTAGGATGCCAGTCCCTTCCGTACCATCCATCCAGTCTTTGTATTCACTCACTCTCCAAGTGGCCAGAACCATTCCTTGTCAGCTGCTATTCTCAGATTGGTTTGTGAAGCTTTCCATTGCTATCTGTTTGCGTGTTCTCCTGGGCCTGGATCTGCCAAATGCCCTATTTTTTTCCTTCTGATTCCTCCTGCAGAAGTGCTGATGCTAATCAGATCTTAACAGCTGTTGGTAGTTTTCCTTTCTGTGTCTAGGGTTTTGTGGTAATACCTTCTTATCTGTCTTCATTGTAAGTGTTGTCCATGAGGTTTTGGTTTTCCTTCCTAGTTGTTCTGTTTTCTTGTGAAAGACTTGTAGAGATTTTTTCAAACACTATACTGCTACTGCTGTTGTCATATTTTTAGGTGTTATGAAAACCTCACTGTGACGTGGAGAAACTATCTTCTAAGGTTAAGTTCAGATGTCAGAATTTATCAGAGTAGTACTTTGATGTGATTGAGAAGATTTGTTTCCTGCACACATGGGGAGTTCTGAGTCAGGGGCGGAGGACAACTTTCTGGCAGGAGGTCCAGGAACAGAAAATGAATACAAGTGCACAGGCGTTTTATAAAGGCTAAGTCTAGTTGGTTCAGAATTTGAAAGAGGCACCTGTCAGCCATGGAATCTGAGATAGATAGCAAGTGCACACCTGTACTTGGGATACCGGTGAGAGTGAACTCTTAAGAAAATGATGGACAGGTAGAGGAGATGATGCTTAGAGATTGCCAGCACTGAAGCATGACATCACTTGGGGTCTTGATTTCTTTCTTTCGGTACCCATGGTAGGGATCCACTTTTTAATTCCTGTTATAGTTGAGGCATACTACTGAAGAACTGGGCTTCAATCTTGCCTGCCACATTTGTTCTCAGTATCCATGATCAACTTCTCCTTTTCACTTCAGTTTCCAGGGGAGTAATCCCAACGAGAGGGAAGACAATGTACACTAATCTGTACTTTTAGGAGCAGATCACCATTGGCTAGACAAATTACCAAAGAATATGACAATGCATGATAGCCATCTTAGCTGTGCTTTTTGTTAATTTCATATTTAATTTAAAATGTTTCAGTTTATCAGGCATTACTAAGTGTGCAATAAATCTAACTAATTCATACATACTGTATTGTGTGAGATCCTGGGAATATAAATAAGCCAAAGTCTAGTATTTACTTGACTCTAGTAAGCTTTTTATTGACTTAAAAACTAGCACATGAAATGTTTACTAAAATTATAAAGTTTTATCCCTGAATCAGAAATACTAAAATACTGAAAACAGACATCCTAAAGTTGAGGAGCTATTTATGAAATGTTTATTAAGTACCAAGCATAATGCCTAAACGATTTTTCATATATTATGATTTAATCTTCACAGTAACTCAGGTTAGATTATCATCTTTTAATGGTGAGGAATTTGTGGAAATAAGCTATTGTAATTGCAGGGGGACATTTGAACTCAGTTCTGTCTCATTTCTTCTCCCCAAAGTCTTTTAGAGAACTGATTTTGTAATTTCTGATACTTTAAGATGTCTAATGAAAGCCTAAGTAATTTCATCTTTAGTATTACTTATATTTCTCAGTCATGTTACTTTACTTTCTTGGCAGCTTCTCAGAACTCTCTCTGTTTATGTTTTACCATAATGAATTTTGGGATACTTAACTGTAAAATATGCAGGCCTATTTAAATTTGAACTTGAACTATATGATATCACTCACATAGTAACAATCGTAAATGTTATAAAGCTGTTCATTTAAAAAGTGAAAGAAAGTCCACTTCAGAAGTAGACATTGTGACAGTTGTTACTGGGAAAAGAGAGAGAAAGTAATATGCTAGGGAAATGAGAAGAAAAATGAGAGGAGGAAATTGTGGTGATGGCTGGCATAGTTGTGAGGTTTTAAAATAGAAAGTTTGTGAAACTAGTCATTCTAATTTGAATTCAGTTATTTAAAAATCTGGCTCAAATTTTAAACACCTTAGGCTAGAATCATTCCATGAATGCTAACACATGCTAATTCTGCTTAGATGAAAATGATCTTCAGTTCAGTTCAGTTCAGTCACTCAGTCGTGTCCGACTCTTTGCGACCCCATGAATCACAGCACGACGGGCCCCCCTGTCTGTCCATCACCAACTCCCAGAGTTCACTCAGATTCACGTCCATCGAGTCAGTGATGTCATCCAGCCATCTCATCCTGGGTCGTCCCCTTCTCCTCCTGCCCCCCAATCCCTCCCAGCATCAGAGTCTTTTCCAATGAGTCAACTCTTCACATGAGGTGGCCAAAGTACTGGAGCTTCAGCTTTAGCATCATTCCTTCAAAGAAATCCCAGGACTGATCTCCTTCAGAATGGACTGGTTGGATCTCCTTGCAGTCCAAGGGACTCTCAAGAGTCTTCTCCAACACCACAGTTCAAAAGCATCAATTCTTTGGCGCTCAGCCTTCTTCACAGTCCAACTCTCACATCCATACATGACTTACTGGAAAAACCATAGCCTTGACTAGATGGACCTTAGTTGACAAACTAATGTCTCTGCTTTTGAATATACTATCTAGGTTGGTCATAACTTTCCTTCCAAGGAGTAAGCGTCTTTTAATTTCATGGCTGAAGTCACCATCTGCAGTGATTTTGGAGCCCCCAAAAATAAAGTCTGACACTGTTTCCACTCTTTCCCCAACTATTTCCCATAAGTGATGGGACCAGATGCCATGATCTTCATTTTCTGAATGTTGAGCTTTAAGCCAACTTTTTCACTTTCCACTTTCACTTTCATCAAGAGGCTTTTTAGTTCCTCTTCACTTTCTGCCATAAGGGTGGTATCATCTGTGTATCTGAGGTTATTGATATTTCTCCCAGCAATCTTGATTCCAGCTTGTGTTTCTTCCAGTCCAGTGTTTCTCATGATGTACTCTGCATAGAAGTTAAATAAGCAGGGTGAAAATATACAGCCTTGAGATACTCTTTGAAAATGATCTTACTGCTTTTTAATTTAGTGTTGGTGGTCTGTTAGGTATTAGAGAGCATCAGATAACCTTATGGACCTAAAAGTTGGATTGTCTTTGAGTGTGTTTTCCTTTATTTCTCTTTAATTGCTTACATTTTCTTCTTTCTCTCCTCGCTGAGTGATTTATGAAAATATTAAGATTTGGTATTATGAAAATATCGAAGCATTTATTTTCTTGATTTATTACTGTGGTTTACATGTGATTTATTCATTATTCAAGAATTTTCTTATTTACTAATCACATAACTCTCCATGAGACTGCAAAGTTCTGTATCTTGAGTACTGGTCAGGCTCTCTACCTCTCCTTCCGATAGTTAGGATTGCTTGTGAATTTGGGGATCTGCTTTGTCTCTTGAACATGTTCTGCCAGTGGTTGGGCTTCCTCTTTGCCCCCTGGCTTGTGGAGATGAAGTAACGGTAGAGCGGAAAGCCAGCTAAGATGATTATTCGCTGAAGCTAATCTGGGGTTTGCAGAGAGAGAGCTCTCCCAGAATGACTTTCTAGCCTCATGTGCGTGTGTTTACTTTTCACTTATGAAACCCATAAAAGTGACTGAAGAAACAGGCTCAGATTCTTTGTTCTTCCGCATGAAGAAGGGGGAAACTTACTGCTAATTAAAACTACTTCCCAGTGGCATCTTTAAACCCTGGGGTTTTTCATGTTGCTGCCTTTCTCCTTCTGATGACATGAATCCTGTGGCAGGGTGGGAGATGGGAATTGACAGCAGTGCTCGTGCGTTAGCGCTCACCTTGTCTGTGTGGAGTGTGTGCCTGGCGCCCATGAATTCAAATAACTTTGAATTTACTCTCTGACTATTTTTCATAGGTATATTTGACTTTAAGATACGTGTTATCCAGGATTTGTTATGTGTTAATGTGGACTACAAGACCATTTCAGTGGGAGTGAAAAAGTTTTGATTAAAAAAGAAAATTTAGAAATGTTTGCGCTTTTCTCTTTGGGTTACTAGGCAGGCGGTGGTTAAAGGTTCCCTTCCACATCCTTTTGCCCTGACGTTATTTGAGGACACATTGTACTGGACTGACTGGAATACACATTCCATTTTGGCTTGCAACAAGTACACTGGCGAGGGTCTGCGTGAAATCCATTCTAACATCTTCTCTCCCATGGATATACATGTCTTCAGCCAACAGAGGCAGCCAAATGGTAAGTGATCTTGATTTTTAAATTGCAAGTTGGAATAGCTTTGTAGCACTCTGATGTCTAGCTTTACTGAGGGGGCAAGAGGAGAGGATGTATTCAGAGTGGAAAGGAATAAAAAATTGGAAAGATGTCAAAATTCAAGGAAGACAGTAGTCTAAACCATTTGTAGCTTAGTATCTATCGCTGCAGACCACCTCAGCCCTTTGTTTTAGTCTGGGGTTATGAAGGTAAAGAAGAGAGAAAAAAAATTGAGATAGCTCATATATTAAGATTCTGTGCAAATACATTTTGTATTCATATTATTTCTCACTAATGAGTGATTTCGTCCATTGTATGTTTAGAAACAGACACTTTCCTTGAGTGGAACCTGTTAATTATTAGTTAATGTAACTATTACTGTAACTGCTTCATTTAAGTGCCTCGGGTTGCTTCAGTAAGTACGTGCTTATCCCTTTTCTGTGTGTGTCTCCCCCTCCTTTTTCTTCTGTTTCTGGTCGCCTTGTATAATGATTTGGACTGTGACTGCTGACAACAGTTTCTTGCAGGAGAATGTTAAGTGTTTGGCACTTGTGTGTAAATAAATGTCTGACGTGTGTCTGAGTGTGTTTCAGATTGTATTCCAGAGCCAAAAATGCAGGGCTTTTGGATTATGCATTACTTTGTATTAGCTCTTTCTACTGAAGGGGAGATAGTCAAATATTGAGTGTGTCATATTGGAATCCAGTGATCATGAGTTCATAAAAATTTTTTAAAATGTTTGTGTTACTCTTTTGTAAAAAAAAAAAAAGAGTGTTTACTCACGAGAATAAATGTCTTATCATTCTCGGCTTTTTAATGGCGCTGTTGATCCTTTGTTTTACTTGTTTGAGAATTTGCAGTTATATGTGATACTGCCTTTTATCTTTCATACTTTTGTTTCCATGTTGATTTTTCTCTGAATATTGTTTAAATCCATCCTTTTCTATTGTTGCTTCAGATTTTCTAATTAATCTCTCGTTCTAAGTTTCCCCTTTTAAAACCCATTATGCTTACCTGCTCCATGTAAATCTTTCCACGGTGTAGCTTTTCTTGCCTCTCAATGCCTCCACCACAGACATTCCCTTCTCTGTGCTCATTCAGCTTTTATTGTTGTTAGTCAAATCTTAATCTTCAATTACTCGATCACCTTACTAATCTCACACAGTGTACAGCCTCCAGGCTTTCATTCATGTGGTTTTGCCACACTTGACTGTCCTCCTATCTGTCCTTCCTATCTTTCAAGGCTTCTGCCATGTCCTGTATCTGCTATGGAGCTTTTCTTCAGTTCTTCAATCCTTTAGTACTTTATTTCCCATTTGACTCTCTACTTATTTACAGTCTGAATGTGCAAGATCTCAATTTCTTTGTTCTGTACTGTTTTCCATTATTACTGTTCATGAATTTTGGCTTCCTGGCTAGATTGCAAGCTCTTTTGGGGCAGGGACAGCCTGCTTTACTTCTTGTGTATTCCTTTTTGGATACAGAATGCTAAGTAGATTTTTCTCTGTTTAATTCCCTTCCTTGCGGATGGTCTGGTTGTCAAGCACCCAGATGACATTTGGTAATAATTTGGTTTATCAGAGGTGCTCATGTTATGGTCGTTAACCTTTATGTACCTAGAGTGGAGGAAGTCATCCATAATCATTGGTATTAACCAGTGTGATTTATATTTGACAGCTACAAATCCATGTGGAATTGATAATGGTGGTTGTTCCCATTTATGTTTGATGTCTCCAGTCAAGCCTTTTTATCAGTGTGCTTGCCCAACTGGGGTCACACTCCTGGAGAATGGAAAAACCTGCAAAGATGGTAAGAAGTTGGTTGCCAAGAAGGAAGAATTCTGGATAGTAATGATTATTTTATTTCTCTATAATTAGCTCTGTAAATTACAGCGCTTTGGGAAACTAGTCACTTAATCCCTCAGTCTTCACAGTGGCTTATATAATAGGAGTGTTTTGCATTTTATGGCATCTCTTGAATGTTGTTTTATAAATTATTTTAGTATTTTTCTTGTGGAAATGAATATTCTCATAAAGAATATATATTTAACAGGTAACATTTGTAAATAAAGAACCGTTACAAGGAAAAGATGTATATTAAACTTTTAATTATAAAGACTATCATGGGATAGATACGTTTTCTGAAAAATGATTGAATGATACTTTTAATTGCCTTTTAACAACAGAGAAGTGCCTTCAGAAGAAGAAAAGAATTCCTTATTGTTCTGCTCAAAGCAACCTGTTGCTGTCCTTAACCACCACACTGCCTCTTCTCCTTACTCTGAGTCCCCTGTAGAGAGAGGGCATGTAGGAGAAATGTTCTGATTTAGGACATTTCAAGGTACTTCTGGTTTGGGAGAATGCCAGTTCTCATTTTCTTCTTAATGAGAATGTTGTTCTTCATTCTTAACCCTATGGATCACCATCTGGTTCTCTAGCCACCAGCAAGACCTGGTAAGAAAATTGTTGTATTTAGCAGTGGCTTCTTTATCTAACTCTGAAAAGTATAAGCCTTTATTTAGGAGTGGGTTAGAGTTCCTGGCAAGGGGATCAGGGAGTCAGAGAGATGGGATTGAGTTGGTGTGCAGGATATTTGTCATGAGTTGGCATTGATAAATTATCCTCCTAGTCAGAGGTGAAACTGGCTGATTCTTGTGAGAGGTTTCCATAGAAAACAATAATTTGGTTTCAATTTAAAACAAAAGGTTTATGTAATGTTGCTTTTTTGTTAAAAAATGTAGCTTGACTTTAAAACAGTGGATTTATTTTAGCCATAGTGGTCTGGTACAGCCTTAGAGCAGTGCAAATGTACCTGTTTAACGAGCATCTTAATTTCAGAAATACATTTGGCATGTAGTAGCCTTAAGTTAACTATTTTGTTTTGATCACCTTGCCAAATTAACAGCTTCACTTTCTAAGACTTCTTTGTTTGAAGAGTTTATGGTGCTGGCTCCTTTTGGTAGTTAGTGGAGGCAGTGAATTTTATAAAGTTATTCCTGCTTGGTGCCCACTGTGGCCTTTAGGGTTGTATTCTCTCCAAGGTAGGGTTTATTTATAATTAATCCATGAGTCAAAAAGCTGATGCTGAGAGCTTCTTCTCTCCTTAATTTTTTCTACTATAATTCCAGGTTAATGCTTGAAGTTTAATATCAGTATTTTCTTTCAGACTCATTTCTTTGGTTGGGAATCTTTTTTCACTCTTTCAGGTGTCAACTTGTTTGCTGTCTTTTTGTTAACTTTTGTATAATGTTAGATGATTTTTTGCTAGTGGTTGACTTGAGCATTTAAAATAAAAAAAACAAGATTGAGTTAATGTTCTCATTCTGAGCTGTATTTGTATTGATTGCTGCTTTGGGTTTAAAACACTTGATAAATAAATCTGATTTTAAAAACTCAGCGAAATAAAATATAAGAGTTTATTAGAAAATAATGTATTAGCTAGTATTTATTGAGTACTTATATATTTGGTACATTTTTGAGTTTTATATTTATTTCCTCTAAGTCTCAGCAATTCTATGAGATATCGACGAAGATATCAGGCTTAGAGAGACGAGGTGTTTTGCCTGACTTTGTGTAACTGCTTGAATCTGGTTCTGTTACATACAAAGCTCTCGCCTTTATCCACTGGGTCACATTTATTTGGTTACCTCCCCTCACATTCCCTCTCTTCTGCTGCTGTTTCCTCCTCCATAGCGTCTTTTGTCCTTAGTTCTGTCAGACGTTGCCCTATAGTTCTTTTTGTTAAAACAACTTCTCTGAGGTAATTTACATATCATAAAATTCAGCCTTTTCAAGTGTATAATTTAGTGATTTTTAGTCAATTTACAGAGTTGTGCAACCATCACAATCCATCCAATTTTAGAACATTCTCATTAATCACAAAAGATCCTTGTTCTGGATTCCTTACCTTTTTAAACATCTTTCTTGAACAAAGGACCTATATCCTATACTTCCTCTAATATTTAGCTGCTTAGCTTCTTAGACATTACTTAGTTATATTCATTTCCCCTTTAAGTGGCTGTTGTTAATTCCAGGGGCTATATAATGAGTGAAGCCAGAGAGAGAATCAGAAGTTGATTTGGAGAGTTCAGCCATTACAGAGCATGACCTCTTAGTCCAGCTATTCCTGTTTTACTGTATTACTTTCTATTCTACCCTAAATAGACCCTAGTATCCTTTTATACCCGCTTCTCAGTTCCTGAAAAAGTTCTGCACTCTTTATTTAGAGACTAAATTTGGCCTGTGGGTTTCCATTTTTTCTTCATTGTTTTTCACTTTGTTGTTCTAGGTGCCACTGAATTACTGCTTCTAGCCCGAAGGACAGACTTGAGACGCATTTCTTTGGATACACCAGATTTCACTGACATTGTTCTACAGTTAGAAGACATCCGCCATGCCATTGCCATAGATTATGATCCCGTGGAAGGCTATATCTACTGGACTGATGATGAAGTGAGGGCCATCCGCCGCTCCTTCATAGATGGATCTGGCAGTCAGTTTGTGGTCACTGCCCAAATTGCCCATCCTGATGGTATTGCTGTTGATTGGGTTGCCCGAAATCTTTATTGGACAGACACTGGCACTGATCGGATAGAAGTGACAAGGCTCAACGGGACCATGAGGAAGATCTTGATTTCAGAGGACTTAGAAGAACCCCGGGCTATTGTGCTAGATCCCATGGTTGGGTAAGAGGCTCTGCTGACAGAAAATTTTGCCAGGGGTTTCTATTTCCGCAGGTACCCAAAACATTGACAAAAACAACGTGAAGTATATGTTGCTTTCCAATAAATAGTTCTTTAATGACTGTGCATATTTAGAATACAGTGATTGGAATAAAACCTCAAGTGAATGAATTGCTAGTTTTTTTCCTTGAATGTTTTGAATACGTTTGCTTTCTAAATTAAGTCCATACTTGCTGACTTTGGGTGTTGGCTGCAGATTTTGCCAAGGTTGCATCATGACCATGAAAAATATGGAGAGAAATTGTTTTCAGAACTCTTTCTCTTCCCCTAGAAAATTTAATTTCATCTCATTTTCAGTACTTCTAGGACGGTTTGGTAAAGAATATGTATTTTTTAAATGTCCCTAAATATATGAATGGCCTGATTTCTAAAACTTGGTCAGGACATGCAGCTATACGCCTGGTCTGTCTTCCTTTTTTGGGGGGCTATTACACCCTGATCATGATCCAGGGAAACACAGCTTTCTACATACTCATCAGTGTTATTTGTTACTATGAGATTCATTCTGAGGGTGAACATAATGGCAAATTATTACACTTCAGTGCATACCAATGCCTTTGAGCCCCTTAAACTCTCAGGAGCCGTAGGAACCAGCGCAACGAGAAGAGTTAGTTATTTGGGGAAATTGGTTTTCCATCTGAATATTACTACTGGGATAACCTTTTTTTTTGTCAGAGATGATAAGCTAGAAAGAGAGAGAAGATTGTTCCTGATAAGGAACACAAAAAAACCTAAACATAGAATCTCATTATTGGAAGGCATTTTTCATTATCACTCCTAGAAAACACTGTTTTATCTGAAAAAAATTTTTTACAAGGCTTATACCCTGCAATTATAAATGTATTAAATGGACTCTTTGTATGTTTTAAGTCTTAACTAGTTTTTCCTTCTGTAGATGTTAACTGGTAACCAATGTAAAAGAAGGTTGGATCTCACCTTTAGGATATCTGAAATTTACAGTTTATTATCCGTTTTTAGCTCATACTCTGTATACTTCTGTAGGTACATGTATTGGACTGACTGGGGAGAAATCCCGAAAATTGAGCGAGCAGCTTTGGATGGTTCTGATCGAGTAGTGTTGGTTAACACTTCTCTTGGTTGGCCAAATGGTTTAGCCTTGGATTATGACGAAGGCAAAATATACTGGGGAGATGCCAAAACAGACAAAATTGAGGTTTGTTTCTTGCTTTTTCACTTTAAAACCACATTTATAAGGGTTTTTGAGTTGATGGTGATCTGATGCAGATATTCTTGTCTCTTCAGTGGGATGCCAGAGGTTTCTTGTATTTTAATCAACCTTTAGGATTCTAGGAATTAACATCTTTTCTTTCAACTCATCAGAAGATTTTTGAGTTAAACTTGCATGAGAAATAGATGTTCATCTATTTCTAGTCTTAAAAGCTTATGTGAATGATTTTTCTCATTATGGGTAAAACCACTGCTTGAATTTCCTAGGGGCAGTTTGCGTGAATCATATGTTAAATAAGCTTGCTACTGGAAGAGCTGGTAGTCATTGTCAGCAAAACAAAGCATACTTTTTGTTGGTGTTGGGGAAGGTGGTGGTATATATTAAGATGGTTACATGCAAACAGTTTTAAAATTGATTTATGAGCTATGTGGGGGGAAAATTAATTAGCCAGGGCTTGAGGGAAAATATTTAACAAATCATAGAACTAAGTTGGGCAGCCAGAATAGAATTATGGTGGAAATAGCCACCATATGTGAATATTTTATTACTTTGTTTTGTAAAGGGTGAAAGTCCCTGATAATGAATGTGAAGTCTGAATTCTACAACTTTAAATTGGGCTCTGCTAGAGGTGTTGTGGGTCACATACTTAAAACAGAGTTCTGATCGTAGTGTTTCTTTGGAGAACACATGACTTCTTATATAAGGTGTAGGTTTGAATGTCTCTTCAAAGCCACAGCACACATCTTGTAATAGATAATTTGGGCTATAGAGCAGTTACTTTAGAAAGGTAATTCTTGGGAGTGACAGGGACTCTCAGGGAATAATGAGATGAAGGGCTTTCGTTTCAGATTGGAATCTTGGAATAGGAAAAAACCTCATTCCACTGGGCTTAAATCCTGAAAACCATCTTCTGCTCTTGCAGCTGGTTTCCATTAATAGAAAACTTTGCATAGACTTGACTATGCAAATATCTTCCCTGTTGTTAGTGTTTCACTGCCCCCACCCCCTCTAAATCCACCTTAGTGTTGGAATTTTTAGCAACTGGAGTGCGGTGCTGCTGAGGTTACTTTTCAGACAGGCCGTGAGCATCACTGGGGTACAGATCACACACCATTCCCCTCCAGTTCATGAACTGCGAATTGTTGATCCACCCTGGAGTCTCCATGAGTGTATATGTGTTACTACTCTTAGAAAAACAGTTTCGGCCCATGTGTCCCAGAGGACTGTCTGCATATAAGGCAGGAGCACATAGTTTACATTAGAGAAGAGAACGTGATTTTTTATTTCATAGGGACTTAAAAAATTCCGTATTTGATCTTATCTTTCTTAGCTTATTATGACTATTTAGATTGTAAATAAAACATTGATTTCTTTCTAGGAATTTTTCACGTCTTATCTATGTTCAGTTCAGTCACTCAGTCGTGTCCGACTCTTTGTGACCCCATGAATCGCAGCCCGCCAGGCCTCCCTGTCCATCACCAACTCCCGGAGTTCACTCAGACTCACGTCCATCGAGTCAGTGATGCCGTCCAGCCATCTCATCCTGGGTCGTCCCCTTCTCCTCCTGCCCCCAACCCCTCCCAGCATCAAAGTCTTTTCCAGTGAGTCAACTCTTCGCATGAGGTGGCTGAAATTAGGTTACTTTATTTAGAGAAATTTATTTGAAATCACAAGAAGTTGAGAGATTCAAGTAGAGAAATGGGAATTTATGGAGGTTCTGAATGACAGTGTTTAAGAGTAAAAATGCATACATATCATATAACAATATAGAATACTTTACAGGATTTATTTTCTTATTTTGTGGGAAGTGCAGTAGGATCTAAAAATTAGGGTTAATTCTGGCCTCTTGAGCTGTGTGTGTATATAAATGTATGTGATGTCATTTGCTTTCTCACTTCCTTTTTCTTCCTTGACTTGCACCATCATCCTTAAACTGTCCTTTCAGATCTGCTTCTCTTCTTGCAGGTTTCAGTCAGTTCAGTTCACTTGTTCAGTCGTGTCAGACTCTTTGTGAAACCCCATGGACTGCAGCACGCCAGGCCTCCCTGTTCATCACCATCTCCCAGAGTTTACTCAAACTCATGTCCGTTGAGTCAGTGATGCCGTCCAACCATCTCATCCTCTGTCTTCGCCTTCTCCTCCTGCTCTCAATCTTTCCCAGCATCAGGGTCTTTTCCAGTGAGTCAGTTCTTCACATCAGGTGGCCAAAGTATTGGTGTTTCCCCTTCAGTATCGGTCCTTCCAGTGAATATTCAGGACTGGTTTCTTTAGGATGGACTGGTTGGATCTCCTTGCAGTCCAAGGGACTCTCAAGAGTCTTCTCCAACACCACAGTTCAAAAGCATCAATTCTTTGGCACTCAGTTTTCTTCCAGATTTATTGGAACACAACTGCTATTTGCTCTTTGTTCTCTTTTTGACAGATTGTTTAGGGTTGATGATACATCTCCTTCTACCAAATCATACACACAAAGACCTCCCCTTGTTTTTTCCCCTGGAGATTCTGATGAAGTTTCCCTAATTGAGCATTCAATGCATTTGTAATTTTAATTACAATTACAGTATAAATTTTTTTTTTTTTTTTTACTGATGCATCTGGGAAATAGAGCTGATACTGTTATCTAAAACTGCTGGTATATGACAAACTAAGGAAAGAGCACAGCTGTCCATCTAAATGAAAAACTGTTAGGTTCCTACTCTGAGACAAGTAGTGATTATAGGAGCAGCTGTGACCCCAGCTTTTCATCTTGCCTTACTTGATAGTAGGTCGAATAAAACTTTTGGGAAGATACATAATTTTAAAAATGCTCTCTTTTCTTAGATTACTTGCTAGCTCGCAAGTAATCAACTTATCCTTAGTGCTCATCTGACCTAGTCTAGGTCACATGCTCCTTGCTAGTCCCCTTCTCTTTAGAAAGCTTCCCCGCCTTTTCTGTCATGCCTAAGAATGAAAGGTGCTTTTTCCTGGGACTATAAGAAAATATTAAATTACAGTTGTAGTGGCCCTGTTCTCTTCTGGAAGACTTCAAATTTACCTGGGTTGTATGTTTCCAGTACATTTGGGAGTTAAAAATAGGGGTTTGGTAAATGATCACGTAGCACTGTAAGGCATAGTACGCTCTTGTGTTTTGCGTGAATCTTATGGGAAGAGCTCAAAATGTTCATTCCGTTATGCTCTCTGCTCCCTCAGTGGAGATGACTTAGACCAGGTTCTCACTCACTTCTTTTGGTAAGTGGTGATGTAACCAGGTGCTGGATATGTTGGGGAGCTAGGTTTGAGGATTGGGAAAACCAGAGAAAATTGATAGGGAGCTTTGGGTTTCAGACTTCATTTTTGTTGTCCAGAGTTGCAAGAAAAAATAAATAGGTTTACCGGAGATTTATAACCAACTTCCTCAGAGAGCAGTGCCATATAGTGAAGTGCTAATGATGTCTCTTTTTTCCCTTCCTTTCTCTTTTAAAAAAGACGATCATTGTATTGACTGGTGCTTTAAGAATGTTTCTGTGAGTGCATGTCTGATTTTCGTATTTGTGAACTGATAGGGACCACTAAACTGTAGGTACTTGTTTATGCTTCTACATTATGTTCAAATCATTTCATCGCCTTTTACACACAGGCTTCTAGTTTGCTTGCCTGCACTGGAGTCCCCTCTACCCTCTACTCAGGTGTTAAAATAATAAATATTAAAATACTTTCTGATAATAAATACTAAAGCATTAGCCAAAAAGGATGTTTCTTTTTTTCTGGTAGGTGACATTAAACAAGCCTTCATTTCTGTGTTGTAAGGCCTTACAGTAGGCAGAAGCACATTGTGTCTTAACAATATTCTCATGTTTCTTGATCCACTTAATGCCAAAAGCATTAAGCATTTGTTGCACTACTGGCCTGCAGTATTGCTTACCAATAGTGAAGACATATCATAGAAAATTTATAAGTTTAAAATATTTATATAAAATTAATATACCGTTAGCTTGTTTTTTCTTGATGATTTTTACATACCAGTTTAACTTGACATTATTAATGTGATTTCAATCACTGGTTATATTGAAAATAATAATACTATCATAGAGATTTTAGTATTAAAATCTTTGAGATTTTCTCACGATTTATTTTCTCAATATATACTTGTTATTTGTTTTTTCCCCCTTTTTATTTCAGAGCTTATGCTGACAAATGCAGCAAGAGCTAGTGGAGATAAAGATTTTCTGATCTATGTCAAAGACATGTAGAATTTTTTTTCAAATCTCTTTTATTGTAAATTTCCCTATTTTAGAGAATACAGCATCCATAGATAGTTTCTCCAAAATCTAGTTATGCCTGGCACAATTCTGTTGGGAAAGAGAAACAGAGATTACTAGAACCTTGAGTACCAAGGAATTTTTGAATAAAGAGGGTATTATTGTGTAGGATGTGTACTGAAAACTTGGCCTTTGGTGAATGTTCTGTTTCACAGTCTAAGCCTGAAATTGCAGGGCTACGTTTTCCTCTCATGACAACTTCCTCTATTTAATCAATACTCTTATAAAGAAATTTGTTTCCCAAGTATTCAGATTTCTTTTTAAAGTAATTTCTTTGTCTGGCATCTTTAGCCTGAGTATTGTGAAAGTCTGTTGAAACACACAAGGACCCATTTATGATGGTTTTCCTTATTGTTTGTTTCTAAGATTAATTCCTCCTTAAGAAATTATAATAATGTAATCATTATTGGGGTAATCATCTCATCTGTTGAGGTAAAGCTCTCCTGAGTATATGACAAGTACCAACAAGTTCTTCCTTTTAAATCTTTGCCAGTTTATAACACTGTTCTGTAAAATTGATTTTACTTCTAGTTTTAGAGAAAGGTTCAGATAATGAACTTAAATAATCTGAATCTTTGCCCATTCCTACTGCTTTACCACAGTATATATGTATGTGAACATATATTTTTTTCCCCATGTATTCTCGACATATTATAACAGAAAAATACTGATAAATTCCACTGTTAGATTCCTCAGCTCAACAGAACACCTGGCTTTGGGGCCTGTATTCATTGAGTTGTAAACATGATGCTCTCCCATTATATTTCTTATTTCTGTTTGTGATGTATCTTACGATTATGTACATCTTTAAGCTTCTGTATGAAAGTTACCTGTTTCATACCTATATGAAGGTTGATGTACAGTTCTAACAACATTTTTAAACTTGTTACTACAATCTGCAGTAGGCAGAGTAGTACATCATCCAATTATAAGCTCTGTCATCTCATTATCCACTCTACTTTGGCTCTAAAATAATTATTGGACGTATTTATGATGAGAGAAACTTGCTTGATGATAGGTGTAATCATACTTTTCCTGAACTGCTGCAACAAACCCGTGAGTCTCACCAGGCAAGATGCATTTACCTCACTTTGGAGTTAGAATAATTTTATCTGTGTAAATTAGGATAATCTGATATACGTTGGTACTTAGAAAGTATTTTAGTGACCAAGTTTGAACTTGCACTTGTATCATTTTTAAAATATTATCCTATTATACGTTTTCATCTCATGTTTTAGTATTAAGCTATTTAATATGTGGGGAGCTATTTTTAGTTACAGTCTGATTATTTTGGAAGTGCCTGTTTTGTTCCTTTGGTTTCTTTACCCCTGTAGCAGGAATGCTGACTTTCAGTGTTGTCCTTTCTTAAGAAGAGATGTCAACCTCTTTACAATTTATAACAGTTTTTAGTTCTTACGGAGATAATCTCTAGATCTTTATTGAATCATTTTGTGATACTTGACCTAGTTCTCATACGATTTTGCCATTTACCTGGGTGACTATAGATAATTCACATAATTGTTGGTCTTTGTATTTTGACCATTGATATCATTTGAAGCTGATGATCTTGACGTTCCTTCCAGCTTTAACATTTTCTGATGCCTTTTATACTAATTGCATATCATAGGGTAAGAACAAATAAAACATTTTGCCTGGGAGATTGCTAAGAAGGAATGTATATCACAGATGACATTACTGTTTTGTTTTGTTTTTTCTTTTAAATTTTTCCTTATACACTGTGCCAGTAATTCCTCTCACCTAAGGAAAACTTGGCGTGTTGGAGGTTCAGTATCTTTGTAACTCAGTTTTACTGATATTAACTTCTGGTAAGCTACTCATTTAGATTTTGCATTGACCTCTATGCAGACTACTTCATTATTAACGTGTGTGACGGGTTTAAATAAATGTTGAAAGCTGTTGTTTGAAGCTTGCCAAACATGTAGATACTAATAGAGTCCATGTAAAACATTCTTCAGGCGGTTATTTCCCTGTAGCTTGGAAGCTATTATATATACTTTTAAAGGGGTCACAGAGATTTTATTTTTATTGTTATTAGATTTGGAAAGGGTAAACAGTCATATAAATGGCGAGGACCACAATTTTGGGACTTGTTGGGAGGGAATTTGCAAAACATTGAACAGTGTTAACAATGACAAGTATTTTCACCTTATCACCAGCTATTTAAGGAATTTGTGTAATAGTTGTTTATAAAGTTATCCATAATGAGCAAAGGATTCACCTTCAGTCTTTTTTTCCCCCCACTTTAAATTAGTTTTCAGTTTTAAAATGTTAAGAATGTTATAATGCAGGCCCTGTTAATTTTTTGATTGAACTCTGAGTTCCCAGACTCTTCATTCATTGTACTGTGATTGTTTTTTTTTTGGTAGATATGATCTGAAATAATAATCTCAGGGAAGGAGTTAGAATCCCTTTTATTGTGCTTAGATTTTCAGTAGACTCTTGTTTTGTTATTTCATTTATAATTTTGAGCTTCTGAAATCTGCCAGGCTTCTATTAATCTAGCCCTTGCTCAGAGTTACTTAGTTTTGTTGTTCATTCATTTTTGATTTTGGATTGACTTATGACTTGGTTTTTATGTCTGGTTGAGATTTATAATACTATTTTTGTGTTAGTCACAGTGTTGTTCTTAAAATATGGGGGAGAAAACCCCAAACTCTTCTGGGTTACAGTGGATTTCATTAGTCTGCAGATAGTAAGGAAATGGTATTTCATGTTTCTTCAGAGTATCATTGTCTTTGGGGGAAAAAAGCCATGTTCAGACAGTTTAGATATAATTATCAGATGGTTTCTGCATAATTCCCTATACTCAAGCAAACATTTCTTTTTTCTTTTTTTTTTTATTGTTTTGGCATTGTTTTATTTTTTTTTTAAATTTTTTAATTTTTTTTTTTAGTTTTTTTATTTTTTAGATTTTAAAATCTTTAATTCTTACATGTGTTCCCAAACATGAACCCCCCTCCCATCTCCCTCCCCGTAACATCTCTCTGGGTCATCCCCATGCACCAGCCCCAAGCATGCTGCATCCTGCGTCAGACATAGATTGGCGATTCAATTCTTATTTCTTAAAATGGAGCAGTGCTTGTTGCTTTCAGATTAGCTTCTTTTATTTGCCAAAGGTCATAGAACTTTCTACTTAGAAAGAAAACAATAGAATTCAGGTTTCCTGTACGGTACTTTTTGTGTTGAGTTCTGCTGCCTGTTTGTTTTTGAAGTAATTTCAGACTTCAACAAAAAATTGGCAATAGTAGTGAAACTTTCACCCAGATTTGTTTTATATACTCAGAGAATAGTGATCACCAGGAAATGAACACTTATACCATTTCCATTATTCCTGTTATATTAATTGGAATTCTCTCATAAGGAAGAGGTGTCCCCTTTCCTATTTATTCCGCTATTCATGTATATTTGTACGTACACATTTCTATATGTATGTATGAACCCATGGATGTTCAGTTTATTCCACAGATTGCATTCCATTGTCATCATTATATTGTTGCAAAGATTATCCCAGAATTGGCACTAGGAGTACCATCAAGGTGATTCCATGTTCTTTTCACGTGTCCTTTTTTTTTTTTGATTGTGGTGAAAAACGCATAACATAAAAGCTACCACCTTAACCATTTTAGAACATACAGTGGTGCTAATTGTATGTGTATTACTGTTCAAGATCTCTTGAACTTTATCTTGCAAAATTGAATCTCCATTCCTATTGAACAACTCCTGGCAAACACCATTTTATTTCTGATTCTCAGGATTTGATTACTTTAGATAACTTGTCTAAGTGGAATTACACAGTATTACCTTCTTGTGACTGGCTGTATCTCACGTAGGATAGTGTCCTCAAGGTTTATCCATGTTTGTGTCATGTGATAGGATTCCCATCTTTTTCTTGGCTGAATAATATTCCATTTTATGCATATACTACATTTTCTCTAACCATTCATCTTTTGATGGGCATTTAAGTTAGTTCCACCTCTGGGCTATTGTGAATAACCATACCACAATGAATATGAGGTGCAGATACCTCTTTGGCATCCCATTTTGCAATCTGTACCAGAAGTAGAATAGCTGGATCATATGGGAATTTAATCTTAATTTTGTAAGGAGTCCCCATCATTTTAAAAACACTTTTTGAAACAACAGTATAGTCCAGCTTTCTCTTATTTCCCATGCCAAGGAGCCATGGTTCTTTTTAATGAAGAAGAGTATTTAAAAACCAGAATCTGGACATAAGGCATGCTCATTGGTACTGGAGTAATTTGCCTTAATTACTAAGATGTTAGAGTCAATTTTTTTCCCTACTGAGACTCCAAATAGAGTGTACATAAGTTGTTCTTGAGTGAGAGGAAAGGGATCAGTTTTCCCTTGTTATATGCTGATGTTTCCCTCAGTAGGGTTTATTAGAGGCTCCAGGTCAGTGGGATTCTCAGAGGTGTCTCTGAAGCATTTGAGTAAATTGATTAAGGTGGTGTTGGTTTTCATATTAACGATACCTTTAGCTGAAAATCTGTTCTCAGTTTTATAGTTTTGCTGAGTAATTCTTGTTTTAGAATGCTTCGGTCACAATAGCAATTTGTAGCTCTTGTGGCACAGACGGTAAAGCGTCTGCCTGCAATGTGGGCAATCCACTCCAGCACTCTTGCCTGGAAAATCCCATGGACGGAAGAGCCTGATAGGCTACAGTCCATGGGGTTGCAAAGAGTCGGGCATGACTGATCGACTTCACTTTCACTTTCACTTGTCTGTAAAAGAGCATAGTAACTGCAAATGTTTGGTATTTTAAGCATGACTCCTTGTAAAAATACTGTAAAACTACCTGGTGCGAGTGTGATACCTTCTCCTTCCGTATTGAAGATCACTTGTATTTACTTAGACTTAGAATGTCTTGAAGTAGGTTAAAGTCTTTAAGTGCAGCGCTGCATTTGCTCTTACTGCTCTCTTAAACAGATGGAGAGTATGCCTCTGTTTCCCCTACTGGGTGCAAAGCATTTCTCTTCACTTCTCACTCCAGTGAGATTCTGCGTGACTGAAATGTTACTGCCATCAATATATATTGTTGTATGTTTTCAAAAAATGCCATTTCTGTGAAATTATACTTTATACCCTATGGAGTATATGAATCAGCCCCAATGATACCTATTTGTCATATATATATATATAATTATATATTAATTATGTTAACATATGTAATATATAAACTAATAATTCACTGATTGTTTTGAATATTGTCTGGGCTATTATAAGAGGAATGGTTCGTTTGAATTTTCTTTTGGAACTTGATAGTATTCCCAGTTCATTTCATGATGGGTGCCTGATTGTCCTGTTGTCATCTATTTTTTGGACATGTCTAGTCAAGAGAAGTTGCATAGCAGCAACTTTGGTAGCAGACTGGCTGCATTCCAAGATGGGTAATCCTGTGTTGACTTTTAATGAGCTGACGAAACTGCTCAAAAACGGATGTCATGTCTACAGAAGGTTTGCCATTACCTCCTATCTGTGAAGATAATGTTCTGGTTAACCCACATCTGTTTCTTGTTGTAGCCCATATTCTAAGTGTGGTTTGTAATATTGGGGAATGCCTCAGAATGTTAAATCCGTACCACAATGCGGTTGAAGCAGCTGAAACCACTGGAGACTCTGGTTCAGATTTGGAGGTAGATTTTAGGAGTGACAGAAGCCTAATTTCAGTTTAATTAAACCACTCTGAGGTAATACGATGAAGCACAACCTCAAGAGTTGCCAGAAGATTTAATTAGTGTTGGCTCAACTTTTAAAGCATAAGGGTAATCTTTTGGAATCTGCTAAAATGGTGCATTTGTTCTGGGTTCACAGTGTACAAGCAGTCTTTTACCAGGATTTGGGTTGTTATTTTAAACATAAAGAGGCTTAAAATGGTATTTACAAACCTAGTAACCTGTCCAAAACTGTTACTCCTTGGGTATGAGAATGTAACAGTATTTTCTTTGAGACAGAGCAACATGATCTTGTTTTACTGTGTTGCTTTTGCCTAGAAGAGAGATTGTGTGGTTGATAAAAGAAATGTTTAGGGTAGAAGCCAATTTGCTAAGAAGTGTCAACTCTGCAAAAGTAATGGAAGGAAAAGATTTCACAAAGTAATCCTTAGACTCAGTATAAAGGGAAATACAGAGTTCTTTAGGTGTGAGGTCTCACAGTCACGTTTTGTTTAAACTTTTGATCCCTTAATCTCTTCAGACTATTCTTATAAATTGCTTCCTATATTGTATGAATAACAAAAATGCTAACAGCATTTATTAATAACTTATTCACATGCCCTTGGACTATTATCTTTCCTCCATTTTTTTTTTCAATTAAAAAAAATTTTTTTTTACTTATGGAAAATTTCAGGCACATTGTAAAGTAGAGTAAAGATACTCAGGAACCACCCAGCTTCTCCCTAGTGAGAGCCAGTGAGATGGGGAGAGCCAAGGAGATGGCAGATATAAATGTAATGGCAGGTTCAGTTCAGTTCAGTTGCTCAGTTGTGTCCGACTCTTTGCGACCCCATGAACTGCAGCATGCCAGGCCTCCCTGTTCATCACCAACTCACGGAGTCTGCCCAAACCCATGTCCACCATGTCCATTGAGTCGGTGATGCCGTCCAACCATCTCATCCTCTGTTGTCCCCTTCTCCTCCTGCCCTCAATCTTTCCCAGCATCAGGGTCTTTTCAAAAGAGTCAGCTCTTCGCATCAGGTGGCCAAAGTATTGGAGTTTCAGCTTCAACATCAGTCCTTCCAGTGAACAACCAGGACTGATCTCCTTCAGAATGGACTGATTGGATCTCCTTGCAGTCCAAAGGACTCTCAAGAGTCTTCTCCAGCACCACAGTTCAAAAGCATCAATTCTTCGGCGCTCAGCTTTCTTTATAGTCCAACTCTCACATCCATACATGACCACTGGAAAAACCATAGCCTTGACTAGACGAACCTTTGTTGGCAAAGTAATATCTCTGCTTTTTAACATGCTGTCTAGATTGGTCATAACTTTCCTTCCAAGGAGTAAGCATCTTTTAATTTCATGGCTGCAATCACCATCTGCAGTAATCTTATTAATATAAATGTTGTTTTAATACTTCTATTTTGAGATAACTGAAAAGAAATGAAATCTGGACTTTGTCTTCATTCTTAACAAATCTCGGCTGGTACTTTGAAATGTAAACTTGCAAATGTGATAAAAGATGAAACAAGTGGAGTTTTGTTCATTCTTCTCATGAGAAATCATTTTTTGAAGTAATTTTAACCATATTAGAATTTAGTTTAGCTGGGGAGGGAGGAAAGCTCAAATGGAAAACATTTGTTTGTGGTCCTACCGAGCCTGAGAGTCTAGGGCAGCCTCGAAGGTGGCAGGCAGGTTTGAGAGGGGATGGAGGTCCAATTTAAAGCAGGAATAAATTAACTTTATTGTGGGCTGTATAGTCACCACCATTAAATTCTAATCCTGCACAGTCCACTGTGGTAGTCAGTGGCCATGTGTATCCACAGAGCATCTACAGTGCGGTTACTCTGAATTGAGATGCTTAAAGTGTTAAATGCATACTGAGAAGACTGTAAATATTAGTATTAAAATCTCAGCAAAAGTTCTAAAGATTACATTTTGAAGTAAAAATAATTTGGATATATTTGAATAAATTAAGTATATGTTTTTTAAACTTAAAAAAAAATCTGGCTTCTAGAAAAATTTAAATTACACAGGACTCATATTTGTGACTTGTATTATTCTTTGTTCGGCCAGCACTATTCTAGACTCAACTCTGTTGTAAAAAGCTACAGCAGTCAAGAATGGGAAGATAGTTAAGGGGACAGGTGTGCTTACAAAGTTATATTGAAAGTGTCTTTAGCATATCTTAGTTACACTGTTGAATTTGAAAGAGATGCTACATCTAGCTTTAAGTGAGTACTGTATTTACTCCACTAACCAGCCCCCGCCCAAAAAAAAAACCCCAAAACAAAAGACTTTTAGTTTTGCCTTTCAAGTGAGAGAAGAAGGAATAGCTAGCTAGAAGGGACTAATGTTCTAATGTGCAAAGCTATATAGAATCCTTAGCTGTGGCTTTTAGGGAACTGTATTTGAGTCCTTGGACTCTGCTGTTCTAAAGATTATCAATTGTTGTTTTGCCAGATGTTGCTAAAAGTTACCTTACCTTTTAAGCATGTCCTTTGCATGTGTTTTTCTTTTTCCTGAGACCCTTGCTTGCACTTAAGAAAGAAAGTGAAGTCGCTCAGTCGTGTCCGACTCTTTGCGATCCCATGGACTGTAGTCTACTAGGCTTCTCTGTCCATGGGATTTTCCAGGCAAGAGTACTGAGGTAGATTGCCATTTCCTTCTCCAGGGGATCTTCCTGGCCCAGGGATCGAACCCAGGTCTCCTGCATTGCAGGCAGACGCTTTACCCTCTGAGCCACCTTAGAGCAGCATTAACTGATCTAAGCCTCAGTTTTGTCAGGGGATCAGAGTAAAGGTCAGCAAAGCACTCCTAACCTGCAGTCCTTATGTGCAATTCTGAAATCTAAAAAGCTCTCAAAACTGAAAATTGTTTTTGTTAATTAAGTTGGTAAAGACCCTGACTTAAAGCAGTGTAAAACTAATTGTAGACTCTGTTTTTGCTCCTTTGTGGGAATATGTGTATGTCTTTCAGCAAAAATATTATCATGCTTGGCAATGAAGTGTTGCCCTGGACTCAGGTAGGGGTGATATGCTGTGTGCATTGTGTTAACCTTTCTATATTTCAGGAAAAAATTCTGAATTCTGAAACAGGGCTAATTAACCCCAAGCCTTTCAGAAAAGGGAATTTTTGGACCTCTATTATTCTGTGGCTTCCTAGGTGGCATGGTGGTAAATAATCTGCCTGACAATACAGGTTTGGATCCCTGGGTGGGGAAGATCCCCTGGAGAAAGAAATGACAACCCATTCCAGTTCTGTTGCCTGGGAAATCCCATGGACAGAGGAACCTGGTGGGCTACAGTCCATGGAATCGCAAAGAGTCAGACCTGTACACACAGACATGTTATCATCCCACGAAAATTGAAAATATTTTATTAACTGTAATACTTAGTTTTGGGGGAGGGGGCTGTGCTGGGTCTTTGTTGCTGTCCTGGGTCTTTGTTGCCGTGCTGGCTTTTCTCCGTTGTGATGAGCATGGACTACTCTCCAGTTGTGGTGTGCAGGCCTCTCCTTGTGGTGCATTCTCTTGTTGTGGAACATGGGCTCTAGGGCGCGCCAGCTTCAGTAGTTGGGGTGCATGGGCTCAGTAGTTGGGGCTCCCGGGCTCTAGAGCACAGGCTCCATAGTTGTGGTGCATGGGCTTAGCTGCTCTGTGGCAAGTGGGATTCTGGACCAGGGATTGAACCCTTGTCTCCTGCACTGGCAGGCAAATTCTTTCCTATTGAGCCACTAGGAATGCCCTATTAACCGTAATTCTGCATTTGAGATAGTTCTCTTTAGCACAGTCAGGACACAGTGATACGCTACATGAGGTCTTCCTGAAACACAGCTGTGTTATGTCACTCTCCTTAAAGTGGCTTTCATAAGTTTCTTGGAGAAGGAAATGGCAACCCACTCCAGTATTCTTGCCTGGAGAATCTCATGGACAGAGGAGCCTGGTAGGCTACAGTCCACGGGGTCGCAAAGAGTTGGACACGACTGAGTGACTTCACTTTCACTTTTGTTTTCTGTAGTTTTCTTATCTGGAATTTCATAGGTGATATCTGCCTGAAGCTGTCTCTTTGAGTCCCTTTTGTATTCTTTTTACCTCACAGCGTTTCTTTTAGTCAAACAAGACATTCTGGACTGCATCTTAACGTGTGTTACTTTTTTTATTCATTTAAATAAATTCCTTTTTCATTCATTTAAATCATTTTCTCTTTTTCTTTGTCAAAATTCTTCTAATTCTTGGAGGTGGATTTGAACTGCTACTTGCTCGAGTTTTTTCTGATCAGCTGTAGACCAGAGAAGGATGCATGTGTGTGGTTGTAATACAGGCGTAGACTACCCCCTCACTTGGATGGTGACCCTTAGCCAGAAGGGGCCTGTTGCGACCTTCTCAGCATGTATCATGTTTTTCACGTGATTGGCATTTAGCAAGTATGGTCATTGATTGTGGGGATTGAAGTGAGGGTCTGATAGAACAGTGAAAGTGTATTCCAGTTAAGTTGCCCAACTGTTTGCTCCTTTGTGCTTACTGTTTTAGTTAATGTGCATCTAAGTTGCATAAGCAAACAGTAAAAATGGGCGTTAGAGATGAGCATAAGGCTGTAGCCTCGCAGTTTCCCACTAGTGGCCAGGATATAGAAAGGTCTGTGTTGCTTTTTATTCTGTTGAAAAGTGTGTGATGGTTTGGTTTTTTATTTCCACATATCCTTTTATATTTATTTATTTATTTTTATTTTGAAGTGCTTTATTTTGCTAAATTAAATGTAGTCATTTAAGTGTAGCTATTTACTTTTAGGGACTAAAGCATTTTACTAAGAACAACAAAGGGGGAAAAACAGCATTTAGAAAACATCTGATACTGTGCTAATAAGTAAACATTCTTTATTCATTAAATAATTTAGCATGATATGTTCTCCTGTTTTTTGTGTGAGAAATTGCCTTATCTCATGAGTGATAGAGTTTATATGTAAAATCCAGATCTATTGAATTCTGCCAGAAAATTGTTAGATAATCGTAAGAGATGTTCTGTTTTGTTGTGTTTGGCTGAGTCATGAGGCATGCGGGATCTTAGTTCCCCAACCAAAGATCGAACCTGTGCCCCCTGAAGTGGAAGCAGAGTCCTAACCATGGGATCACCAGTGAATTTCCCCATACGTGATTTTTAGAGAGCAAAAGAATGAAGAGTAAATGCTAAAGAGAAAATGCTGGGTTTTGTGAACCAGGAGAATCTTTTGGAATTGTTTCTTTGTTATATTTCTCCCTGTGATTTTCAGTTTTATTCTTTGCCTGTTATCTGAATTTATATTTAGTCAGCTATCTTGTGTTTAAATTGTTAATTTGTCAAAATGAACCATCAGGAATGTTGCAGGTCATATAACTGAAAAAGGAGAGTTAGTTAATCCTGTAGTATTTTTGAAGTAGAAATTTAGGTTTTATTTTTAAAAACAAGTTCAGTATTGGGCAACTGGTGTATACTTTTAGATCAGCAAGTAAATTTTAACAGAAAGGCCAGTATTTGAGTTAGTAATCAGCAAAATTAGTGTTAATTTATTAAAAGTAAAATAGCTGATACAAGACAATACTTAATCTAGGAATAAAATAAAAACGTGTTAATGTACTGTACACTTAGAAGAGACTGTTATTTTAGGGTTCTAAACTACAGACTGTTCCGCAGTCTGTGTTAGATACTATCTAATAGGATGATGAACTCCTGCCCCTAATGGAGGAGATAGGTTTCCTGTTCCGTATATGACATTTTGGGTGAGGTAACAGTACATTTTCAGGGAGATGCCTTGGGAAATACTACTGCAGCATAGACTAATGAGGTCTTAGACCAGAGCTTGCCATATTTGTAATTTTTCTGCAGAAGGCAGTAAATAGTAAAGGCATAAGAATTGATTGTCTTGTTAAATGATGTTTTACAGAGAACAACTCAGGAAATCTTGGAAAATCCCCAGCCAGGTTTGAAAAAGGAAAGAGGAACCAGTGAAATGAAGAGTTAGAAAGCAGTCTTTGTATAGAAAAAGAAGTAACATCAGATCCGTGCCATGAAGACCCAGTGTAGAGTTTCAGTGAGTCAAAAGAGGCAAACCTTAACAAAAGCTGAGAAAAATAAGGAAGTACTCATTGATCATTTTCAGTAGTTACTTTGTCTGAGTCACAGGTTGTCAGCCGGTTGTAGGAAGTGAAGGGACTGAGTGATGTTAGGTAGAGGCAGCAGTTACAGATCACTGTCAAAGAATAAAAACGGAATCTTTCAGCTTTTAAACATCTTTCTAAGATGGTGGAAACTGTTGTGTTAAAGGCAAAAAAGAAGGACTTTATAGAGAGGGAGAAATTGGAGCTACTGGTAAAGAAGGAAATAGTATTGGGAGGAAATTCTTGCAAGGAGGGTAAAGGAGGATACCAGAGTCAAGAGATAATGTCCATATTATGATGAAAGCAAAAAAGACCAAGTTTTAAAGTAAGCTTTTCCTACCTACAATAACGACTATTCTAAATTATGTTTTTTAATATCTTAATAGGGCTTCCCTGGTGGCTCAGTGATGAGGAATCTGCCTGCCATAGCAGGAGATATGGTTCGACCCCTGGGTTGGGAAGGTCGCCTGGAGAAGGAAATGGCAGTCCGCTCCAGTTTTCTTGTCTGGATAATCCCATGAGCAGAGGGACCTGGCAGGGTCACAAAGAGTCGGACACATCTTAGTGATGAAACAACGAAAAATATGCTAATATACTGTGTTAAAATTTCACATATACTTTTTAAAAATACACATGCATAAGCCTTCCTTCGAAATGCCAGTCTTTTTTTAAATTAGATCTTATATAGGAAAGGTTTTTCACCCTGATCAGAGTTTCTAGGCAGTAAGTAGTAAAATGGGGCCAGAAATTTTTCTTGGAGCTCTGGTTATAGGAGGAAATCAGGAATGTATTCATTCTCCCAAAGTAGACTGTAGTGTGCATTTTTATATGAATTTAAAATTTGAGCAAGGATAATTTTTATTCATGCACATGGCCAAACTAGGATCTGAGGATAAGAACTGTTCTGTACATTTTCATTTCCATTTTTAAGAAGGTTTCTTGAGTGTCTGAGGAAACTGCTCTCCTTTTAAAAATTGTTTTAAAAATATTTATTGAGTTCTTCATCAGACTCTAATCATAGCTATGAACAATGTAATAAGGGAGTAGATGATTTAGGTTCCTGGTATTCTTGAGATGACTTTCTAGTTAGATAAGTAAACAGATTATCAAAGGTGACCACTTAGTCATTTTACTTTTATTAAACATCAAAATAACTTCAAGATAAGCCATAGACATCATGAAATATATCCAGGAATGGTCTGTTGCTAGAAAATGTGAATATAAAAAAATCTAAACTCATGTCTCAAGGAGAAATTATTAACCTTAAAAGTGTTTAATATTAGGGGTTAGAGTAGTAATTAATGATTTTGAACTATATTTTTTACTTTTAGAAACATTCTGTTTAAGGATAGATTTATTCAGTTGGATTAATAGAAGTCCTGTTGTATCAGATACGAACATTTACTATAATCTCTCTTCCATCAGATATAAATCAATATTTGCAGTTGAAGATATAAGAATATAGCACAATTTTGCTCAGATTTTAAACATTTTGTTTCAAAGAGTTGGCTGTTTTGGGAAGGTCAGCAAATATTTTAAAATTTTTAGAGAGGAGAGAGAAAGATAGTAGTATTTGCTTATCATTCCATCTAGGCATCATAGTATTGATTTACATGGAATATAATTTATAGATAAAAAATTAGTACTTGCCTAAGATTGATTATACCTGATACTTCTTTTTAGCTGAGTGGGTGGCAGATGTTTGTATGTACAGGTTTTTAGCCACAGAATGACATTTCTGAAAGCTGATTTGCCTGGCACCCAGACTACTTTTTTTTTTTAAAGTTTTTATTTATTTATTTGGCTGCACTGAGTTTTAGTTGTTTCTAATGGGATTTTTAGTTGAAGCATGTGAAATTTAGTTCCCTGACCAGGGATTGAACCCAGTTCAGTTCAGTTCCTTTGCTCAGTCGTGTCCGACTCTTTGCGACCCCATGAATCGCACCACGACAGGCCTCCCTGTCCATCACCATCTCCTGGAGTTCACTCAGACTCACGTCCATCGAGTCCATGATGCCATCCAGCCATCTCATCCTGGGTCGTCCCCTTCTCCTCCTGCCCCCAATCCCTCCCAGCATCAGAGTCTTTTCCAATGAGTCAACTCTTCACATGAGGTGGCCTAAGTACTGGAGCTTCAGCTTTAGCATCATTCCTTCCAAAGAAATCCCAGGGCTGATCTCCTTCAGAATGGACTGGTTGGCTCTCCTTGCAGTCCAAGGGACCCTCAAGAGTCTTCTCCAACACCACAGTTCAAAAACATCAATTCTTTGGCGCTCAGCCTTCTTCACAGTTCAACTCTCACACCCATACATGACCGCAGGAAAAACCATAGCCTTGACTAGACAGACCTTAGTTGGCAAAGTAATGTCTCTGCTTTTGAATATACTATCTAGGTTGGTCATAACTTTTCTTCCAAGGAGTAAGCGTCTTTTATTTGGGAGATCAAAATCTTAGCCAGAGGACCACCAGGGAGATCCCCCAGGCCACTTTAAATGCTAGAAATGTTATCATTTGGGAATTTGAAAGTTGGTGCTTTGGAAGACTTCCTGTCTTTTAGAGCAGAATATTAATACGTGTGTCTGCAGTGTCAGAGACAGGTTAGATGCCTTTGCCACTTCTAGAGAAATTGCTTCTGTGTGTAATGAAAGTGTCAGGGTGAATTTAATCATGTTACTGTAGATACAGCCTAGTTATTTGAAACTTAGTTGTGGAGAGAGTATCTAGAATGTCAGACACTTGACAGTTTTGTGATTAGAACCTTAGAGGACTGAGAGGTTATTGAGAATCCTATTATGTGTAGTTAAAAAAAATCTTCGAACAGTGAATAAGAAATTCACTGGAGGAGTCCTAAAAAAGACACCAATTCTATTTACAAGCTGTGTGACCTTATTTGAATGTTTCCTCAGATGTTAAAAAGGCAAAACTCTCAGGATAAAGTGTGTCATAAAACAGAATATATACTGATATAATGTTCGCAAAGGTACACTAATTTGAAGACAGATGGACAAGCAAACTTAAGGTGATAATATTGTACTTTTATTTGGTCATTTAATATAGGAGATGCATACTAAATCTAATGTCAGAATTTCTAGAAGGAAGGTTAATAAGAGAATGGAGAAATAGAAGTTAAATATGAGCCTGTATTGAGTCTTTGAAATCATTCTTATTAAACAGCATGTTGTCATTTTGTGAAAGCATTGTAATAGAAGTAACTAAGATCTCTTGGATTTTGACAAAAGTATGGTTGATTTTTGTTGTTTTTTATGTATAGAGAGAATAAGTACACATCTTTTCTTCTTCCTTCTCTTTAAACTTAAACTTGAAGGTTATGAATACCGATGGGACTGGGAGACGAGTGCTCGTGGAAGACAAAATCCCCCACATATTTGGGTTTACCTTGTTGGGGGACTATGTCTACTGGACTGACTGGCAGAGGCGGAGCATCGAAAGAGTACACAAACGAAGTGCAGAGCGGGAGGTCATCATAGATCAGCTCCCTGACCTCATGGGCCTGAAGGCCACAAATGTTCATCGAGTCATTGGTAGGTAATTGCACAGTTCTCTTAGAGGATGAACCAGGAATGAGAAAAGATATAGTTAGCAGCCTATAACGTCAGCAGTGTAAATTGTTGATGTTTTGAGGGGATGTAAAAATCATCTGTTAAGCCTTCTGTAATGAGAAATGGACCTTTTTTTTTTTCCCTCTTTTAAGGAGATTATTGATTTTGTTGAAGCTCACAAAGTTAATAAATTCTTTGTGGTACAAGCACATTTTACAATTTTTCTTAAAAATTTGTTGCCTTTCACTTCATATCCCATGGTGTTTCATAATGGCTAAGTCAAGGAAGACAGTGAACAGTTTTTAGACAATTACCTTATTTCCAAGGCTATATCAGTCAACTTCCTTCCACATCCCACAGTCAAACCCAAATAAACGTCCCAGGAAGAAATACTCCAAATCACTTTCTTCTGGTTCCTGAAACCTCCAGACGAGTTTTCAGCATATCACCAAGTTCAGTGATACTTGTGGATGACCCAGTGCTGGGTACCATCTAGGTTTCCATGAATAATTTTTGAATCAAGTTTCTTTAAAAGTGTTTATCCAGGGACAAATGAGAACTCAAGTCATTGGATCGATTGGCAAGGATGGATCTTTAAATGTTGGTTCAATACTGGCTGCATAGTTTGAACTGAAGGGCTAAACTTAACACCCACACACTGTCAGAAAAAGTGTGTATGCATTATTGTATGAATAATGCAGTTTGCTTAAAGCTTCCTATGGGTGCACAGGAAAGTAATTTTGTCATACGTTTATTCCCAGTTGATCAGCACAAGAGTTTTGATCTGCTCTGTTTTCAGTTCAGTCACTCAGTCGTGTCCAACTCTTTGCGACCCCATGAACCGCAGCACGCCAGGCCTCCCTGTCCATCACCATCTCCCGGAGTCCACCCAAACCTGTGTCCATTGAGTCGGTGATGCCATCCAACCATCTCATCCTCTGTTGTCTGTCCCCTTTTCCTCCTGCCCTCAATCTTTCCCAGCAGCAGGGTCATTTCAAAAGAGTCAGCTCTTCGCATCAGGTGGCCAAAGTATTGGAGTTTCAGCTTCAACATCAGTCCTTCCAATGAACAACGAGGACTGATCTCCTTTAGGATGGACTGATAGGATCTCCTTGCAGTCCAAGGGACTTTCAAGAGTCTTCTCCAACACCACAGTTCAAAGGCATCAAATCTTTGGCACTCAGCTTTGTTTATAGTCCAACTCTCACATCCATACATGACCACTGGAAAACCATAGCCTTGACTAGACGAAACTTTGTTGACAAAGTAATGTCTCTGGTTTTTAATATGCTGTCTGGGTTGGTCATAACTTTCCTTCCAATGAGTAAGCGTCTTTTAATTTCATGGCTGCAGTCACCATCTGCAGTGATTTTGGAGCCCCCCAAAATAAAGTCAGCCTCTCTTTCCACTGTTTCCCCATCTAATTGCCATGAAGTGATGGGACTGGATGCCATGATCTTCGTTTTCTGAATGTTGAGCTTTAAGCCAACTTTTTCACTCTCCACTTTCACTTTCACCAAGAGGCCGTTTAGTTCTTTACTTTCTGCCGTAACGGTGGTGTCATCTGCATATCTGAGGCTACTGATATTTCTCCCAGCAATCTTGATTCCAGCTTGTGCTTCCTCCAGCCCAGCGTTTCTCGTGATGTACTCTGCATATAAGTTAAATAAGTAGGGTGACAATATACAGCCTTGATGTACTCCTTTTCCTATTTGGAACCAGTCTGTTGTTCCATGTCCAGTTCTAATGGTTGCTTCCTGACCTGCTCCATTTTCAGGTTGGGCCAGTTCACCGCTCCTGGGAGGTCACCATACTGCCACCAACTTAGTCAGACACCCAGTCAGCCTAGTGCAGCTCCAGTCAGAACTCCTGGGCTGGAACCATCCTGCTCAGCCTCTGGCGTAGCTGGGACTGCAGGCCTGCACACTGCCTGGCCTTTTATTCCCTGTTAATCCTCATAATACTTATTTGTGAGATTAGAACTGAAACTCTAGATTTGGGAGCAAATATAATCCTATGTCTTTGTCAAACAAGTGTTAGTCATTTAAATTGAAAATATGTTGATTATGTCAATTGTGTGTCCTTTTATAATGAATTTGTATTTTAGGTTCCAACCCCTGTGCTGAGGATAATGGGGGATGTAGCCATCTCTGCCTCTATAGACCCCAGGGCCTTCGCTGTGCCTGCCCCATTGGCTTTGAACTCATCAGTGACATGAAGACCTGCATTGTCCCAGAGGCTTTCCTTCTGTTTTCACGAAGAGCTGACATCAGGAGAATTTCTTTGGAAACTAATAATAATAATGTGGCCATTCCACTCTCTGGTGTCAAAGAAGCTTCTGCTTTGGATTTTGACGTGACAGACAACCGGATTTACTGGACTGACATATCACTCAAGGTTAGCCAAAGAATTGGAATATTAAAACTGGGGACTAATTGGGAGAGCTTCAAGAATGTCTGAGTCTTCATGATGTTACCAGCTTCCTTCATTACTTAATAGGCAAGAGTTCAACAAAAAACCCTTAACGTTTTAAAAGAAGCCAAGGAGAAGGCCCACTCAGTATTTTGTTAAGTATCTCTAGTGTTTTTAGTGCAAGATAGTTTGAGTATTCTAAATCTGCAAGACATAATCTTCCTGTGCTTCATTCTGTTTGAATACGTAAGTGACGTTTTCCTCAGCTAGAGAGTAATAAGCACTTGTATGCTTCACAAATGGCTTATAGAGACTTGACTCTTGATTCATTAAAAATTTTTTGGCACCTGACTGAGGTAGAAAATGCCAATTATGAGTTATAGCATACCTTTTCTCCCCCACCCCTCCCATCCCTAGAATAAATATTGACAAGCTTACTGAGTCAGTAAGGAGGAGCTCTTGACCAGGAAATCTGGAGTATAATTCTTCCTTCTTCCAGATTCTTCTGGACCTGTTTTAGATAGCTTATGTAAAACTTTGTCTAATATGCAAAAATCATGTTAGAGCCAGGGTTAGACTGTAATGGTGGCCAGTAAAATCTGTTAAATGAGTGAGTAAATAAATGCTTTATTATGTGGACTTGTGACTTTCCTCATCTTGAAAGCAGAGATGCTTTTGTGAGCATTAAATGAGAAAATATATGTACACCAAGCACTTAGGATGGTACTTTCTATGAAGTAGGAGCTATTATTAATAGCTTAAATTATGACTGTTTTAATTTTTAGGTGATTCATAGCTATAATGGTAATGATATGAGTAGTGTCATATGCATTTTATAAGGTATAAGGTTGTTGAGCTCTTCCTCAGTTAATGCAATGACTTCGCATACTCTCAAGCACCTTTAGGAAGCTCTGTGTGTGTTAGTCGCTCAGTCATGTCTGACTCTTTGCAACCCCATAGACTGTAGCCCGCCAGGCTCCTCTGTCCATGGAATTCTCCAGGCAGGAATATTGTAGTGAGTTGCTGTTCCCTTCTTCAGGGAGTCTTCCCGACCCAGAGGCAGAACTTGGGCCCCTTACAATGCAGACGGATTCTTTACCATCTGAGCCACCAGGTTGGAAGTCAGGAAACTGGCAACCAGTTAAAAGTCCACAATACTCTGGTCACATCTTTTTCACTTGATTACTAATAATAAGTTTTATAAGAATAGTCGCTCCACTGTATTACTAGAATAAATTTCTGATTCTTAAGACTTTGAAAAATTTCTCCCTGAATTGACAATAAAACTTGAGGTCGCAGTTGTGTTCATTGGAGGTTGACGTCATTTTTTTTTTTTTTTTCTGTGCTCATAAAATAGGTGAATTGTATTGAGAAACTGTGCCTTTGGCTCTTCTGTATCTTCCCTTAAAATCTTAGGGTTTGGTACCTAAGCCGTGTGACGTTGTTAATCTTATTTCTGCAGACTATCAGCAGAGCCTTTATGAATGGCAGTGCCCTGGAACACGTGGTAGAATTTGGCTTAGATTATCCAGAAGGCATGGCCGTAGACTGGCTTGGGAAGAACTTGTACTGGGCAGACACGGGAACCAATCGAATTGAGGTGTCAAAGTTGGATGGGCAGCACCGACAAGTTTTGGTGTGGAAAGACCTAGATAGTCCTAGAGCTCTTGCGTTGGACCCCGCTGAAGGGTAAACAGCTTTTCATATCCGTTCTTTGCAACTGTATTGCACATGGCCTAGTTATGGATTGTATTCTTGATGTCTTTAAATCATGCTTTTTGGGGAGCTGACAGGTAAATCAACGTTTTATCTTAAAATCGTTAGTTGAGATTTCACTGATGTAGGATAAATAATTAGCTAAATTTTACTTTTGTCATTATTAGCATTAGGTGAATAAAAATTAGTGAAATGAGTTATTAGTTAAATATTAATGATTGTATTTATATGCTAAGTAGACAGCCTTTTGAAAGGTGTCATGAAATCTATTTGCTTCCACTCTCTCCCAAGTTATACCAGATTCTAAACCTCTGAAAATAAACCCACTGAAATAATGTGTGCTAAGAAATAACTACATTAAAAGGCTCTACTTTAGAATGTTCATTAACTCAAGAATGGATAATTCGTTATTATTATAAACTTGGAGAAACTTTGATATTAAACAGTGAACTTTCTGATAAATTTATGTACAACATGACATGTTTTTCAAGGATAGATGATCCTTCTTACATGATTTAGCAAGTTTTAAAAAGAGATCTGTATAGTCAAGGCTACAGTATTCACAGTGGTCACATATGGTCTTGAGAGCTGGACTGTAAAGGCAGAATGCCAAAGAATTGATGCCTTCAAACTGTGGTGCTGGAGAAGACTCCTGAAAGTCCCTTGGTCAGCAAGGAGATCAAACCAGTCAATCATAAGGGAAATCAACCCTGAATACTCATTGGAAGGACTGATACTGAAGCTGAAGCTCCAGTATTTTGGTCATCTGATGCAAACAGCTGGCTCATTGTAAAAGTCCCTGATGCTGGGAAAGATTGTGGGCAGAAGGAGAGGAGGGTGTCAGAGGATGAGATGGCTGGATGGCATCACTGATGCAATGGACATGAACTTGGGGAAACTCTGGGAGATGGTGAGGGACTGGGAGGCCTGGTGTGCTGCAGTCCATGGGGTCGCAAAGAATTGGACACAACTGGACGACTGAACAACAGCAACAAAAAAATCCATCATGTAAGAATGCTGAATTTTGAAGAATAACTCCATTTTAAAAAGCAGAAGTTAACCTTGTGAACATAGCAGCACATTGACCATGGCCATATTGCAAAGTTGTTTCCCTGAATCAGTCAATTCCCTGGTTAGCTTGCTGGCCATGCAGTTAGAAAGTCATACCAAAGGCACCATCTCTGTGCTGACATGTTTTGATTAGTTTATGGTGATTTTTACTCTGGCTACTAGTTACCAGACAGATAAATTTAGTAGTTGGGACAAAGGACTCTAGTTTACGTGGCTGCTGGCAACTGTGACGTTTCTCCCACAGTTGTTTTCTCTTTGGCTCTTGGGATGTACTCGTGCCTGTTAGCTGACAAGTACAAATGCAAACAAAGAACAAAGCCCAAGACAGCTTGAGTTTTCAGAAAAATGTGTTTATACATTGCTACCAAGTCAACCATCAGCCGATGGGCTGGTGAATGAATGTCTCCTTTGAGTAGTTGATGAGACCTGGCACGCGGAGAACTTTCCTAGACCCAGTATTCAAAGCGTCTTGAAACTAGCACTACTGGTTCAGTCCAAAAGGCATTTGGCTGAGAATTACCTTCTAGTTCTAGCTCTGCCATATGCCTGGCTTGAAGACATTAGACAGATCAGTTGCACTTCTTGTTGGACCTTGTCATCCTCATCTGCAAAAGTCTGTACTGTGCGGTTGCTCTACAGTTAATGTGAAAAACCCAAAAGAGTACATTCACAGGGACTGTAGTAGTAGTGTTCATTGCTCAGCTGACACACTAAGGGATGTGTGCGATTCAGTAGTATGTTACCTTGGACAATGTGACCAAATGCATTTCAAACTTTGCTTTTAAACTTCAGTTCACAGTTGTTAAGTTGTACCTTTGATGTACTGCGGCAGCTTGGTTTTTGGGAGAGTGATTTACACAAATCAGAAAGTAAGTTTTAAAAATTTAAAAAGTCGAATTTCTTGTCTTCAGAAATACATGTATTTTGTTCTGAAGTGAGTCAAATTCTGAGACCAGCACTTTAATCCTTTGCTATCTTCTTTTTGAATATTAGTTTTATAAATGCAAGTGCTGCAATAAGGAAACCATGGGTTTGTGTCCAATTCCTAGGTTTTGGATGGAACAGATTCATTGGAAACACTAAGGAAAGTTGACTCACTTCCTTTTTAGGATATGAGAAAAAATATTTAGTTGAGACTGCCAATGTAATTGAAAAAATTAATAGCTTTGATTTTGCTTTGCCAATTTCCTTGATTTAGTGTATATTTTCTTTAAATTTACTTAGTTACCATACATGAATATGATCGTTTCTCCCAAGTAATCAAAAGTGAAATGTTAAGTATCCATTGGTTTGAATTTAGATTTATGTACTGGACTGAATGGGGTGGAAAACCTAAAATAGACAGAGCTGCCATGGATGGAAGTGAACGTACTACGCTAGTTCCCAATGTAGGACGAGCAAACGGCTTAACCATTGATTATGCTAAAAGGAGGCTTTATTGGACAGACCTGGACACCAACTTGATAGAGTCTTCAAATATGCTTGGTAAGCTGTACTCTTTTTTTTGTTGTTGTTCAGAGGGATAGTATATAATCCTTTCTGTGAAAAAAATCAGTGGCTGCTGTTTACCATAGGTTAGATATGATACTGTTAATAAAACTTCATATGAATGTCTAGGTTCATCCTCTGTCTCACATTGTATCCTATTTATTAATAGTGGGCCAAGGACTTGGATTCATATCTCTTTAATATGTGGAAATTTCATTACTGTTGGGCTTATGTTGAAATTTATAACTCCCTGGATATTTCTGAAGTGACTTTTTGTAGCAGTAAAATAAATATATACATTTCCATCTTTTTATGGAAGGAAAGAGAGTTGAACTGTAGACCTTTATGGAGGGAAATAAGACCACAGTCAAAATAGACCGTCTACATGAGTTTAAACAAACTCAGTGATTTTTAAAACAAAAAAATATTAGTTTGAGTTGTGGGGTCAGACTGCAGATGGATTGATTTCAGAAGACTTGTCTGGTTTTAGAATTGCTTTTGAAGGAATTTTTCTACTTTAAATTGCTTACAAAAGTAATGTTTTAAATGTTACCTTTTCTTTTTCTTTGCCAACAAGACTCGCTTTTTCACATATTACATCTTTCTGCGTCTCCCCTGTCTGCTGCCTTTCTGAAAACAGGACTCAACCGTGAAGTTATAGCAGATGACTTGCCTCATCCTTTTGGCTTAACTCAGTACCAAGATTACATCTACTGGACGGACTGGAGCCGACGCAGCATTGAGCGTGCCAACAAAACTAGTGGCCAAAACCGCACCATCATTCAAGGCCACTTGGATTATGTGATGGACATCCTCGTGTTTCACTCCTCACGGCAGGCAGGATGGAACGAGTGTGCTTCCAGCAATGGGCACTGCTCCCACCTCTGCTTGGCCGTGCCAGTTGGAGGTTTTGTTTGTGGATGCCCTGCCCACTACTCTCTGAATGCTGACAACAGGACTTGCAGTGGTAAGCTGCATTCCCCTCCTCAATGCAAACTAAAGTTAGAGAAGGAAGCGTGCTTTTGAAAACACTGTAGTTCATATTCTTTCTAGAGGGAGAAGTTGTCAAAGTCCAGAGTTGATCATTTGTTTGTATAAAAGAGAAGGACTAAAAGTGAAAAAGTGCAGGTTTTTCAGTAATAACTGGTTGATTTTATGGAAAAATTGATATTATAGGAAAAGTAAGTATTTTATCCTTGGGGATTAAACATGAATAGCAAAATTTGCATAGTTTCTTTGAGAGAACATGCTCGTGTGCTAGACATAATTCATATTTATTCATGTGAGGGAAGAAAAGAACAGTACAAATAGTACACAAAGAGACTCTACAAAATGTAATATGCTTGTCCTTTGAAATTCACAGAATAGGTGAAAGATGAAAAATGTAAGTGTGCAAGAGGCCAGGCTTATGAGTAAATGTAGCCAGTATGAAACAATAGTAAGTAGATGGAGAGGCAAGCTAGAGAGCACAGGCTCTGAACACAGTGAGTGCTTGCCACCTTATTCTAGCTAATGGTAGCAGGTCGTCTCATCCAGCCCATGAATCTGGGTTCACATGCACAAAGACACACACACACACACTCTGCTTGGAACGCCAGGACACAGTGTATGACAAAACATTGTTGGCTTGGGGAATCCTGATGTATGACTCACATGTGTGTGAACGTCCATGTCTTTTGGATACACAAGAACAAATTAGAAATTGGTAGATACGATAAAGAAATAGAGAATTAGATCAGGAAAAGTAGATTTGTAGGAGAAAGGTAGGGTATGGTTCACTATGTTAGAAGGTAACAGTTGCTATAGGATATTGGATATAATGAATGACTGAAATTACTTTATTCTGTGCCTGAAAGTATAGGAGGTCACCTAGGCAAGGATTTAATGTGTTCTCACCCAAGGCTTAGTTCTGAGAAAGAAAGAACATCAATTTATAGTTGAATGATTTGGAGTCTCTGTCACACATTAGTTTGTGTTTACTTGAAGCAAGTCAGAGATTTTTTTAAGCCTTTTGATTTTTCTTATTTGGACAGTGGGAATAGTAATAGTAACTACCTTGTAGGATTGCTGTGAAAATTGAATAAAGTATAGCATGATTTGATTGCTCTGGAGACTGTATTTGAGGAGGAAAATAAGTGGGAGCAGCTAAGTCAGTCAGACTGCTGTGATAACGCAGGTCAGTTTGAACTGAAGTGGTGGAAGTTGTAGAGAGATGTTGATGGATTCAGGATGTATTTTGAATGAACGAAACTTGGTAATGGATTGTATATGAAGAAGGAGAGGAGGGAGGAAGCAGGATGATGCCTAGATTTTTTATTTGAGCAGTTGATAATAAATGGGAAAGATTAATTTTCAAGAACAATTAAAAAGTAATTTTAGTCAGGTTTATGTGGATTTTCCCATGGGAAATAGAAACATTAAATAGGTAATTAGATAGAGGAATCTCTAGCTCAGGGAAGGGGGCATAAGTTTTAGAAATGCCAGCATGTATTTAAAATGGGCACTTAGGGAGAAGGTGTATACCTGGCGGTAGTTTGAGCATTCTTTGGCATTGCCTTTCTTTGGAATTAGAATGAAAACTGACCTTTTCCAGTCCTGTGGACACTGCTGAGTTTTCCAAACTTGAGGGCATATTGAGTGCAGCACTTTCACAGCATCATCTTTCAGGATTTGAAAGAGCTCAACTGGAATTCCATCACCTCCACTAGCTTTGTTCATAGTGATGCTTTCTAAGGCCCACTTGACTTCACATTCCAGGATGTCTGGCTCTAGATTAGTGATCACATCATCATGATTATCTGGGTCGTGAAGATCTTTTTTGTACAGTTCTGCCTGTGTATTCTTGCCACCTCTTCTTAATATCTTCTGCTTCTGTTAGGTCCATACCATTTCTGTCCTTTATGGAGCCCATCTTAGCATGAAATGTTCCCTCAGTGTCTCTAATTTTCTTGAAGAGATCTCTAGTCTTTTCCATTCTGCTGTTTTCCTCTATTTCTTTGTATTGATCACTGAAGAAGGCTTTCTTATGTCTTCTTGCTATTCTTTGGAACTCTGCATTCAGATGCTTATATCTTTCCTTTTCTCCTTTGCTCTTGGCTTCTCTTCTTTTCACAGCTATTTGTAAGGCCTCCCCAGACAGCCATTTTGCTTTTTTGCATTTCTTTTCCATGGGGATGGTCTTGATCCCTGTCTCATGTACAGTGTCATGAACCGCATTCCATAGTTCATCAGGCACTCTATCTATCAGATCTAGGCCCTTAAATCTATTTCTCACTTCCACTGTATAATCATAAGGGATTTGATTTAGGTCATACCTGAATGGTCTAGTGGTTTTCCCTACTTTCTTCAATTTCAGTCTGAATTTGGCAATAAGGCGTTCATGATCTGAGCCACAGTCAGCTCCTGGTCTTGTTTTTGTTGACTGTATAGAGCTTCTCCATCTTTGGCTGCAAAGAATATAATCAATCTGATTTCGGTGTTGACTATCTGGTGACGTCCATGTGTAGAGTCTTCTCTTGTGTTGTTGGAAGAGGGTGTTTGCTATGACCAGTGCATTTTCTTGGCAAAACTCTATTAGTCTTTGCCCTGCTTCATTCCGCATTCCGAGGCCAAATTTGCCTGTTACTCCAGGTATTTCTTGACTTCCTACTTTTGCATTCCAGTCCCCTATAATGAAAAGGACATCTTTTTTGGGTGTTAGTTCTAAAAGATCTTGTAGGTCTTCATAAAACCGTTCAACTTCAGCTTCTTCAGCGTTACTGGTTGGGGCATAGACTTGGATAACTGTGATATTGAATGGTTTGCCTTGGAGACGAACAGAGATCATTCTGTCGTTTTGAGATTGCATCCAAGTACTGCATTTTGGATTCTTTTGTTGACCATAATGGCGTTTCATTCTCCAAGCCAGAGTTCAGCAATACGTGAACCATGAACTCCCTGATGTTCAAGCTGGTTTTAGAAAAGGCAGAGGAACCAGAGATCAAATTGCCAACATCCATTGGATCATGGAAAAAGCAAGAGAGTTCCAGAAAAACATCTATTTCTGCTTTATTGACTGTGCCAAAGGCTTTGACTGTGTGGATCACAATAAACTGTGGAAAATTCTGAAAGAGATGGGAATACCAGACCACCTAACTTGCCTCTTGAGAAATCTGTGTGCAGGTCAGGAAGCAACAGTTCTAACTGGACATGGAACAACAGATTGGTTCCAAATAGGAAAAGGAGTACATCAAGGCTGTGTATTGTCACCCTGCTTATTTAACTTCTATGCAGAGTACATCATGAGGAACGCTGGACTGGAAGAAGCACAAGCTGGAATCAAGATTGCTGGGAGAAATATCAATAACCTCAGATATGTAGATGACACCACCCTTATGGCAGAAAGTGAAGAGGAACTAAAAGCCTCTTGATGAAAGTGAAAGAGGAGAGTGAAACAGTTGGCTTAAAGCTCAACATTCAGAAAACGAAGATCATGGCATCTGGTCTCATCACTTCATGGGAAATAGATGGGGAAACAGTAGAAACAGTGTCAGACGTTTATTTTTTGGGGCTCCAAAATCACTGCAGATGGTGACTGCAGCCATGAAATTAAAAGACACTTACTCCTTGGAAGAAAAGTTATGACCAACCTAGATAGCATATTGAAAAGCAGAGACGTTACTTTGCAGACTAAGGTCCGTCTAGTCAAGGCTATGGTTTTACCAGTAGTCATGTATGGATGTGAGAGTTGGACTGTGAAGAAGGCTGAACGCCGAAGAATTGATAACGTTTGAACTGTGGTGTTGGAGAAGAGTCTTGAGAGTCCCTTGGACTGCAAGGAGATCCAGCCAGTCCATTCTGAAGGAGATCAACCTTGGGATTTCTTTGGAAGGACTGATGCTAAAGCTGAAAGTCCAGTACTTTGGCCACCTCATGTGAAGAATTGACTCATTGGAAAAGGCTCTGATGCTGGGAGGGATTGGGGGCAGGAGGAGAAGGGGACGACAGAGGATGAGATGGCTGGATGGCATCATGGACTCGATGGACGTGAATCTGAGTGAACTCCGGGAGATGGTGATGGACAGGGAGGCCTGGCGTGCTGCAATTCATGGGGTCGCAAAGAGTCAGACACGAATGAGTGACTGAACTGAACTGAACTGTATACCTGGCCGTCAGCAAACCTTTTCTTTAATGAGCCAGGGAGTGAATATTTAGGCTTCGTGAAGCCTGTGGTCTCTCACACACCTCTTGAGCCCTGTCCACTGTGACGTGAAAGCAGCCACAGATGATGTGTTTTTAAACTTGGATGAGTTCTGATAAACTTTGTTATAAAAACAGGCAGCAGGCCAGATTTTCCTTGTGAGCCATAGTTTGCCAGTTCCTGGTCTGGAGAAAAGGAGGGGTCTGGTAACCTCAGGAGCTCTGCTGGAGGAGGGAAAGTTCACAGTAGACATTGTAGAGCAGCAGCCAGAGAGGCCAAAGGATAGGACCCATGAGGTGGGAGAGAGGACTGTTTCAGAGTAGGACCGTGTTGTGATTGCTGCTGAGAGGCTGAGTAAGGTGAGGCCTAAAATATCCACTGGATATTTGGGCAAGATGGTTAATAATCCTGAAAGAACATAATTTCAGGAAAGTAACAGTGAAAGATGGAAATAGATCAACAAGTGAATGGAGCACAGAAAGGGGATAATAGTGTATATGTCATGTAGACTTTTTTTTTTTTTCTTAAAGGAGTTTGACTTTGGAAGGAGAAAATAGGGGTAAGAAGTGATGGAGGATGGAGATAGAAGAATATGGAAAGGCCTTTCGAGATCATTGTTTGGGATGTTTATACCAGTGTGTTCTAGGTGGTAGATGAAGGTTATGAGAAATCACTGCTGAGTGTCCCTGATGTCTCTCTTGGGCTGTTTCTGAGATGATCAGCAGTGTTTCCAGAGGCTTCCTGTCCATGTATTCTTTTTTTGTAACGTGTATTATTTAATATTTGCGCATAGGTGTATTAAATCCCAAAGGAGATTACAAGAGAAGTTTAACACAAAGTACTTGCCCTCAGAAAGTTTTCTAACGTTGTGTTGTTTACTCCTGGACCTGTGTTTCAAAAGCTAAATCAGATCATGGCCTTTTTCTGCTCAAAAGCTCCTATTTCACGAGGAGTGAAAAGCTCGTTCTTCTAATGACCTACAAGTTCCTGCACAATTTCCTTCACAGCGTCCCCACCGCCTTGCTTCTCTGACTGCAGCTTTTACTGTGCTTTCTCTCTCCATGGCAGTCATGCTAGCCTCAGTGCTCTTTTCACAGGTGCCAGTGACTGCTGCTTCAGGACTGTGGTACTGTGTAGCTCCTCTACTTGGAATGTTTTCCTGCAGATATTTGCATGCATATACTTCACCTCCATGTCTTGACTTAATCGTGACCTCCCCAGAGAGACCTAATCTGCCCTATTTAAAGTTTCAAGTCCTCCTTCCACCCTGTCTCGCGTTGCCAAGTCCCCCTTATCTACAATTCTTTTTCCCATGACTCTTAATCACTCTCCGGTATACTGTGTAATTCATTACTTATATATACTATAGCACCTTTATTATGTTTATTACTTACTGTCTGTTTATTGAAATGTAAACTCCAGGAAGCAATTTTTTTTTCCCTGTGTTTTTAACTGATGTATATCTATGGTGCCTAAAATAGTTTTCAGTAAATAATAGTCATTCAAGAAATCATTGTTCAGTAGAAGAATGAAGAAGCAAGACAGGATTTGGAAAAACAGGTGCTTTTCCATTCAGCAGCTTTGTGACCTGGGAACAGTTTCTTAACCTTTCTTTACAAATTAGTTAACTATTCTATTTGCTCACCTGTAAAGTGGAATAATTTGGGGGACTAGAAGACATCTAGTATGATGTGTGGCATGTTGGAGGTTCTAAATGAATGCTTGTTTCTTTTTTTCCCCCAGTTCTTGGAAAAAATTTTGTTTTCTTTCAAAATCATGGCTACAGGGCTCTCCTTAATGATGTCATCTCATGCTTTTTCTTCATTTGTTTACTCGTGTATTCTTTCAGTGAATATTTACTGAACAGCTAATCCACACTGGGCATTATTTGAGCCAATGAAGAATGTATTGCTGAATGAAACAGACATTAATCCCTGCCCTTGTGGAGGTTACGTTCCATCAGGATAGATAATGAACTAAATAAGTAAACTGTATCATGAGGTAGATGGAGATGAGTGTTATGGAGAAAATTATGAGCAGGAAAGGGTGCGTAGGAGGATCTTGATGTTAAATAGGATCACGAGAGAAGTCCTGGCATAAAAGTGACACTATGTCAGGTACTGAGGGAGGTGAGGAAATGAGCTTTGCTGGCTCCCTGGGAGAAGACCTGTCAAGCAGAGGGGAACATGTCTGGCATGTTGGAGAAACACCTGGGGGCCAGTGTCTCTGGAACAGAGTGTAAAGGGATTAAGTCAGAGAGGAAGCAGGAGGCCACATTGTGTAATCCTGTGTTCAGTACTGAAGCAGTTGGCCTTTGTGGCATCTTTGTGCACATTGAGAAAAGGTGTTTCCTCTGGGCACATGCAGCTGCACAGGTGCTTGACTTGGCTACCCAGGTGCAGCCTGGACTTAAGTCCGCTTGAGGCCTTTGGCACAGCTCAGAGATAGCACAATCCATCGTGGTGGGCTTGGGCTGGTCACTTACAATGTTCTTATACCAGAGTGGTACCTTTCTTTAAGCTTTAGGCGAACACTTGTGTCTTCAGAGGAGAGCTGAAAAGCTCCTGCCTGCTTACACCTTCTCCTCCAGCTTCTGCATGTGGGAGTGCAACACTGAGACAGCCCGACAGGACCGTTTTGAAGCCTTCTGCAAGAGACGAGGGGGTGGTGGTTAGAGGTGACATAAATTAGCATGGGTTTAGGCTTACAGAACTGCATATTCTTTGTCCCTTTTGTAAATAAGTCAAAATATCAGCTTCCTCCTGGAACTATTTAGCCAACTGTAATTAATGTCATCCATAGACTTTTTGAAATGAGTATTTGTTTGGAGCCATATTTGGCTTTGTCATCATCTATGTTTCTAGAACACTTAATCGTGAAAGCTTACTAAATGTTTTACTAAAGGTTAAAATTTGACTCAAAGAAAGAAAAAAACAATACAAAGTGAAACATAACTAGGAGCCCAATATATATTTGATTAATTATTTCCCAGGCAGGAAAATTAGGCAGCTAAAACTATGGGGTCTTTCTTCTGAGTTTCATTGTATGTCTTAATATGCTATTTTGTTGGAAGCTTACTATCAGGACCTTTTTTTTTTTTTTTTCCCCTATTTTCTTGATTTATAAGGAAGTAGTACTGCCAAAAAATAATTCTTTTTTTTTTTTTTTTTTTAATGGGAGACTTGTTAACTACTCTGTTGTGACATGTATTCTTACTAATTAAGGTGTTGGTTCTACTAAAATTGCTGAAAGTTGTTAAATCAGTATGCTCTGGACTCTACACAATGGAGAGTGCAGTGGAGTCACTGAAATATTTTTTAAATCTTCCAAGCTAGGTGTGGACTTTGAGCCAGTGGGTAACTTAAAGCAGAATTTCGGGGTTGTGAATACCAAGTTTCTTTGTGAGAAGCAGTGATTTCTTCAAGATTTAAACTGATGTACATATGGGTGTAGGTTTAACACTGTGAAGAATGGGGTTTAGGAGGAGATAAAGCAAGGAGTTCTGTTTTGGCCATTTGTGTTTATATCCCTGATAAGGACAAAATTCTGCTGGATTTAGGTGATGACTGACCAACAAGAGTAGAGTGTATAATTTGGGAATTTTTACATTTGTTTTAAAGAAGATTTTAAAAAAGACTGTTAGACTTTGAAGTTTTTGGTAGCGTTGTCAGATGGTGTTCTTTTCTAGATACTCTCCTCCTTAAAGATGACTGCATAGTAATCAGAGGCCTAGTCCCTGGGACAGGGAAGTGTTGTCTCGGCTGCATTTCCCTGTTTCATAGACTTCAGGCATCAACTAGTGTGTGAATTTTTTTTTTTTTTTAATGGTTCCCTCTCCTTGCAACCATTACATCCCCACAGTGTAAAACAAAGCCTATATATCTACAACCCATGAGGGTTTGTTTCATTCGTACTAACACCACATTTATTATTGCCACTACTGATGATAAGCAATAGCTATTTTTACTTGACATTTATATAATGTCTTATAGGTTTTTTGTTCAGGTATTGTACAATTGGGGCTTCCCTGGTGGCTCAGTAGTAAAGAATCCTACTGCCAGTGCTGGAGATGTGGGTCCAGTCCCTGGGTGAGGAAGATCCTCTGGAGAAGGAAATTGCAACCCACTCCAGTATTCTTGCCTGGAGAATCCCATGGAGAGGAGCCTGGTGGGCTACAGTCCTTGAGGTTGTAAAAGAGACATGACTTTGTGACTAAAGAACAACAACATTGTACAATTGACATGATACCTTACCTTTTTATTTTTACTCGTGTTATAAAATTCTTACAGCAACTCAGTGAGCAGGACAGCATAACCATAACCTAGTTGAGTAAATTTCGACCCCACGAGGTTGAAGGCTGTAGTTAAGATCAAGTGACTAAATTATGTGAGAACTGAAACTAAAACCACTATTGAAGTCTCTTTTTTGACCTGTGGAGACCCAGACTTCTTTCACCCACAAGAATAGATGAGGGAGGAGTTAGGATTATTTACTTGGTAGACAGGGGAATTTTGTTTGTCAAATGCTTCATTGAAATCAGGTGTCCTGTGATGATGCCACTGTGGACATTGGACAGAGAAAAATTGGCTAGTTGGCTGTGTTATAGCGTAAAATTCATAACTGGTTTAGTATCCAGAGTGTGATCAGTGTTTCCTCTAAGAGTTCTGAAGGCATTCCAAAGGGCTTTGTCTCATACAGGTCTTCAACATACATGTCTGTTTTTGTGAGATACAGACAACAGACCAATCAAATCTTTGAGTGATCTGAGACTTAGGATAACTGTTTCATATTTGCTTCCTTCTCTCTTTAAGCTCCAACTACTTTCCTGCTCTTCAGTCAGAAGAGCGCCATCAACCGCATGGTGATTGATGAACAGCAGAGCCCTGACATCATCCTTCCTATCCACAGCCTTCGGAATGTCCGGGCCATTGACTATGACCCCCTGGACAAGCAACTCTATTGGATTGACTCAAGACAAAACATGATCCGAAAAGCACAAGAAGATGGCAGCCAGGTAATCCAGGGCTCAGTTCAAAATCTGGTTCTTCTGTGTAGTTATTGGACCAGCTGGCCATCCTAGTCTACTTATGCAATGACTCTGCTTGTGTGTGTGTATAAAGCTGGAATTCTGAACCTGGCAGCACTTTTTCTCTCCTAAATGATCTTTGAGTAAACAGTTGTTTGCTAGTGCTATTGAAATGAAGATTGTATTGTATTAAAATAACTTCTGCTCATATATTAGAATGACTTTGTCAGTCCACCCATATCCATTTATATTCCATTTTATATTTTGTTTCGTTTACATGGAGTGTTGGAAACTTTGAAAGCAAACAGACCCTTGGTTCTAATCTCAGCTCTGTCACTCACTAGGATTCTTAAGAATCTTTAGGTGAAAAGAATGTAAAGCACATAGCCCATTACCTATTACACAATAGGTACTCTATAAATAGTAGTTCTTTTACTAGTAACTATCATTTAAAAGTTTCAGAGAATGGGAAGCATAAAACACAATCTCAGTAAAATTAAAAGCATCTAAGATATGTTGTTATTAATCTAATGGTTTTTGGTTTTGTTTTTGTTTTGGTAAATATTACTTGGTGACTGTGGCATAGGAATGAAAGTATTATCAACACATCTTATCTGTGTTTACATTCTAATCATGAGTCACACACCACTGTCCATAATTTGCTTTCTTTTTGTGTCCAGGCAGTATTACACCAGGATCACTATAAATAATTATTTATCATCTTCCTTGTAGCACTAATGTTGTTAGATTTTTAATGTATGAAAATTAGATTGCTAGTTTTTTTTTTAATATCTGATCTGACCAAAAAAAGAGCGAGGAGATAATGTATTTAGGTCTGCTGAGAGATAATTCAAGGTATAGTTATAGCTGTATATTACAGATGCAGTTTACACTGTGTAGGTCAGGACTGATTGGCTGATAACTAGTTGATAGAAATTGTAACTGTTGTTTTATAGCCAAGGACGTAGCAAATAAATGAGACAGCCTCAGTAAGGAGTGTTACCTTGGAGATGCCGAGTAAATAAACTACCATTTATGCAGATAAAACAGATGAACAGTGCCTGGTGTGTGTGTGTTTTTTTTTAATTGTTTTGAGGGGGTAGATTTGAGGATTAGAGGACATGACTGATAGATGCGGTTTGTAGCCCTGACTAACTGCTGTTGTCTCTAGAGCAGAGATTCTCAACTATGCACTATTAACATTTTTGGCTGGATAATTCTGTGTGGGGGAGGTCTGACCTATATATCACATTTTAGCAAGGCTAAAGAATGTTCAGCAAGGCTTCCCTGACGGCTCAGCAGTTAAAGAATCCACCCCTGCAATGCAGGAGACACAGATTCCATCCCTGGGTCGGGTAGATCCCCTAGTGAAGGAAATGGCAGCCCGTTCTAGTATTCTTGCCTGAAAAATCCCATGGGCTGAGGAGCCTGGCGGACTACAGTCCAAAAGGATTGCAAAGAGTTGGACATGACTGACTAAGCACGCATGCACTGGCCTCTGCCCCTTTAAAAGCCAGTTATACCCCCATAGGTGTAGCAGTCAGAAATGTCTCCAGCCATTGACCAGTGTCCCTGGTAGGTGGTGGTTTAGTTGCAAAGTCGTGTCCGACTCTTGCAACCCCATAGACTAGACTGTAGCCTGCCAGGCTCCTCTGTCCATGGGATTCTCCAGACAAGAATACTGGAGTGGGTTGCCATTTCCTTCTCCAGGGGCACTTGCAAATGCAGAATTGCTCCTGGTTGAGCACCACTGCTTTAGAGCTATTTCTAGAGTGTTCTTCTAGCCACAGCTGTCTCGAGTTTATAGGAAGCAGCTGCCACCTTCTCACTCCTGTGTCTCATCAGTGCACTGTCATGTTCTTAGAGCAACTAAAACAGCCTCTGCCACTCTTCTGCTTTATGTCATAATAACCAAGGGAACATTTGAAATGCGCACTAAGAAATGTCCCTTGAAACTTAAGACTTCCACTCAGGTGTGTGACCATGTGCGTGTAAGTATTGTGAGTGATCTCAGGGCTGTCTGGCTTGGAGTCTCATGTTCTGTGTATGTTTCTTTTTCCCTCTTTAGGGCTTTACTGTGGTTGTGAGCTCAGTTCCGAATCAGAACCTAGAAATCCAGCCCTATGACCTCAGCATTGATATTTATAGCCGCTACATCTATTGGACTTGCGAGGCCACCAATGTCATTAATGTAACGAGATTAGATGGGAGATCAATTGGAGTGGTGCTAAAGGGCGAGCAAGACAGACCTCGAGCCATTGTGGTAAACCCAGAAAAAGGGTATGTTACCAAGGGGGAGTCTGAAACCCTCATCAGCCTTCCTGTTTATCCCATTTATATTCTTGCTTTCTCTGTTTTTCTGCCTAGAATGTCTTTCCTTAGTCACTACTGCTTCATCTGTCGTTTCTACCCATACCTCCAGAACTGTTGGAACTATGTCGTCCTCCAGTAATTTCCCCTTGATCTCCCCTGTGCGCCCCTCCCCCGAATGTGACGTCCTCCTCTCTTATATGCCCATTAGTCTATGTCTGTGCCTCTTTAGTCCTTTCCAGTTTACCTTATACTTGATTATTTTCAGGCTTGTATTTTCTCGGCTTTAGATTCCTTTATGATAAGAACTAGTATGTCTTTAATACAGAGCTAACTAGTATGTCTTTAATACAGAGCTTTGCATTCAGTTAATAGTACTTAATTGAATATGAATGAATGATAAGGAATTCAGCAAGGAAAGTAGCTTACTTCAGAAGAGTTACAGGCAAGAGATGAACTGAAGAAGTTAAATATAAGAAATAATTCACATATGACTTATTTTCAGTTATGAAATGGACTAGAAAAGAAATTTAAAAGTTTGTGTCCAAATCTGATTACTGCTATATCTTTCATTTATCGTATTATTCCAAAAGCATAAGGGTGCCTGTGTCTAACATTTTGCTTTATTAATTCCTGAAAGTTAACTCTCTAAGAACTTCTGTGCAACCTTTGTTACTGTTTTTGAAATTAAGAAATATATTCCATGATCTTTTAAAAAACTCTAAAACCTTAAAAAATGACAATATTATTCTACTTGCTTTTGTCTTAACAGAAATATTCTCATTTTGTGTGGTTTCTTACTTCAGTAAACTTAGAGTTTCCTCCTTTCTTTTCAGGTATATGTATTTTACCAATCTTCAGGAAAGGTCTCCCAAAATTGAACGAGCTGCTTTAGATGGAACAGAACGGGAGGTCCTCTTTTTCAGTGGTTTAAGTAAACCAATTGCTTTAGCTCTTGATAGCAGATTGGGCAAACTCTTTTGGGCTGATTCAGATCTCCGGCGAATTGAAAGCAGTGATCTTTCAGGTAACCAAGAAATATTATTTCTGTTTCAATAATTGAGATGATTCACTGATAGCATTTGTATTTTCCTTCTGTTGTACACATTTCTTTACAGTTCTATTCGCTAAGAGTAGTCAGCAGCAAGTTGGTTGGGAAGCACTTTTTCTTTAACCATCAAAATGCTTACTCCCATCTGTTATCTAATAACTTGCCAATTTTCTTGATTTGGGCTCTGTAAATAGTATGTTTTGAATGCATCTCTTCTCTTTTTCTAATTCTTCCACTCTGCTTTTCTTCTCATCATCTATGGCCTGAATTCTAGCCTATGATTAGTCTCCTCCCTGTTGATTTTTCCTCCCTGGAAGTTTACACACTGTTCCTAAATTAATTTTCCAAAGCATGGTTTCTAATCATGTCACTGCCATACTGAAAAAACCCTCCAGGGTAGTCTCATAACCCAAAGAAAAAAGTCTGGTTGAATGCTTACACTGGTATTTGTCTTTCACAAACTCATCATAAATGCAAATGAGCTTAACATTCTTGATGTGTTTTAATGAAATTAAATAATTTATTGATCTTCAAATGTACTTTTTCATTTCTCTGAGACCCTCTGTTTACAATCACAGTTGTTTCCATACCCCCAGTTTCTGAAGTCCAGATACTCTGTGTGGCCTTACTGGTGATCAAGGAAATGAAATTAAAATAATACACTATATGAGAGCCATAAAATGTAAAGTTGACTATTCCCAGCATTGGCCAGAAACGTAACAAGTGGCATGCTCTCATATACTTTTGTGAAGTAAAATTGGTAGAACCTTTTCAGAGGGAAAGGTGCCGGTGAATTTCCATTTCAGAGAGCTGTCTTATAGACATACCGAACCAGTTGTACAGGGGTATGTGCTGAGCATTCTTTGTAATATGTACAAAGAATACATGTACAGAAATACATCTTAATATATAAGTGTGTGAAATATTAGTCATTCAATAGATGAGGTGTGTAGTGACATAGAAGGATGATTTTTTAAAATTAAGTTGTGTAATGTTATTAAGATTTAGTTTTATTTAAAATTTAAAACTGTTTTATATATATACAGACACACACAGACATATATATATGCCCACGCACTATATACTATATACACTGGCAGATTGCCTCCAAAAATGCAATATATCCTGTACACAGAGAGACATAAATGCATATATATATACACACATACATTGCACATATATGTATAAACTATTAGTAAACATGTATGTTTGTGTATTCCCTGAAAAATATGCAAGCAAATATATCTTGAGAAAGGTTTAAAAGTTTAGCATGCTAATAATGTTAAGAGTATTTCTATATCATTTAAAGTTTTATATATTTCAGTGTATTTGTAATTTTTCAAAAACTAAACAAGTTCTCTCGTCAGGTTCAAAAGACTCCCTTCCACTATGTTTTCTTTGATTCCAAACTGTCATGCACACGCCTTGCACAGTATATTCTTTACTTTAATTGATCACCTGTATCTCTTATATCCCATCTCATTTGTTTAATAGTTACTTATATTCATGTTTTAGCCCTTACTAATATGTCAGTGGATTTTTTCCCCTACTTTTCCTTTACTCTTTTTTCTTCATTTAGGATTTTTTTTCTTTAAATAGAGGTGATGCATGTTCTTTAGACAGTTTAGAAAAGAAAAAAGAAAATCCAAAACACTATCATTATTGATACTGTAATGAATTAGCTTTCTTTTTTTCTATACTTTTTTTTGTTTGTTTCTCCTCTCTTAATTATGACATGGTTCTAACATACAGAAAGTACAGAATTTCCGCCATCCAACTTAGTCAAATCTTAGTGTTTGGCCATATTTGCTTTTGAACCTCCCTTCTTCCTCTCTTGAAAAGACATAGGGAGAATTTGAAGCTCTTGCGTCTCCTTCCCCAATTCTGTTTTCTTTCCTTTTTCTTAAGAGGCAACTTTTGATGTGTTTCTTTGCCATGCATGGTTTGCTCTCTGTGTGTGTATTTTTTACTGTGTATACTGATACAAATTTAAACTTTTTTACTTTTTAAACTTAATATAGTCTCATGTATTCTTTTCTCACTTGCCTTTTTCAGATATATCAGTTTTGAGATGGTCCCTATTGAGCCACAAATCTGTTAGTTATTTTGCTAAATAGTGGTTTCGTTGTATGATCATTCTATAGTTTCTCTACTTCTATTCTGCTATCTAAACTGCTGTTTCCAATTTTTTTGCCATTAAAAGCAGTAGTCTGAACCTAATAGTGGGATTGCCATGTAATGTGGTATGTATATATTCAACTTGAATATATCTGTTCAGACTGCTCTCCAAAGTGATTGTATCAGTTTAAAATCCCCTCCAGAAGTATATGAGTTTTTCCTTTGGTACTTGGTACTGTTAGACTTCTGAATTTTTACCAATCCAATAATTTTAAAGGTATATCTGATTGTTAATAGAATACAAATTTTTCTGTTTGCTATTGAAATTATTGTTCACTCATGTTTCTTCTGTGAATTGCAATTCTTAGTTTTTGCCCATTTTTCTATTACTGATTTCTAGAAATTCTTTATTCAGTGTATTAATGCAGTATTAAGTTACATACATATTCAGGGAGAATTGTTATGGTTAAAGAATTCAGTCTTTTCATTTATGACTGGTGTATCTTTCCATTTAAAAGTCGTATGTAATACTTTTTGGTACATCTTTATACTTGCCTCTATAGAAAAAGATATGTTTTATATAAATCTTTGCTTGTGATTTATCTTTTCACTCTCCCAGTGGTGTCTTTAGATGAAAAGAAGTCATATTTTTAGTGTTGCACTGCTTATTAAGTTTTCCCTGTATGATTAGTTTCTTTTATGTTATGTTTAAGAAATGTTTGCCTACTGCTTAGTTACAAAGATATTTTCTTGTTTTTTTTTTCCTAACATTTTTTTTGTTTAACTTGTCTTATTTTAGATCTCTAATCCATTTGGAATTTATTCTTGTGCACAATGTGAGACGGGTTTAATTTTGTTTTCCTTGTGACTGATTCAGTACCATCTCTTTTGAGAAGACCCTTCTTCCTCTACTCTTTTTTCCTGTTACTTTTGTTGCAGATAAAGTGATTATATTTGTATGAGTATTTCTGGACCCTAATGTTCCCTTGGTCACCTTGTCTTTGTCTTGCCTTAATTTATAGCAGATTTATCTAGCAGTGTTTATCCTTAGTATTTCTTACCTTGATTAGTACTACCTTAATACTTCTTACCAGAGATTACTTTGGCAGTTGTTGACACTTTGCATTTCCATATACATTTTAGAATCAGCCTCTGAGTTTCCACCAAAAACAAAAACACCTAGTAGAATTCTGAGTGGCCTTGCTTTAAGTTTATAGCGATTTAGGAAAAATTGTTATCTTTTTATTAGTCTTCTAAACCATGAACATGGTATATCCCTCCATATATTTAAAACTTTAATTTCCCTTAGTGTTTTGTAATTTTCTCTATCGAGGTTGCCTATCTTTCATTGGAGTTATTCTTTGGTATTTAATGCTGTTGAATGCTAGTGGTAAAGAATATTCTGAATATTTAATATTTCATTTTCTGGCTGTGGCTGGAATACAGAAATACAGTTTTTCTTTTCTTCTCCTACCCTAGTGCATTGAGTTTGTTCCCAGTGATCTTGCTAAATTGTTAATAGAATTTTCTGTGTTACGGAATCATTTGTCTACAAATGAGGAAAGTTTATTTTTTTCTTTTTCAGTCCTTTTTTCCTTGTTGCCTTACTACGTTGACTGGGGACCACTCCCCGGTACCCCCCCACCCCCACCCCCCGGCCCAGTACAGTATTGAACAAAATAATAGAATCTCTAGGTATTTTTGTTTCATTTTGTATTTGCTTGCCATGATTTGAGGAGAAAGCATCCAATACTTCATTATTAGGTTTTTGCTAAGGTTTTTCTGCAGGTAACTTTTAAAAATCAGATTAAGGAAGTTCTGTTCTTGGCAGAGGAACCAGAAATCAAACTGCCAACATCTGTTGGATCATAGAAAAAACAAGAGAGTTCCAGAAAAACATCTGCTTTATTGACTATATCAAAGTCTGTAACTGTGAATCACAACAAACTGGAAAATTTTTCAAGAGATAGAAATACCAGACCACTTACCTGCCTCCTGAGAAATCTGTATGCAAGTCAAGAAGCAACAGTTAGAACTGGACATGAAACAACAGACTGCTTCCATATTGGGAAAGGAGTATGTCAAGATTGTATATTGTCACCCTGTTTATTTAATTTATATGCAGAGTACATCATGTGAAATGCCAGGCTGGATGAAGCACAAGCTGGAATCAAGATTGCCGAAAGAAATATCAATAGCCTCAGAGATGCAGATGACACCCCTTATGCCAGAAAGTGAAGAAGAACTGAAGAGCCTCTTGATGAAAATGAAAGAGGAGAGTGAAAAAGTTGGCTTAAAGCTCAAAATTCTGAAAACTAAGATCATGGCATCTGGTCCCATCACTTCATGGCAAATAGATGGGGAAATAGTGACAAACTTTATTTGGGGGGGCTTTAAATTCACTGCAGATGGTGACTGCAGCCATGAAAGATGCTTACTCCTTGGAAGAAAAGCTATGACCAACCTAGACAACTTACTGTGGTCAAAGCTATGACTTTTCCAGTAGTCATGTATGGATGTAAGAGTTGGATTATAAAGAAAGCTGAGCACCAAAGAATTGATACTTTTGAACTGTGGTATTGGAAAAGACTTTTGAGAGTCCCTTGGACTGCAAGGAGATCCAACCAGTCCATCCTAAAGAAAATCAGTCCTAAATATTCATTGGAAGGACTGATGCTGAAGCTGAAACTCCAGTACTTTGGCTACCTGGTGTGAAGAGCTGACTCTTCGGATGCTGGGGAAGATTGAAGGCAAAAAGAGAAGGAAATGACAGAGGATGAGATGGTTGGATGGCATCCCTGACTCTATGGACATGAGTTTGAGCAAGCTCCGGGAGTTGGTGATGGAGAGGGAAGCCTGACATGCTGCATTCCATGTGGTCGCAAAGAGTTGGACACAACTGAGAGTTGAACTGAACTCTTGTTATTTTTGTAGAATAAATCAAACTTGGCCTGATACATTATCCCTTTTTTATATTGCTGAATTTGATTTGGTAGTGTTTTAAGATGTTTACATTTGTGTTCATGAGAAAGATTACCCCATGATTTTCCTTTCTTACCAGTATAATGTACTTGTTGGAGTTTTGCCATCAAGGTTACATTGGCCTCATAAAAAGAAACATTTCCTTTTTTCCTGTTTTCTGAAAAAGGTTGATTTAATGTTGATAGGGTTTTCTTTCTTTTCCCCCTTCCTTTTATATGTTCACAAATAATCCTATACTTTTGTCATGGGTTGTCTTTCTACTTAAGTCTTTTATACTGGAGTAGATTTAGTATATGCTTTAGTTTGTTGAATAAGTATGTTTTTTCATTGCTGGTTCTGGTGTTTTTTAACTGCTCTCAGAGTAGATCTTGGGTCCTCCAGCAGCACTGTTGACTTCTCCTCATTTTCCCCAGTTGTTCAGTTGAGGCCATCCTTACACTACCAACAACTCATTTTTTTTTTTTATCATTTCTTTCTGCTGCTGTTTTAAATTTAATTTTAATTTTTATTTAAATAATACATGTAAATGTGGAAAGCAAGTGATGCTACTTGACCTGTAACAAAATCCAAGTTTACTGCTCTGCTCCTTCCTCCTGTTAGTTCCTACTCTTAGAGGCATCTCTGATGGTTTAATCAAGAGTCATTTTAAAATATCTGATTTAAAACAGCTGCTTCTTGATGTTTAAATTTTAGACATCACAATTTGACTTTTTTTGGTTGAAGATGAGAATTTGCTGTCTTAAACCATATATTACTAAAATACCGATATGAACTTTTCTATCATCCACCCAGCTAAAAAATTATCCCATTCATCTTAAAAACTGAGTTTTTTTAAAAAAATTAAATCATAATTTTTAAGCTCATAATTATTTGTTATTTGTGGGTATGGAAATATAGCCATCACCTTCATTTCTTTTTGCAGCTTTTTTCCTCTCTGAAATTATTCTTGTCTAATTTAAATATTGATTCAATATGTGCAGATGCAGCAACCAATCCATCTTTTTTTGTTTTTTTCCTGTTTCACTGAAGACATACCTCTTTATCATCCTGATTCAGTCAATCTGGATTGGCTTGCTCTTGGCCAGTCTCCTTTCACCGTTATCCCGGAGATGTGCTTGCTAGTTGTCTTGGTGCTAAACCTGCTATTTCCTAGTTTCTGTTTCTTTGGCTCATTCCTTTTCCCTGAGAGATCGCATCCTCTACTAGCTACTTGAAAGGAGGTTCATAGGAGATTAATATTCTAGATCTGTTGCTTGTCTCTTATCCAGCTTGTAAATTTTCTATTGCTTTTCTACTCTTATGTCCTATTTTTCCTTATGCCTATTATGCCTTCATTGTTTACTATCATTTTAGTAGATTTTTAGGAGGGCTCGTAAATAGACTTGTGTTTAACTCTCCATGGATCTGAGTGTTGACTTAGTGCCTTCTCATGTATGTCCCCGCCTTTCGTCATTTATTAAGCTTAGCTTTATGCTTGGCTCTTCCCTGGAACTTCCCCTGATATTTCTGAAGTATTAAGCTAGTATCTTTCTTTGATTGAACTCATCAATTAAGAACCAGGGAAAAGTTCTATAGATATTTGAAGGATGATTAGGAGGAAGAGGGAACGAATGGATATATGTTTTCTGTTTGAATGAGGGTGAAACAGTTGGGGTGGTGAGGAGTGGGGCACAGATTTCAGCATATGGTGTGAAAAAACTTTCTCATAGTTCAGTAACAGAACTGGTTGCCGTTCCAGAATCTGGCTGGCTTTGTGTCTGGGGTATTTTAGAAATGCTTATTTTGAGGCGAAGCTTGAACCAGGTAATGTATGAGTCTTTGCCAGTGTTCTGAGTGGCTGAGTGCGTGAGTGAGGCTGTTGTTCTCCACAGATGCCGTGAGTGTGCTCAGCACGTCTGCGTGGCCAACAACACAGAGTACTCTGCCCACCACCACTACTTCATATAGAGAAGCACTGTTTTGTATGTTTTATGTATTAGAGATCCTCATAAGATTTATTTGGAAAAAAATGGACTGGTTAAAAAAATATTTTTTGAAAATGGCTCTAAAGTTCTTTTCTACATTTCTGTGAACTCAGTATTTGCTGTGTACTGGACACTTAATTTGCTCTTGATTGCACTTAAATGTCTAGTCTGTTATCTTCTGAGAAAGATTTTTAAGTTTTCTGTTGGAGAGCTTATTATATTTTCCTTCTCAGTACTTCTAGAATCTTAACGGGGTTTTCAGTCAGTTGCTGTTGAATGTATGACTTGACTACATGAATCATTTCTGTTGAACATTCTCCTTTCCAAGGGGCCAACCGAATAGTATTAGAAGACACCAACATTCTACAGCCTGTGGGACTGACTGTGTTTGAAAACTGGCTGTACTGGATCGATAAGCAGCAGCAAATGATTGAAAAAATTGACATGACAGGTCGAGAGGGTAGAACCAAAGTCCAGGCTCGAATTGCCCAGCTTAGTGACATTCACGCAGTAAAGGAGCTGAATCTTCAGGAATATAGTAAGTGCTGATGGTGTGTTGCTAGTCCCAAGATTCATGTTTGTTATTAGAAGTGACAAAAATTAAGATGTTGTGTGTCTTCTATTTTAAGATTTTCATACACTTCTAGTTTCGCCATTTTTAAAAAGTCTTCATGTCTTTAAAACCTTGCCTGGAAATTTTTTCATATTAAACTTGTTTTCCCTATAAAACAAGAGTTAGAGAAAGGAATGGTGTGTCTCATTTTCAGAAATCTCCCCACCCAGGAACAGCAAGGACTTGCTTTTCATGTTTTCTCTTTCTCCCCTTCACCGTTTTAAGAATACTGGTGTAGAGCCTGTATCCGTACACCCCCATGGTTTCCACAGAAGCAGAAGTTAACATTTATATAATGATGAATATAGTTATCATGAAAATAAACCTATTCTTTGACAAAAACAAAACAAACTAAAAATTAGTATATAAACTTAGAGAAGACTGTGCTTAATAAGTGCTTGTTTTTTCCCCTTTTGGTTAAGTTTTTCAATTCACGGCTTAGGAAAGTGGCCATAAATTATTGAAAACTTAAAAATGACTAGTCATCTTGGCTTAGATAATATGTATTAATATAATACTATTAACTCTATTAATACAGTATTAATATTAGAGTTAGTATTAATATTTTAGTTAGTATCAACATTATTAATAAGTTAATATTAACAGTAATTAATACTATTAACTCTATTAACATAATACTGTTATATCTCTCATCGGATGAACTGTCCCAGCAGTCACTACTGTAGGTCTTACACAGTTACATCAGGAATGCAGATGTTAAAATGGAGGACTAGTGAGAGAAGTATTCACTCCTGAACTTCTCAGCACAATGTTTTCCAATCAAATTGGAGTATTTAAGAAGGAAACAGGAATGAGAACGCCGTAGCTTGTTCAAGTCTATTGGGTTGTCACTCTTCGTGAACTTAGAAGTTAATTAGAGGTATTTGAGATTTAATAGTTAGAATTGTCATTCTATTTTATGACGTGTAATTCATGCTGAGTATTTAATAGAAATAAGGTAGAGATGATGTAATGGCTACGTATTCAGTTGATACATGAGCTTTTTATGACAGAAAATCTATGGGTGTTTTCAGAATTTCAGGGGGAGTGTCTTTTTTATAGTTCAACACTTAAATCTGGTTTATATTTAGAAAAACTTTATTTTTCAAAATTTCTAAAAACATTGAAGAAAAGGAGACTGTTTATCAAGAGTATCTTGGAATTAAACGGTTGAGAAACACTGCAGTATAGGTTGTACGTTCTGATCCGAGGACTGATGTCTGCTTTGGGACGTCTGTGTAGTATGGCGCGTCTGCTCGTTTGTGCATAGCTGACTCTCTCCATCTTGTCAGCATACAGTGAAGTGGGACTGATGTGTTACTGACAGAGTCAGATGATAAATGGGTGGCCACATTTGCTGTTGGTATTCTGGGATGATAGCTGTCAAGTTGCTTTGGACGTGAGCTAAGTAGAGAAGTCAGAGCAATGATTTCATTAAATATAACTTATGAGACTTATGAGACAGACTTTGAAATGTGCCTGACAGTGTATTTATTTAATTTAACCCAAATAGGAAGAAATCAAACGTTTGTAACATTGCAAGTTCTTTTGTGGTTGACCAAGCAAATAATTATGATGGTCTCTGAGTGGTTGAATTCATGTGAACTTGTTTTTTCTTCTGACAGCTATTAATTTTTAGCAGATTCCTCCTTAGAATACACTTTTTGGGCAAAATCATCGTCTCTCTCAGAAAGTTAAAAATCTTTAGAAGAATTTTTATAGTTTAGAGAGAATAAGATCCAGATTTCAGCATTCTCCCCAGCAATTTTTTTACTTTGAGTAATCAGCTTTTCCTACTCACAAAAATTAACATGAGCTGTACCATTACCTTACTTTAAATACTTTAAAATATTTTATGTATAAATATGTAAAGACAGTGGCTACATATAAATATTTTGTGTCTTAAATTGTCCTTGTTTTCTTGTAGATTGTGTAGAGATGGTGTGAGTAATTATATTCAATGGAAATAAAGTCCAAAGGAACTTTGAATTTGATTTTCTTGGTAACTCATAAATAATTGATTTTGGCTGGGCTTTTCCTCCTCCCTCCCTCCCTTGCTATTCTTTTCCCTTTCTTTTTTTTCTCTCTCATTCTCTTCTCTTTCGTCTTTTCTTGCAGGACAGCACCCTTGTGCTCAGGATAATGGTGGCTGTTCACATATCTGTCTTGTAAAGGGAGATGGTACTACAAGGTGTTCTTGCCCCATGCACTTGGTTCTTCTTCAAGATGAGCTATTATGTGGAGGTAAATATGTTGTTATTTTCTTCTAAAAGTGTAATTCCAATCACATGTTCCAAAACTTAGTCTAGCATTCTTTGACAGTGAAATTACTTTCTCCTAACTTGATTGGTGCCTTGTATTTCATACATCTGCACTATCCTAGGCTTTGGGGTTTTCTAAGATTGAATGCATCGTGACCAGAGATAGGTGTGACGTGACTCTGGGCCTAAGGCAGAAGAGCCCTTTTAGGGAGAAACTCATAACTGTAAACGAGTGTATTTCTTAATAATGAAGTAGTTTTTGCTCCCTCAAAGGGTAACAAGAATGAATTCCACCTCCTGTAATCTTAATCTACTGAATTCTGTCAGTTTATGTGTCATTGTTGCGAATGTATCCAGTGAAAAGAATACTCTTCTGTTCAGATCTATCAGCAGTTGCCTGTTGTTTCTCTTACTTATCTAGCCAATAAAAAAAAAAAAAATATTTTTTTAAGGTATCACTGAGTAGTAGTAATGTTGTAGTGAAATTGGTTCAGTTACTCATAGGACCACAACAAAGGTGTATCCCTTTATTAAAGCATAGTATAGTAGCATCAAATGCATTATAATATTTATTCCCTTAATTCAGAAATTCTCCTGCTGGGGATAATTCTATGTGAATTCAGCCAACGGAAAAGGACTGTTTTCTATAGTGGCGGGAATTTAAAAACAATTTCTAATGATAGGAAAATGATTTAATAAAATAACTGAGCTTATGTAGCTGTTAAAAATTATGATCATAAACTGATGTAAAAATGTAGCCCAAAGTTGGCTCAGGTGGGAAAAAAATATTAAAATGGTGTTTTATTGTGTGATGAGAACTACATAAAAAGTAAATCTCTGAAAAAAAGATTGAAAGGGTTTACATTCAAAATATAAAAATTATTGATAAGATGGTATTATAAGAATACTTTATTCTTCTAACTTTCAAGTTTTTAAAAAAATATAAATGACATGTATTGAGTAGTAGCTATGAGGATCTCTGTCTGGACCGCAGGAGATGTGAAGATCTTTGACACAGAGAATGCAGTTTGGTTGGGGAGATCAGCTTTGTGCACAGGGAAAGTTAAGCTCTGGTTCTTGAAGTATCTGTCCCCAGAATAGCAGGTATTACACAATGATGTAAATATATATAATGCACTGATCTGAACATTTAAAAATGGTTAAAATGGTAAACTTGTTACATGTATTTTGTGTGTGCTTAGTTGCTCAGTTGTGTTCAACTCTTCACGAACCTTTGGATTGTAGCCTGCCAGGCTCCTCGTCCATGAGATTTCTTTTCAAGCAAGAATACTGGGGTGGGTAGCCATTTCTTCCTCCAGAGGATCGTCCTGATCCAGGGCTTAAACCCTGGTCTCCTGCATTGCAGGCAGATTCTTTACCCGCTGAGCTATAAGGGAAGGCCCCAAAACAGAATCTAGTTGCTTAAAGTGTGTGTTAGTTGCTGAGTTGTGTCCAACTCTTTCTGACCCCAAGGACTGTAGCCCACCAGGCTCCTCTGTCCATGGGATTTCCCAGGCAAGAATACTGGAGTGGGTAGCCATTCCCTTCTCTGGGGATCTTCCTGACCCAGGGGTTGAACCTGGATCTCTGCATTGCCAGCAGATTCTTTACCATCTGAGCCACCAGAGCCATAATTTAAAAAAAAAAAAAAAAAAAGCAAGTGTTTCCATGTCAGAATGCTAGATTATTGCTCCAGTAAGGCAAATCTTAGAAAAATATGCCTTTATGTAGATACAGATAAAACTGAATCAATGATATCACCTTTCATTTAGAAAGTGTCTTTTAAAAGACCAGTATTTTTTTCTTCCTATTTAGTGATTGTTTTTAACATATGTATTAACCGAATAGTCAGTGTGCTTTAACAGATGTGTAGTGATGTTACTAGCACCCATTTCAAGTGAAAGAAAGTGAAAGTCTCTCAGTCATGTCTGACTCTTTGCAACTCCATGGACTGTTCAGTCCATTGAGTTTTCCAGACCAGGATACTGGAGTGGGTAACTTATCCCTTCTCCAGTGGATCTTCCCGAACCAGGAATCAAATTAAGGTCTCCTCCATTGCAGGCCGATTCTCTACCAGCTGAGCTCTCAGGGAAGCCCACCCAGATCAAGACATGCAGTATTGTCATTAAGAATAGTTCCCTGTGTCTTGGCGCCCAGTTCTCTTCCTGGAGTAGTTTCCATCTCCATGGTTTAGCTTTACTTATTTTTCAACGTAATTTACATAAGGAATCATGATGTATGTACTCTGTGTCTGGATTCTCTTGCTTACTGTAATATTTTGAGATTCATTCTTATAGTGAGTGGAGTGCCGCAGTCTGTGGTTTTCTTTTTATTGCTGTATAGTGTGTTTCATTGTATCAATACAAATAAGCCACAGTTTTATTATTCTTGTGTTCAGGGACATTTTAACTGTTTGCAGTTTTTGTTACTAAGAGTGAAACTGCAGTGAACTGTGAATTCAATAAATCTTGAATTTATATACAAGATTTTTCTTGTGATTTAATGTAGATTTTACATGCATGCATGCATGCCTCAGTCATGTCTGACTCTTTGCGACCCCTTGAATTGTGTAGCCTGCTAGGTTCCTCTCTCTGGGATTCTTCAGGCAAGAATACTGGAGTGGGTTGCCATGCCCTCCTCCAGGGAACTTACTGACCCAGGGATCAGACCTACATCTCTTATGCCTCCTGCATTGGCAGACAGGTTCTTAACCACTAATTCCACCTGGGAAGCTCAGATTTTACAGTGGAGGCAAATGAAATACACAGTCTGAATTTCTCTGCTTGACCTTCTCAAGATGTGTTTTCATTTGAGCCTGTGTTACCTCCCCATCATCTCATTTTGTACTTCTTCCAGTCTGAATGTGTTTTCAAAGTGGTCTCACCATATTTTTACATTTTAAAAAATTTTTGAGGAGAGCTTTTGTTTGTGTAGATTATGTTTATCTATGTTTACTGTGGTAGGATTTGAAACTAAGAACTTTAAAAAATACTTGTTAAAAATAATAATAAAGCATTACATGTTCTCAAGTTAAAACTCTTAAGAAAATTGATGGTATTTTCTAAAGCAAAATAATTTTAGTGAGAAATATAGCATTGTTTTTACATTTTTAAAAATGTTTTGAGTGTTGAGCTGGATTCTCTTGTCTACTTACGCATTTAGTCTGTTGTAGTATGTAGCTTCATTGAACTGTATGAAGAATTTTGGCCTCAAAGATACGTAGTTGGAAACTGGAGGCTATAATTAAATAGCCTTTTCAAATAAGTTATGTATATGCATATTGAACTCTACACCAAACCTTGACATATGATAGTTTTCTATAGTGTTAGTTGCACTGTGGAACTTGAAACCATATCAGTTCACTTTTCATAGTCTCTTATATTGAAATCCATTAATTATTTTGTACCATGAATGGATATTTTATCCATGCACTATTTTATAACCTTATGTGTCTCGGTCATTTGGAAATACTAGAATTCCATTCAGAAATTCCCAGATCATCAGGTTTTGATGCATTTTATTATACAGTAGCAAAACAATCACATTAATATTACCACCAATCTCATCATAAGAATTTTTAAGTACTAGGAATCCGTCAAGCTAACAGTGTTGGATACAGGTCTTCTAAAATTACAATTTCTGAAAAAAAGTTCCATTGTTGTATAATTTGCCACAAAAGTACGTTATGATTTGCTATTGTTTGAATCACTGGTTCATTTTTTAAAAACTTCCCACAAAATACCCAAGAGCAAATATCAATAGTTTATCTGCCATTTGTTCTTTCATATTAAAAGGGTGTCACGTTTTGGGTTGCATTTACAGCTCAGTGTTTTTCCCTTTGGAAACCTTGATATGCAGCCTGAGCTTTGTACATGTTTTCCATTTTGTCAAATAGTATGGAGGAGATGTGTACTCAGAGAATTGACTTTAATGTAATTAGTATTTTTTACTGATTCATCAAGAACATTCGTGAATGACACTGCCCCACCGCAACCCCCATGCCCCACCGCCGTGTGTATGTATGGTATATGACTATGTAGAATGCTACTGATACAGTTTGGGGCCCTTGCCCTGAGTCTGCTAAGGTGCCAAGAGTTTTACCTTCCGTGGCATCAATGCACATGTAGTGAGAAAGGCAAGTGATACGTTAGTATTGTAAAATACTGTCTGTCAGTTCCCTGGAAGGAGGTCGCAGGTCAGGAACCCCCAGGGTTCGTAGATCATTCTTTGAGAACCTCAGGGCTGGAAAAGTTATGAATTCTAAGATAACTTTAAAATATTTGAAGGTGGATGATTATAATGGTAATTCCTGGGTTATGTGTGAGATTATAACAAATTGCAAATTCAGTACTCCTACTTAAATTATAATATATAAGAAAACTTTCTGCCTTATAGTTGTGTAAGTTAGTGAATCTCAGTGAAGTAGTATAAAAATTATATCTTTTCCGATTCAGTAAGATAATTTGTAGGTTTTTATCTATTATAAAATGTTTTGTATATGTTAATCATTAAATGGGCTTCACTCAGGTGTAAATGTCAGTACCTCTGTGTGACTATGATTGTGTTTTTCATTCCCCTCCCCCTATTCATTTGAAGAACCCCCAACATGTTCTCCTCAGCAGTTTACTTGTTTCACGGGAGAAATTGACTGTATCCCTGTGGCTTGGCGGTGTGATGGGTTTACTGAATGTGAAGACCACAGTGATGAACTCAATTGTCCTGTGTGCTCAGAGTCCCAGTTCCAGTGCGCCAGCGGACAGTGTATCGATGGTGCCCTGCGGTGCAACGGAGATGCGAACTGCCAGGATAAGTCAGATGAGAAGAACTGTGAAGGTATCCTCAATTCCTAGGCCTGGTTACAGATTTCCTTTCTCAATTAAGTTGTTCGAAATTCAGACTTTTGCTTTGGCTCATTCAGTGGTAGATTTGGGGTTTTTCAAGTGTGTTTGACTTTATTATTTCTAAACATAGTAGCATGTTCTAAATTGTCTTAATTCACTTAATGTGTGTAAGATCTATACACATTAATAAGCTTTGAAGTTGAGAAATGACACCAAAAGATTAGCCCTTCAGTATGTAAAAATGGTCCTTGTTTGCAGTGAGCTCTGAATGGGGCATCCCTGGTAGCTCAGCTGGTAAAGAACCCGCCAATGCAGGAGACTTGGGTTTGATCCCTGGGTCAGGAAGATCCCCTGGAGAAGGGAATAGCTACCCACTCCAGTATTCTTGCCTGGAGAATTCCGTGGACAGAGGAGCCTGGTGGGGTACAGTCTATGGGGTCACAAAAAGCTGGACATGACTGAATGACTAAGCACACACACGACGCACTTATTAACAACATAAAGTAGTTTCATGTTTTCTTCTCATCCACTAACTTTTAACAGAGTGTAAAACAACCACAACAAAAATATTCTCTGGAAATTTTTAGTGTCTAGAAATGCATGTAGAATTCTTTTAATTCTTAACAGAATTGTTAGTGAAAGATGGAATTTAATATAAAGGACAAAATAGGAAGTTTCCTGCTAAATTGCTTTTTCTTCTCTTTTCTATCTCTCAGTTGAAATCCCCAGAGAATTATTTGTAAGTTTTCTCTAAAAGTCTGATTTTTCACGTGTGCCTGGAAAGCTCTCTTTGACTTCTGCCAGATTTTACACAATAGCAAAACTAAGAAAACTATTTACATTTTTTTCCCCACAGTACTCTGTTTAATTGATCAGTTCCGCTGTGCCAATGGTCAATGCATTGGAAAACACAAAAAATGTGATCATAATTTGGATTGCAGTGACAAATCAGATGAACTGGATTGTTGTAAGTATGATGAAAACCTTGTGTTACTCTTCAGGTAGAATTTTCTTTTTTAAAATAACTTTATTAGTCTTGAAAGTGTGAAAGTGAAGCTTGCTCAGTTATGCCCGACTCTTGGTAACCCTGTGTATTATACAGTCCGTGGAATTCTTCAGGCCAGAATACTGGAGTGGGTAGCCTTTCCCTTCTCCAGGGGATCTTCCTGACCCAGGAATCGAACCCAGGTCTCCCACATTGCAGGTGGATAAGGGAGAATTTTTAATGTTCTTTTCCTTTTCATTATGTGTGAGGTTCACTTATGACCAGTGCTTTCTTCTTAAGAAGGAAGTTATTGATATTAGTTATTTGTACCTGAGATTTCTTACATTTTACATTTAATAATTTCTTAAAGATAGTTTTCTTATGTTCAAAAATCTTCACAGAAACATTTAGCAAAGCATCAGAAAGGAATATTGTTTTGTGAAAACTAAGGTTAGGAAATTCTCAGTTTCAATATGTGGAAATTAGTGGTCTAAACTTAAGAGTTTCTGAACATTTGTTGTTTAGTTACTAAGTCATATCTGACTTTTTTGCAACTCCATGGACTGTAGCCCACCAGGCTTCTCATTACATGAGCTTTCCCTGGCAGGAATACTGGAGTGGGTTGCCATTTCCTTCTCCAGAGGATCTTCCCAACCCAAGAACTGAACCCGCGTCTCCTGCATTGGCAGGTGGGTTCTTTACCACTGAGCTACCTGGGAAGCCCCTTCTGCATGTTAACACATGTTTAAAATTTCCCATTTTTTTTTCTTGCATAATTTTCTACCAGTCTCTCAGTGACTTTAAGAGCTTCCTTAAAACACAGCCTGAGAATACTTAAGCCACCACATATATATATTCCTGAGCCTAGAGACCTTAGGCTAAATAGCCTGTTGTTTCTTTAAGGTACACAGCTACTGCCTAACGTTCTAAGGTGAAATGTATCCAAATATTCCATTTGTCAAGTATTGACAGATGGCATTCAGCACAAGCCAGGTCTCCCCTGTCAAAATTGATTTTCTGGAATTTAGACAGAGCTCATTTTAAAACTCTCTTGACTGTGACAAAGACTTCAAGCTGGTGTTTTTACAAAATTCAAATGGGATCTTCACTGAGACTACTGGGATCTGTTTCCGTTTATTCAGCAGACCTTGCTGAGTACTTGCTATGTGGTGAGGGTACATTGCACCTGTGCGAGGTTCCTTGAGAGTTCTCTGTGGCCAGAGGAGGGTAGGAAGAGGGATGTTCAAGCCAGGCAGATGGATTTGAATTCTAACTCCACCAGTAAATTATTTGCTCTTGTTAGATCTCAATTTCTCCATCTTTAAAATGAAGATAATATTTAGTATGGTGATTGTGAGAGGATTAAATGATTTAATCTATATGAAACAGCTTAAATCAGAGTAGGTGTTATTGATAAAGGAGTGTGATGAGTAATGATAAATGCGCTATAATAGAGATCTGTACAAGGAGTAGGACAAAGAAGAGAATGGTCAGATCTTTAGAAATGAAGATGGGATTCAGCAAGGAAAACATCTTAGAAAAATGCGGCAAGGTTGGCTGGGTGTTGATCAGTGAATAGCCTTACTTGTGCAGTTAAGTGGAGAGATTGCATTCTAGGTAGAGGGACTCTCTTGTCCTGCCCAAAACCAGAGTGAAATGGGCACTTTTGAGAAATAACCTGTAAATTGGACTGCCGAAATATAGGCTTCTGTCTTGAGGTGTGTCGGCAGAAGCTGATATATGTAAAGGTGAGATCACAAAGGACTTTGCTTTTCCTCTAAAGAGTCTGTAGACAGTATTCCAGAATAATGTTGTTGCTATTGTGTTAGTCACTCAGTCGTGTCCAACTCTTTGCGACTCCATGGATGGTAGCCTGCCAGGCTCCTCTGTCCATGGGATTCTCCAGGCAAGAATACTGGAGTGGGTTGCTATTCCCTTCTCCAGGGGATCTTCCCAACCCAGGGACTGAACCTGGGTGTCCCGCATTGCAGGCAGATTCTTTACCCTCTGAGCCACCAGGGAACCCCCCCAGAAGGATGAAGAACCATTAAAAACCTGAAGTGAAGGACTGGCATGGCTATGTAATTGTGAAAGTAGTAAAGTAGATGGATTGGAGGTGATAAGATGATAGGCAAAGAAATCTGTTAGCTTGGGTGCTTTCAAATGTTTTGACCACATGGAGAAGAATACAAAGATGTGGATGTACACGTAAAGAAATGAGAGTCATGCAACAGTATTTACCTGTATTGTGTAGAATGCATTCTGAGGTTTTCTGTTTCAGAATGCTGGTTTCAACACATTAAATTGTTTTTACCAACTAAAGACTTGCAGCCTGTACCTTTAAAATGTTTCAGAGACTTGTAGTTCAGCAGAAAATGGTAGGTGTCTAAATCAAGGGAAGCACCACTGATGGAGAGGAGGGAGCGGATAGATTTCAAAGTTATTTTGAAGTAGAATGAAAAGGTTTTAGTAACCCAGCTTAGAGGTGATAAGTTTAGGTTGAATTAGCAGGTAACCTCATTGAATGACTGCACTCATAAATGAGACTATATGGCAGAGACTAAAAAGACAGTGGATATCATGTTCAGCTGATGTAGGTTTTTAATTATCTTCTTATATAAATTTAAATGCTTATAATTTGCCACTGATGCCGTTATTTATTCATGATCTGCTTTGTCCCTGGAATCTAGAAAATGTTGACAAATGGTGGTGACTGTGAGTTCAGTTTGGATTACGTGGTATTGAAGCTGCCCCCTTGGGTGTCCCATTGAAGCTATTCAGAAAGCTGTTAATAACTCTGTGAGTCTGTAGCTCGAGAGAGAGATGGGCTTTTTGGTTTTTTCTTGATAATTATAGCTGAGGCAGTTGATGAAATCTCTGAGGGAGAGGAAGCAGAGGAGGAAAATGCTGCTGCTAAGTCGCTTCAGTCGTGTCTGACTCTGTGTGACCCCATAGACGGCAGTCCACTAGGCTCCCCTGTCCCTGGGATTCTCCAGGCAAGAATACTGGAGTGGGTTGCCATTTCCTTCTCCAATGCATGAAAGTGAAAAGTGAAAGTGAAGTTGCTCAGTAGTGCCAAACTCTTAGCGAACCCGTGGACTGCAGCCTACCAGGCTCCTCCATCCATGGGATTTTCCAGGCAAGAGTACTGGAGTGGGGTGCCATTGCCTTCTCCAGAGGAGGAAAATAGCAGGAGGTCAACAGAACTCTAGGAAGCACCTGTACTTGAGGGAGACGGAAGAGAATGAAGCCAACAAGAGGAAACATAACAAATAATTGGACCTGGTAAAACTAAGAGAATGGTGTCCTGGAAGGGGAAAGGATCCGACATTTTTGAGGGGAAAACGAGCCAGCAGTACTGAATGTATAGAGTTGTGAGTGAGATGAAGAGTGTATTGACTATGGCATATAGGAGAACTTTAACCTTTACCAGACTAGTTTCATTGTAATAGTAAGGACAGAAGTCTACTTTCGATGAGTTAAAATGTGACCCAGAGACAAAAAATTGAAGACAGTGAGTGTAAACTATTCTTTCTTGAAAGTTGGTGTTAGAAGGAATGCCAAAGCAGGGGGGAGGTAGGGAATGAGAAAGATGGGCTGGTTGCCTATGGGCTCAGAGCCCATAGGTGGTATAATATGTGACCCACAGCCCCTCCATGGTATGTAACTTGGTAATGTAATTTTCTTTCAATTATTAGATTTAATCATGAGTTTAGCTCATCTTATAGGAGGATGGGAGGTTTTTAGGTGAGGTGGAACAAAAGGAAAGTTTTAAGAGATACGCAGTTGTGAAATACAGTCTGACTATTCACAATGGAAGGATTTTCCTTCTCAGTAGAAGAGTAATGTTCTGCATTTGGTGAGCCCTTGTACTGTATTTTTCCCCCTCTCTCATGTTGATGCCCTGTTTTAAAGTCTCAGATAGCTCTGGGATCCCATGAAGGTTGCTGACATGGTCCTCTCATGCTCCGACTTTTCTCTGTGAGCCCTCAGCTACTCTGGTACCAGAGACCTTATGTTCCTTGCCCTCAGGCAACTAGACTCACCCTTAAGGCAGCAGCATTTTGGGCCTGAGAGCTGATGCTCATCGGTAGCTTCAAATTTCTCTTCACCAGGCATAAATGTCACTTTTCAGATCTAAGATCAAGCTCAGAGCTGATTTTGGCTTCTTTACCATTCCAGGTAAAACGTTTGGCCCTAAAATTTTCTTAGACATCTTCAAATAATATTGATTTTTATGATATACAGAATGAAGTAGGATAGATTTTGTCTATATATGTGTTTTTAAACTTCTTAATGGTGTTTTAATCTATAATTCACTTAACATTTTTGTTACCAATTTACAGTTATACTTTCCAGTGTATTGTCCTGTGTCTGTTTTCACCTAGGAGTCTCGTTTTGATTCCTAACAGTGACATTTATCTGTCTACGTATCCATGGGGCATGGTGTGTATGTATTCATAAAAAGGAAAAATGCGTATGGGTTGTCTTTGTTAGGCTCAAATTCTGCTTGCACACCCTCTTTCCATTACTGTTTTGAACCTACAGTTGCTTTTCCATTATGTAACTGGACTGCATTCCCATTTTAGATCCAACTGAGGAGCCAGCACCACAGGCCACCAATACAGTGGGTTCTGTTATTGGAGTAATTGTTACCATCTTTGTGTCTGGAACCATATACTTCATCTGCCAGAGGATGTTGTGTCCACGGATGAAGGGCGATGGGGAAACCATGACTAATGACTATGTGGTTCATGGACCAGCTTCCGTGCCCCTTGGTTACGTGCCACACCCCAGTTCTTTGTCGGGATCTCTTCCAGGTGAGCCAGGACTGACCCATTGAGAATCAAGTCTTGGCAAGATTGCCAAGCTTCCGTTATGGAAACAGAATACTGCCTACAGTCTACTTCAATGTAGACTATTTTGGGTTTAAACAGTTACAAGGACAAATGTTCGCTTACTTTTAGTACCTTCTTTTTACACGGAAGACCTTAGGTATGGTTTGATAGAAATTGGCAAAGGATACGAAGCGAATACATGCACATACAAGCATCTATATTAATATATCATACAGTTATTACATGTATACTTCATTTCTGGGCTTCCCAGGTGGCGCTGGTGGTAAAGAACCTGCCTGCCAATGCAGGAGATGCAGGAGACACGGGTTCCATCCCTAGGTCGGGACCATCTAGAGGAGACCATGGCAGTGCACGCCAGTATTCCTGGTTGGAAAAGTCCATGGACAGAGGAACCTGGTGGGCTACAGTCCATGGGGTCACAGAGAGACTGAAGTGACTTAGCATGCATGCACTCTGCATTTCTAGATGTGCTCTACTAAAGTTAATCAACTGGCCGTTTGTTGAAAAGAGTTATAAACCACAGTTCATTTGGTTCACTACCAAGAGACCTGTACTACGGAGCCCAGGAATTAGAGGAGGCCAAAAAACAGATGAGGTTTCCTTTTCAGCAGATTTAGAAATGCCTGATTGATAGCAGGGAGGAATACATCGTCTTATGTTTTCTCCTAACTTAGATGAAGACAGTGGGAGGAGGGTTTATTCAAGCATGGCCAGGGTGCCAGATGTTCTGTCCTTGGGGAAGACTGCATTCCTCTAGGAAAGTACAGCTTTCTTTTCAGTGTCTTTTGGTACCCTTAATGAAAAGAAGCCTTTCTTGTAATGAATATGGAGAAAGAGATACCAGGCCAAAAACCCTGTGAAAATAACTTAACTCTGGTTGTTAGCTGTAAGGAAATAGATGATTTTTAAATTGTTAATAGATTCCCTGTTGCCATACCTAGTTTGTTAAAGGTGGAATTTGGGAAGTCACTTGTGAAAAATAGGATTTCTTCTTTAGCATTGTGGTTGTGATTACAACAACATTTGCATCTAGTAGATAAAGAAATAATTTCCCATACATTGAATTTATGCTCTTAACAATGGGTTTATTTTTCTTTTGAGCAGACCGATTGCTTTGTCTAGCCTGCTTTGCACTTTTGCTCTTCACAGTTCTGTTTTTTCTCAGGTCCTCTAAGAGACTGAAAACCTCTCGTCTTGAAGAGCTCTGCTTCCACTCTGGCGAGTAGGAAGGGCCAGGAGCTATTCTTGGCCTTGTGTTATAGGCCAGCTCTCAATGGAAGTCCCCACTTCTAGAGAACATTTGTTTGCCTTTTCCATTAAGTGTTTTCAGTGATTATTGGGAAAAGAGGGCATACTGTTGTTTGAAAATGGAGCTATTTGACTATTGATATTTGTAATTCTAGGACTAAATAAAATGATTTCATGCCTTCTTATAGACTGCACTCAACTTCAGTATTTATCCTTCATTTTAGGAATGTCTCGTGGTAAATCAATGATCAGTTCCCTCAGTATCATGGGGGGGAGCAGTGGACCCCCTTATGACCGAGCCCACGTCACAGGAGCGTCGTCAAGTAGTTCATCAAGCACCAAAGGCACTTACTTCCCTGCAGTAAGCAGCCTGTTTTCCTCTGTTCACTTTGAATGCTGAGATAAATAAGATCTTAGATGTTTAACTTATTTATTAAATATGGGTACTTAGCGATGGTAGTGTAAAAAGGTTTTAATATAGAATTTAGACATACAAGGCCCAAAGGATTTACCACCACCATGTGAGCACTTAGAATGTGCTCAATTTAATGACTGTGTAGCAACCAGCATATTTGAAAGTATTGGACATTAATCTCATATACCAGGTGAAAGTAGAACTGTTGAGTAGTACCTCCTGAGAGGCTAAGGACCGTCATTCTGTGACCTCCCAAAAGAAGGAAGAACATGTGGTATTTCTCCTAAGTAAGTAATCTTTCTCTAAACATTTATAGTTTTAAAAATCAGAACCGAGTTGTGCTACACTTAAACCAGTAACTTGTAGGTTGCAGGTTTCCTTCTCATCACCTTGTGTTATTTACCCTAATGAAATTGTGTCTTGAGGGGTGGAGAGCCACAGTCCTAAAGTACTGTTTTAGGTTAATTCTTTGAAAAAGAGGAAGTGAAGAGGAATATGAACAGAGATGAAAGAAGAGAAGTTGAGAAAAGGCTAATAGTCTCTGTCTGGATAGACTATTCTTATTTCAATCCTTTGGTTTTCTTTCCTTTTTAGATTTTGAACCCTCCGCCATCCCCAGCCACAGAGCGATCACATTACACCATGGAATTCGGTTATTCTTCAAACAGCCCTTCCACTCACAGGTCCTACAGGTAATACACATCCTCCTCCAGTGTCAGTCCACATATTTATTAGAAGGAAGTGCTTGAGTTGTGAGTTTGCTGTGGCCCTGGCTGAGTAGATGATGGTCACCAAGAGAGAACAGGCATCTTGTCTGGGTAATGCTGGTATTGCCTCTACCGCAAACCTTTTTCTTTCAGGGCATTAGACTTCCATTAATTAACGTATCATTGCTGCACAATATTATGTAAGTTGCAGTTGTGTAGTGATTCACAATTTCTAGAGGTTGTTTTGTTCCATCTGTAGTTATTACAGAATATTGGCTATAGTTCTGTGTTGTACAGTATATCCGTATAGCTTATTTTACACCTAATAGTTCATACCTCATTCCCCTGTCCTTTGATTTCTCCTTCCCACTTCCCTCTTCCCAGTGGTGATCACTAGTTTGTTCTCTATGTCTGTGGGCCTGCTTCTTTTTTTATTATTTTCACCGGTTTCTTGTATTTTTTTGGATTCCACGTATAATTGATATCACACAGAATATGTCTTTCTCTGTCTGAGTTATTTTACTTAGTGAATATCCTCCAAGTCCATCTGTGTTGTTGCAAATGGCAAAATTGCACTCTTTCTCATGGCTGAGTGTAGTCCATTGTGTGTGTGTGTATGTGTGTATACACACACTACATCTTCTTTATTCATGTGTTGATGGACACTTACGCTGTGTCCATATCTTGGCAACTACAGATAATACTGCTGGAAATATTGGGGGGTGTGTATCTTTTCAAATTAGTGTTTGCAGTTTTCTGGATATATACCCCAGAGTGGAACTGTCAGGTCATATGATAGTTCTGTTTCAGTTTTTTGAGAAACAATGGCTACACCAGTTTGCATTCCCACTAACTGTGTAAAAGGATTCCCTTTTCTCCACATCCTGCCAGCACTTGTTATTTGTGTTCTTTTTGGTGATAGTTGTTCTGACTCGTGTGAGGTGATAACTCACTGTGGTTTTGATTTGCACTTTGCTGATAAATAGCCGCATCAAGCATCTTTTCATGTGCCTGTTGGCCATCTGCATTTCCTCTTTGGAAAAATGTCTGTTCAGGCCTTCAGGGAACTGTACATTTTTTAAAAAGAGCAGCAATTTTTTTTTGTGGCTGGCTTTTGTAGTATTAAGATAGAGCCTCCAGGCTTTGGCAGTATTCTAAGGAAAAGTTACCCCCAAAGTGACTTGATTTCAGAATATGTTACTGCTGAGGTTAGGTTTGATTGATCATCTCGGTGGAATGTTGGGATAAGACGAAGGTCCGGAGAGTTAGGAGAGCTCTAAAATAGCAGAAGTATTAAGGGCACAGAATTTGAGAGAAGCTGAAAGAAGCTTAAGTTTAGCTCTTGCTTACATATGTTGTCATTACAATCTGGAGTGAAAGCTTTCTCATACAGTTGCATGGAATAAATCATGACTCATTAAAATAAACTGCAATGTGTTTGTAAGCCAGAAAAGGGGAGATCCTATGCCTCTGTGCTGATTTGTGACTCTGTGGAGCAGAGTGGACAGGATCAGTCCTAGTGTGTCATCCTTACTCTTACTCTTACTAGACAAGCCAACAGAAAGTCAAAAACTTACATTCTCTTCAGACACTTAGTGCCCGTGCTTATTGGCATCACCCGTTATCTTCTCAATAAGGTGTTTCCTGGCATTCCAATCGATTGCCCTGATGTATATATAACCTTATAGATGTGTAGAAATGAAGTGGAAACTGTTTATACCGTATTTCATGGATAAGATAGCTTTGACTCCGAACTGATTGATTTTGTTTTACTTAAAGAGTTGCTTTCCCTACCCCAGATTTGTTCTAAAAAGTCAAAATAGAAAGGCAGAAACCTGAAAATTGAAAAAACAAAAGGAAAGAGCTAAAATTTTACTTTTACACAATTTCTTTAAATTAAACACTGTTTGATTCAGGTAGACATAATTGCATCAAAAACAGTTCTTTTTTATGAAAACTGTTTTGTTCTGTATTGGACCAGCTGATTAACAGTTTTACGCTGATTGTGTCGGTGCACAGCAGTGTGACTTGGCCATGCAAACACCTGTTTCCATTCTCCCCCAAACTTCCCTCCCAGCCAGGCTGCCACGTAACATTGAGCAGAGTTCTCTGGGCTGTACAGGAGGCTCTTGGTTAACCATTTTAAAGATATCAGTGTGTACATGTCCTTCCCAAATTCTGCATCTATACATTCCTCCCATGGTCCATGTTGTGTTTCTCCAGCCGCCTACCTCCGCCAGCAGCGCTAAGTTTGTTCTTTGTGTCTGTCTGTCTGTCTGTCTATCTCTGAAGAACAGTTCTTATTTAACTGTTTCCCACATCTCAAATTAAGCCCAGTTTATTTCTTCAGTGTGAAACTTTTTATCATTTAAATTTTCTTGAGGGTTGGGGAAAAGTTGCAAAAGTTAATACATTTTGTTAATCTATTTCATTTCTCTCCTCTGGTGTTTTGTTTTTTCCTCCTCTCCTGTGGAAATGGAAGTATTGGGCCTTTTAAATGTTGAGCCAAGAAATTTCACCAAGGCTCACCACCTGATTGGACAGAAAGATAAGACATAAAAAATACTGTGACATCATGTCAATACTGGTAGTAAAAGTGCTTGAGAACCTGCTTAGCAGGTCGTGTAACTTCTGGTCTTTTATAGCCATTTCTTTTGATATGGAGGGCTTGCCTCGAATGGCATGTATCCTGAGGTGTGTTACCCGGCACATCGTCAGATGTTTTATAAATTGTTGCTTCAGTTTTACACTTGCTCTTGCCCCACTGTTGCAGTCATTTTATTTGATGAGAAAGCATATGAATAAATCCTGACTGGGATAAATATGAAATAAGATCAGCTTTACTATACTTAGACTATAAAGTGGTATAAGAAGTTATAGTAGAAAAGATGGAAAAATCAACACTTTTTAAGTCAGCTCTTAATTTTACTAGTACATTTCTCTTTCCAGTGTGCCTTTTTCTTTAGTTAGCCATGCTACAGACTTAACAGTTATAGATTGGTTGAAAAGATAGCTTAAAGGGTGTACAGAAATAAATTAGGTCTGTGAAATATGTTTTGGAAAACTCACTGGTTCTGTATGGATTCCTAGAATTTGTCATTTTGGTGTTCAGTTAGAGCTGCTCTTATGACAACATGCTTGTCTACATACAGTATAGGAAATTGATACTCCTTTCCCCAAATCATGGTAATTTCTCTGTACTGATAGTATTAATAATGGGATAGATATGTTCCTTAGGCTGTCTACCAAAATTCAGCCTGGCTTGTACAGTATTTGTACAAGAGAGAATGAAGTAAAGAGAGTAATGAAGTCTTCGGTCATCATTAAATTATTCATCAGGTAAATCATAGAGCGTTTGAGGAATGTTCAGGGAATGCTCACATGTTTGAGTAATGTAAAATCATAAAGACACATTCTCACAGATCATGGAAAGGCAGAAATTGATGTCCACTATACAGACTAAATCCCAGGGTGGGCTGCCGTCTCTGGGGTTGCACAGAGACGGACACAACTGAAGCGACTTAGCAGCAGCAGCATGCAGACTAAATGCAAAATGAGAGATTTTTTCCAAAGATGACAATTAAATACAACTTTGGGTGGTTCCTTTTTATTGATACAATGTTACTTAAAGATGTTTTTTAGTCACTAAATCTAGCCTGACTCTTTATGGTCCCATGGACTGCAGTCTGCCAGGCTCCTCTGTCCATGGGGTTTCCCACACAGGAATACTAGAGTGGGTTACTATTTTCTCCTCCAGGGGATCTTCCAAACCCAGGGATCGAACTCACATCTCCTGCATTGCAGGCAGATTCTTTACTGTGGCGCCACCAGGGAAGCCCAACTTAAATACGTAAGCACACATCCAGAGGTTAGGATGAGTTCATCATTCACAAGATAATGCTGTCTTCCTCCTTCAGCCTGCCTTTGAAAATTGCCTCTTGGTTGGTGCCAGTTTAAATTGTCATAGTTGATTGTCTTCCAAGTCAGGTTTACATTTAATGCCTTTGTATTTGGATAGAGAAACCACTCTTCTATAAACTAATTCATCTTCTCCTGGTTTCTTCCCTGTATCAGCTACAGGCCGTACAGCTACCGGCACTTTGCACCCCCCACCACGCCCTGCAGCACAGACGTGTGTGACAGTGACTATGCTCCTAGCCGAAGGATGACCTCAGTGGTGACAGCCAAGGGCTACACTAGTGACTTGAACTATGACTCAGAGCCTGTGCCCCCACCTCCTACGCCCCGAAGCCAGTACTTGTCAGCAGAAGAGAACTATGAAAGCTGCCCACCTTCTCCTTACACAGAGAGGAGCTACTCTCATCACCTCTACCCACCACCACCCTCTCCCTGTACAGACTCCTCCTGAGGAGGGGCCCTCCTCCTCTGACTGCCTCCAACACAAAAGTGTAAATACGAATTTGGTTGAGATCTGGAGGGGGGGGAGGGAGCTATTATTGAAGGATGAGGCAGACCGTGTACAGTTAAAATTATAAATGGGGTAGGGAAAACTGGAGATATTTGTACAGAAGGAAAAGATATTTATATATTTTCTTAAAATAGCAGATTTGCTGCTTGTGCCATAAAAATTTGTATAAATAATAAATTTGTACTAAAAGTTTTATTTTTGCAAACTAAATACACAGAGCATGCCTTAAACCCAGTGAAGTGACTGAGTACAAAGGAAACAGGAATTTTAAAAACGGCATCACTGACCAGGAATGTCTGGGGTTTTATTGATACCAAAAATTAAAAAAAAAAAAAAAAAAAAGCAAAGAAATTAAAGTCCATCTCAGCAGCAAACCGTATATACTCGGAAGGAGCCCAGTGGCCTTCATGTTAACTACCATTTGAATCCCAACAAGTTTAAGAAACGAAAGGCAAAAGAAAAGAATACTAATTTTGGATAAAAGGCTTTGTTTTCTCTAGGGGTCCAATAATTTTAGCGAGGAAGATAGATATTTCTAAAAATTCATTCGGGGTGCTGCTGTTGTGGGAGAGATGAGCTGTCTGGTATGGCTATGGGGCCGTTTTGTTTGCAGGCCTTCTGTCCCTATCTTAAAAGTCACCCCTCTGTCATACATCAGTTTATTTCCTGGGTGATTTCACCTTGCTTCCTCCCTTAGCAGCATTATATTTTGCCAAGATACCATAATTTATTCACCATAAAATCTGGGGATTGATTAAATAGAATTTGCTAAATAAAAGTTTTGTTTTAATATTTCTACTAACTCCTTTCCCCAGTCAGCTTAGCTCTTCAATTGGACTGCTGTGTCTGCATAAGGATCAAAGGTTAGACAAGTTACGGTTCCTCTTTATTCCAAGATTGTTTTAATGCTCAATACAGTGTCTTTTTACAGCACATATAGAAAGTGTTTAAGAGTTACAAATTTAGCCATTAAGTTTTTGTTGTAAATTAATCATATATCCTTGCAGTACTTTCAGCATATAATATCACAGTATGAAATCATTTTTATATATATTTTTTTCCTAGTAAGACATTTAAATATGTTCCGGTTAGAGACAATCTATTTTAAAAGAGGATTTTTTTTGTTATCGTTAGGTTTTCCCTTTATTAGTTGTTGGTGACATTTTCATGTTCTTTAGGCTGATTTTTCTCAGAATGATCTCTACACACATAACCTCTTTCTAATGTGTGGCGTGAGTTGAATACAGTATCTTTCTGTTAACCTAATGTGAATATTAGATTGTTTTCAAATTATCCATGAATTACTCTTATAATCACCTCTTATATATTTTTTGTGTCTTCTCTCTTACTCCATTATGGATTAAGGTGATTTAACAAATTTAACGATATGGCTTACATGAGAAGGAAAACTGAACTTTTCAGCTGTCAGAACTTGAGAAGAGGGGGATAATGGAAGGCTCTTCCGTGCTCTGCCTGCCCCGTGTGGCACTGGGGCCGCTGCTGCTTCAGCTGTCAGGGCTGACCCGTGAAACCACGCTGGCACTGCTCTGCCACCTTGTCAGAAGTCAGTTTCCTGCTTTTTCACATGTTTCCAGCATTTCTCTGCTAAAGTTGAATGTGTTTTTAAACTAATGTATTTTTACCTTAACAGATGTTGGTCAGTTACTTAATGAATGATGATTTTGTTGTTTTGTTTTAATTCTGTTTTGCTGAGGCCACCCTGTCTAGATTTCAGGGCCCAAGAGAAAACAATGGAAGAAAGGATTTATAATTTTGGTGGAGGTGAACTAACTTTTTAAGCAATTAAAAATACCTAAGTAATCTTCTTAAAAAATTAAAAAATGCTGTTTCAGAATATCACGTCAGTTATTGGGGTACCTTATATGAATCTGGTGCATTTGATTTTGCGTATAAATAAATGGTAATCCATCAGTGTCTTGCATTTCAGTCAGACGAGCGTTAACTCTTCCTGTTGACGAAACAAAGTGCTCAAGTTCTAACAGAATGGAAATTGAAATTGCATTCTGTGACACACAGAGGCACTTGATACTCACATGAAGATGGAAAGGTTAGCAATAACTGGGTATCAATTAAAATATGAGAATTCTTGATGTTTACATTTTTTAATGTGCATCTTTATCTGGTGGGCTTCCCATGTGGAAACTTGCACTGTAATGAACTAAGAAGAATATTGCCTTGTTATATCTCAGTTCAAGTGCTTGTACTGCGATGGCAATGGCCTCTTCTTGCAAAATACTAATTTGTGTGCCAATTTGTTTGAAATTATTTGAAGGCAGTTCAGCTTAGTCTCAGAATCCTCTTTCTCAATGTTTTGAGATGGAGTCTTAACATTTTGGGGAATATTTGAAAGGTACAGTTTGAGAAAATTGTCAAAATTCAGGATGGATTTATTGGTCCTCAGGTTATATGGACAGTTAAGCTTTAAAGTAGACCATCTTGTTTATGAAACACAAGATCTTTAATTGGAAGATAAAAAATTAACATAAGCACAAATCGGGGGAAAAAGAAAACAATTTTGAATTTTTGAATTTGGATTATTGCTAGATGCATTAGCCATGCTGAGGGGCAATGAATAAAATTTCATTATATTCCTTAAATATAGTAGTATTTTTTGTGATTGTGTATCTTGAAGTGTGCCCACTTAGTGATGTGATTAAAATGACCTGAGAATTGGACTTTAGCATAGCATACTTTCTGTGCACTACAGTAAGCTTTTCTTCACTAAAGTGGTCTTTCATTCTTCTAAATTTTTATAACCTTGAACTTGGCTCCTGCAGAGCTTTGGTTTTTTGAACCCTGGCCCAAAGAATTTTGCTGTTTATATCAGATAATGGCATATTCACAATTAACAAAAAAACAATTAAGGCGTAGAATTTTCTCAATACTGATTTTTATTTCAGGAAATTTTATTATGCATCTGATACTTGCTGTAAATCTAGCATATCATGAGATATTACGTTTAGCAGAAAATTATCATTATTTTAATTTTAATACAAAAATACTCTGATGTACCACCAAAAGATATCTGACCCTTTAGTCAGTTTGAGAACAGCTGTTCTGAAGGACTCATATTTAGAAATGAAGATTTTACAGTACATTTTTATCTAATATAGACCATTAATTGGGATGGCGCTTTGAGCAGAGGATTGACTTTGTTCATCATTTTAAAATATTCCAAAGTTAATAATTTATATAAGACCAGTTCACTTGATACTAAGATCTAGAAATAGCCACTGTCTGCATTAGATTACAGTCAGTTTGGCAGGATAATTTTTTTGTTTGGTTTTGCTATAGAGGCTCATTAATGAGGAATTCTGCCAGTAGGTTTAGTAGCTGTGTCTTATCTAACCTATTAATGAACTGTGTATATTTATGTGACACGACATCAATAATCATAGTATAGAGACTATTTTGGGTACAGGAAAGGCTTGCCTTCAGCAAACAAGCCTGGCTCTCTGTGATAGGTCTGTTGCTGCTGTTTTGTGCCTAGACTAGATTCTTAAAAAGTATAGTTTTAAAAATTGCTTAATCTCTTGCAGGGGAAAACTTGTTAGTTCATTGATTTTGCATGTCATAAAAGCAGCATGATGGTTATTACTATTACACATCTAACAAGATTCAGAAAAAAAAAAAAAACAAAAACCTTGGCCGTTTCATACCTCCCAAGTATGTCGTACTTTCAGTATGTGTAGTACTTCATTCTGAATAATGACATGAGTAGTATGCCTGGAGTGTGGATATGAATGTGAGATTATCAGATGGCTGACAAATGTTTGAGCATCAATAAATGAGACTACAGACTAAGTGTAGACATGGACCAAGTCTTAAAGAAGTTCATAATCAAGCACTGTTTAATATATATTCTCAGAATTCTTAAACTCAAGAGATTTAATTTTGTTTGGTACTCCTTTCCTTATTTCACACCTTAAGTGAACCCAGAGAAATAACAGATGATTTTACAAAGTACTGTAGCATATGTGTAGTTTCCAACTTTTGGAATTGCATCATTTTACAATGGGCTCAAACTTTAGCTTTGGAAATTCTCAAAAGTTTGAAAGGATTTTGGACCCTAACACATAACATGATTTTAAAATTGTGAATCCATATACTTGAGACATTTGGCTGGATTCTGCCTCTTTTTCAACTAATTCTGTACCTGAATGGAGAGGGAGGGAGAGTCTTCAGTTTATCTAGATGATTTAGAATGAAATTACTGACCTCATCCTTCTTAAGGTAAACTTTATTGTTCCTTTTTCTTTTTTTATAAGCCATTCTTAAACCATTCTTAAGTTACTGCTGAAAGAAAATCATCATGACTTTGCAGATACAATTATAAAGAAAGTGATGTCTTATACTCAGAAGTGGAAATAACTTTTAATTTTCCCATTACTTCGGGTTTGTCCAAAAGTTAACACCAAAGAATTATACAGTCTGCTTTGCTTAACTGTCCATTCTTTAAGAAATAATTTTGTAAACATCACATATAAGCAGGGCAGGGGTATAGATATATAGAAAGATATATATATATATATATATAGAGAGAGAGAGAGAGAGAGAGATCTCTATTGTATCTCACTAAATATTAATGCCTAAGTAAGAATATGAAAAGGAAAATAAAACAAGTCTGATTAAGGTTACATGAAATTGAGTAGGATTAATTGAGAACATTTTAATGAGAGTAAAGAGGATACTGAGATGCTTAAGCTGGACTAGCCTTATTTGCAAGTGAAGGATCTGGTGCTGCTTTCAGATGTTTTATCCTCTGTGTTTTTAAAATTTTTAAGCTTTAATCTTCGTCATTGTCTTAAAGTCAGCTGGTGTTTCTTGTTCATGGACTTTGGTACGATGGTGCTTTGCAAGGATGTAATTATATTTTAATGACCAACATTTGGTCAGCCCTTGTCCACTATTCACGTCCCCCTTTTTGTAAAATAAGTGCTTTAATTTTAAACTGTATAAAAAATACCTTGTATAAATCCCCCTTTTGATTATTACAATAAGTTGAGTTGTAACAAATGAAATGTTGATTTTTATAATAAAACAGTGGAAAATAAAAGTGTCATTTCTTTTCAGCAAGAAATTAAAACGGTTGTGCTTTGCTATGATAAATGAATGCTGTGTTTCACACACAACAGAACTCACCTTTACTATTTGCATTTCAAATAAAATAAACAACTTTGGAAGAGAGGTTTGAGCAAGGCTTTGCTTTGTGCAGTGTTGACAATACCTGTGACTGGGAACAAAATAAGGAAGATTTGAGTCGGCTTATCCTCTGCACAGCAAAGCCAATCTACTGACACCAGGTTGTGATAAAGGAAAGCACAGCATTCATTTGGAGGACGCCAAGCAAAAAGAATGGGAAGTTTGTGCTCAAAGACCCAAACTCCCTAGTGGCTTTCAGGAAAGGTTTTTTAAAGGCAACATTTGGGATAAAAACTGCAAAGGACTTGACCTTGTTCTGATTCTGTTCAGTTCAGTCGTTCACTCGTGTCCGACTCTTTGCGACCCCTTGGACTTCAGCATGCTGGGCCTCCCTGTCCCATCACCCACTCTTGGAGCTTACTCAAACTCATGTCCATTGACTTGGTGATGCCATCCAACCATCTCATCCTCTGTCATCCCCTTCTCCTCCCACCTTCAGTCTTTCCTAGCATCAGGGTCTTTTCATATGAGACAGGTCTTCACATCAGGTGGCCAAAGTATTGGAGTTTCAGCTTCAGCATCTTCCAATGAATAATCAGGACTGATTTCCTTTAGGATGGGCTAGATGGATCTCCTTGCAGTCCAAGGGACTCTCAAGAGTCTTCTCCAACACCACAGTTCAAAAGCATCAATTCTTCGGTGCTCAGCTTTCTTTATAGTCCAACTCTCACATCCATACATGACTACTGGAAAGACCATAGCTTTGACTAGATGGACCTTTGTTGACAAAGTAATGTCTCTGATCTCTGCTTTTTAATATGCTGTCTAGGTTGGTCATAACTTTTCTTCCAAGGAGCAAGCATCTTTAATTTCATGGCTGGAGTCACCATCTGCAGTGATTTTGGAGCCCAAGAAAATAAAGTCTGACACTGTTTCCACTGTTTCCCCATCTATTTGCCGTAAAGTGATGGGACCAGATGCCATGATCTTAATTTTTTGAATGTTGAGCTTTAAGCCAACTTTTTCACTTTTCTCCTTTCACTTTCATCAAGAGGCTCTTTAGTGTTTCTTTGCTTTCTGCTGTAAGGGTGGTGTTATCTGCATGTCTGAGGTTATTGATACTTCTCCCAGCAATCTTGATTCCAGCTTGTGCTTCATCCAGCCCGCCATTTTGCATGATGTACTCTGCATATAAATTAAATAAGCAGGGTGACAATATACAACCTTGATATACTCCTTTCCCAATTTGGAACCAGTCTGTTATTCCGTGTCTAGTTCTAATTGCTTCCTGACCTGCATACATATTTCTCAAGAGGCAGGTCAGGTGGTCTGTATTCCCATCTCTTTAAGAATTTTTCACAGTTTGTTGTGATCCACACAGTCAAGGGCTTTGGTATAGTCGATAAAGCCAAAGTATATGTTTTTCTGGAACTCTCTTGCTTTTTTGATTATCCAGCAAATGTTGGCAGTTTGATCTCTGGTTTCTCTGCCTTTTCTAAAACCAGCTTGAACATCTGGAAGTTCATGGTTGACATACTGTTGAGGCTGGCTTGGAGAATTTTGAGCATTACTAGCGCGTGAGATGAGTGCAATTGTGCGGTAGTTTGAGCATTCTTTGACATTGCTTTTCTTTGGGATTGGAATGAAAACTGACCTTTTCCAGTCCTGTGGCCCCACCCATCAACAGGAAATTGGATTAAAGATGTACTGAGCATGGCCCCACCCATCAGAACAAGACCCAGTTTCCTCCTCAGTCAGTCTCTCCCATCAGGAAGCTTCCCTAAGCCTCTTACCTTCTCCATCAGAGGGCAGACAGACTGAAAACCACAATCACAGAAAACCAGCCTGATCACATGGACTACAGCCTTGTCTAACTCAATGAAACTATGAGCCATGCCGTGTAGGGCCACCCAAGACGGACAGGTCACCGTGGAGAGTTCTGCAGAATGTGGTCCACTGGAGAAGGGACCGGCAAACTACTTCAGCATTCTTGCCTCGAGAACCCCATAAACAGTATGAAATGGCAAAAAGACGTGACACTGAAAGAGGAACTCCCCAGGTCTTAGGTGCCCAATGTGCTGCTGGAGATGAGTGGAAAAATAACTCCAGAAATAATGAAGAGATGGAGCCAAAGCAAAAAGAACACCCAGTTGTGGATGTGACTGGTGATGGAAGTAAAGTCCGATGCTGTAAAGAGCAATATTGCATAGGAACCTGGAATGCTAGGTCCATGAATCAAGGTAAATTGGAAGTGGTCAAACAGGAGATGGCAAGAGTGAACATCAGCATTTTAGGAATCAATGAACTAAAATGGACTGGAATGGGTGAATTTAACTCATGACCATTATATCTACTACTGTGGGCAAGAATCCCTTAGAAGAAATGGAGTATCCATCATAGTCAACAAAAAGAGCCCAAAATGCAGTACTTGGATGTGGTCTTAAAAATGACAGAATGATCTCTGTTCAATTCCAAGGCAAACCATTCAGTATCATGGTAATCCAAGTCTTTGCTCTGACCAGTAATGCTGAAGAAGCTGAAGATGAATGGTTCTATGAAAACCTACAAGACCTTCTAGAACTAACACCCAAAAAAGATGTCCTTTTCTTTATAGGGGACTGACATGTAAAAGTAGGAAGTCAAGAAACACCTGGAGTAACAGGGAAATTTGGACTTGGAGTACAGAATGAAGCAGGGCAAAGGCTAATAGAGTTCTGCCAAGAGAATGCCTGGTCATAGCAAACACCCTCTTCCAACAACACAAGACTCTACAGATGGACATCACCAGATGGTCAACACCAAAATCATATTGATTATATTCTTTGCAACCAAAGATGGAGAAACTCTATATAGTCAGCAAAAACAAGACCAGGAGCTGACTGTAGCTCAGATCATGAACTCCTTATTTCCAAAATCAGACTTAAATTGAAGAAAGTAGGAAAGACCACTAGACCATTGGGGTATGACCTAAATCAAATCCCTTACGATTATACAGTGGAAGTGAGAAATAGATTCAAGGGATTAGATTTGATAGAGTGCCTGAAGAACTATGGATGGTGCTTCGTGACATTGTACAGGAGGCAGGGATCAAGACCATCCCCAAGAAAAGGAAATGCAAAAAGGCAAAATGGTTGTCGGAGGAGGGCTCACAAATTGTTCTGATTGGTTGGTGGTAATGTAGCAGTGGTGTTTCAGGAATCTCCATCATCAACTTTGTGATACCACCTGTGGTCAGCATGTAGTTACCATCGTCTACCTGGTTGGGAGGGTCTTAATTTCTGTGGAATAACTCAGAGATAGGCATCAGATTGTTATATATATCCTTGAGAAGGAGCTGTTGTATCACAGAGCTATTGTCATTACTTTTCTTGCTTGACTGTTTTTCCTTTATTTCTACATTCCCCCGCTTCCCTAATTAGCAGGAACTTCAGGAATCTCGGAGACTGAAGCCTTATTCTGCAGGTAGGAAACAGGAGGGCCCCACAGGCTCCAGCTCAGTTTCACAATTTGTGCTTCAGAATGCTCTTGTTATTAGTAAATTCCTGGAAGACATCCTGATGTAGGCTCTGAGTCACCCCCTTCTCCGCCTCCAAATTCTCTTTAAAAATGAACATTGCTTTTCCTGGTGCAGAGCCCAATAGGATATGATGATACTGAAGGGTAGCAGAGTATACCACTGCAAAATATGCCATGTTGGCATCTTGATTATTTTGATCAGTAGGCCCTTAAAAAATAGCAAATGCAGAGAAAAGCTGTCTCTGAATTCCCATTATCTACCTAAAAACAGATTATCTAAAAGGAACACAATTGTCATAAATGATAAATTCTCTCTCCTGAGAGTTTCATCAACCAGGGAAGATTGACATCACAGGAGTTAAGTTCAGTTGCTCAGCCGTGTCTGACTGTTTGCAACCCCATGAACCACAGGACGCCAGGCCTCCCTGTCCATCACCAACTGCCGGAGTCTACACAAATCCGTGTCCATTGAGTCGGTGATGCCATCCAACCATCTCATCCTCTGTCATCCCCTTCTCCTCCTGCCCTCAATCTTTCCCAGCATCAGAGTCTTTTCAAATGAGTCAGCTATTCACATCAGGTGACCAAAATAATGGAGTTTCAGCTGCCACATCAGTCCTTCCAATGACCATCCAGGACTGATTTCCTTTAGGATGGACTGGTTGGATCTCCTTGCAGTCCAAGGGACTCTCCAGAGTCTTCTCCAACACCACAGTTCAAAAGCATCAATTCTTCGGTGCTCAGCTTTCTTTATAGTTCAACTCTCACATCCATACATGACTACTGGAAAAACCATAGCCTTGACTAGACAGACCTTTGTGGACAACGTAATGTCTCTGCTTTTTAATAGACTGTCTAGGTTGGTCATAACTTTTCTTCCAAGGAGTGTCTTTTAATTTCACGGCTGCAGTCACCATCTGCAGTGATTCTGGAGCCCAAAAATATAAAGTCAGCCACTGTTTCCACTGTTTCCCATCTATTTCCCATGAAGTGTTGGGACCAGATGCCATGATCTTCATTTACTGAATGTTGAGCTTTAAGCCAACTTTTTCACTCTCCTCTTTCACTTTCATCAAGAGACCCTTTAGTTCTTCATTATCTGCCATAAGGGTGGTGTCATCAGCATATCTGAGGTTATTGATATTTCTTCTGGCAATCTTGACTCCAGCTTCTGCTTCCTCCAGCCGAGCATTTCTCGTGATATACTCTGCATATAAGTTAAGTAAGCAGGGTGACAGTATACAACCTTGACATACTCCTTTTCCTGTTTGGAACCAGTCTGTTGTTCCATGTCCAGTTCTAACTGTTTCTTCCTGACCTGCATATAGGTTTCTCAAGAGGCAGGTCAGGTGCTCTGGTATTCCCATCTCCTTCAGAATTTTCCACAGTTTATTGTGATCCACACAGTCAAAGGCTTTGGCATAGTCAATAAAGCAGAAATAGATCTTTTTCTGGAACTCTCTTGCTTTTTTGGTGATCCAGCAAATGTTGGCAATTTGATCCTTGGTTCCTCTGCCTTTTCTAAAACCAGCTTGAACATCTGGAAGTTCATGGTTTATGTATTGCTGAAGCCTGGCTTGGAGAATTTTGAGCATTACTGGTGTGTGTGAGATGAGTGCAATTGTGCAGTAGTTTGAGCATTCTTTGGCACTGCCTTTCTTTGGGATTGGAATGAAAACTGACCTTTTCCAGTCCTGTGGCCACTGCTGAGTTTTCCAAATTTGCTGGCATATTGAGTGCAGCACTTTCACAGCATCATCATTCAGGATTTGAAATAGCTCAACTGAAATTCCATCACCTCCACTAGCTTTGTTCGTAGTGATGCTTCCTAAGGCCCACTTGACTTCACATACCAGGATGTCTGGCTCTAGGTGAGTGTGAGTGATCACACCATTGTGATTATCTGGGTCGTGAAGATCTTTTTTGTATAGTTTTTCTGTGTATTCTTGCCACCTCTTCTTAATATCTTCTGCTCTGTCCACACCATTTCTGTCCTTTATTTCTTTGCATGAAATGTTCCCTTGGTATCTCTAATTTTCTTGACGAGATCTCTGGCCTTTCCCATTTTATTGTTTTCCTTTATCTCTTTGCATTGATCACTGAGAAAGGCTTTCTCCTCTCTCCATGCTATTCTTTGAAACTTTGCATTCAAATGGGCATACCATACCTTTCCTTTCCTCCTTTGCCTTTGGCTTGTACTGTGCAAATAAATGCTGTACTTTCCTATACCAAAGCCTGGAGTCAGTAGGTTGGCTTTATGAGCAGACCCAAGTTGGATTTGGTAACAGTTTCTGCAACCACGTAGCGACTTATTACCTCACATGGGTGTCTCTCATGTGGCACCTTAGACCCTAGTTTGTGGTGGTTCTGATTCTGTCTAGCAGCCGCCTGAGCACATTTGTTGCTTGCCACTGACTGGGAGTCATTGGCCCACAAGCTCTTGATATTGGTGGTGAAGGAAACATGGCATTTGAAGGAGGTGGTTGAAGTGTCTGGTGAGTAGCAGAAGTCTTGTGTGTGATGATACCAGGGTCTTCTTCCCTATTGTGTTGCCTTGGCTGGAAGTTTTCTTCAGTGTTTGGGACTTGGTCATTTGGCTTTGGTCTGAGTGGAGCACTGCTTTAATTGGCTTTTCCCTTTTGGACTGAGGAGTCTTTCTGACCCTTTTGTACCACCTGTGTTGTACCTGGAGATCTCTGGTTTGGACGAGGACCCACACATCACCATCTAGAACAGAGAAAGGAGGTTCCTCACTCTTGAACTAAGGAGCTGTGATCCTGAGAGACCTCATTGCGCTGGTGTTTCTTTTGGTACTTACTGGTGGATATCTGACAGTACCATCCGTGGATCATTAATGACGGGTAACCTGAGCTCTATCTTGTAGACCCTTACAGTATATTTTGTAGATCTGGGAGATCTTTAGCTATACTCCCATGAAAGAAAAAAATTTTTAAAACTGCTTGGCCTTGTTACTCCTTGAGATATGGAGAACAATGGACACTAATGGCTGTCTAAATTATAACATCATCTTTCAACTGGAACTGTTTTATAAAAGGGAAGGAAAATGTGATGAAATTCCTTATGCATAGGCTTTTTATGCTGTTGTATCTAATTAAATCTTTTGAAAATGGTTTGGCTTTGAGCCTTTTGGAACTGGTTTGGCTTACGTATTGGGGGTGGGGGAGCATTGTGAGTGTATAGTTGTATTAAAGAAGGTGCAGTGTTTTGATTGGTGGACTTGAGAAACAAAAATTCATTTCCTGAAAATAGCTCTTTATGAGCATAAGCTGGAATCAAGATTGCCAGGAGAAATATCAATAACCTCAGATGACACCACCTTTAAGGCAGAAAGTGAAGAGGAACTAAAAGCTTCTTGATGAAAGTGAAAGAGGAGTGAAAAAGTTGGCTTAAAGCTCAACATTCAGAAAACGAAGATCATGACATCTGGTCCCATCACTTCATGAGAAATAGATGAGGAAACAGTGGAAACAGTGTCAGACTTTATTTTTGGGGGCTCCAAAATCACTGCATATGGTGACTGCAACCATGAAATCAAAAGATGCTTACTCCTTGGAAGAAAAGTTATGACCAACCTAGATAGCATATTGAAAAGCAGAGACTACTTTGCCAACAAAGGTCCATCTAGTTAAGGCTATGGTTTTTCCAGTGGTCATGTATGGATGTGAGAGTTGGACTGTGAAGAAAGCTGAGTGCCGAAGAATTGATGCTTTTGAACTGTGGTGTTGGAGAAGACTCTTGAGAGTCCCTTGGACTGCAAGGAGATCCAACCAGTCCATTCTAAAGGAGATTAGCCCTGGGTGTTCTTTGGAAGGTCTGATGCTAAAGCTGAAGCTCCAGTACTTTGGCCACCTCATGCGAAGAGCTGACTCATTGGAAAGGACTTTGATGCTGAGAGGGATTGGGGGCAGGAGGAGAAGGGGACGACAGAGGATGAGATGGCTGGATGGCATCACAGACTCTATCGACATGAGTTTGAGTGAACTCCGGGAGTTGGTGATGGACAGGGAGGCCTGGTGTGCTGGGATTCATGGGGTCGCAGAGTTGGACACGACTGAGTGACTGAACTGAACTGAATGATGCATCCTACAAAATTAGGCCACCCTCAGCTGGGGTCCATAGATTTTTTTCTATAATCCTGTTAGGGGAAGCACACTGATTGAAACCGCCCACCCTGGCCAGGCACCATAGTAACCATTTGCATGAGTTGTTTTATGACAGGAGATCCTGATGAGGAATACGGAACTAATAAGCCACCACCAACCGGAAGAGTTCAGGAAAGGTCTGAAGGAGACACCGCGTGTCCGTCCACTTCCCGGAATCCCTCTTGCTAGCATCCATCTTGGCTGAGTGATGTGTGCGCCACCAGGAAAGACTCTGAATTAGAATGATTGGCCAAAAGACCACCCGGAAACTAATCCCATCACCATAAAACCTGAGACTGTGAGCCATATGGATGGATGTATGTGTATGTTACAAGGATGCTATGTTTTTACCTCTGGTTGATACTATAAAAATTAATTTGTAAATGGTCTCCATTTAATTGGCTTAAAGGAAAGTAAGCACATACATAAATTCTCAGAAAGTCACCCGAATGAATTTCAGATTCACATAATTGGGAAATATTTAGTATTAAATATTTCTGGTATTAAAATTTATTGATTTAATGTAGATATGGTTTTGATTCATTGACATTAAATAGAATATTTCTATTGTACCTAGTTTTACTGATCATCAGTAAGATTTTAATATTCCTGTTACAAAATTTGTCAGCAAGGAAAATAAGTTGTTATGATGAAACTTTAAGGTATATGAAGTGGTTCAGTTCAGTTAGTTCAGTCGCTCAGTTGTGTCCAACTCCCTGCGACCCCGTGAATCGCAGCACGCCAGGCCTCCCTGTCCATCATCAACTCCCGGAGTTCACTCAGATTCACGTCCATCAAGTCAGTGATGCCATCCAGCCATCTCATCCTCTGTCATCCCCTTCTTCTCCTGCCCCCAGTCCCTCCCAGCATCAGAGTCTTTTCCAGTGAGTCAACTGTTCGCATTAAGTGGCCAAAGGACTGGAGTTTCAGCTTCAGCATCATTTCCTTCCAGAGAAATCCCAGGGCTGATCTCCTTTAGAATGGACTGGATCTCCTTGCAGTCCAAGGGACTCTCGAGAGTCTTCTCCAACACCACAGTTCAAAAGCATCAATTCTTCGGCACTCAGCCTTCTTCACAGTCCAACTCTCACATCCATACATGACTACTGGAAAAACCATAGCCTTGACTAGTCTTTGCGAATATTTAATTTGGGAATATCTACTTGAAAATCATCTCTCCAGGTTTTGGTAACTTGAAACTAAAATGATGGAAATTTATTGAATATCCAGGTCATCTCACATAAGGTAAAATGCTGAAACATTAATTGTTAGATAAATCTAAGTTTACCTACTTTTGTCTTCTTGTGAGAGAAAAACTAAGAATGTTTGTGTTTGTTAGACACATATCTGGTACCACTATGAGGAAGGAAATTGTGCCAGGAAAAGATATTAGTTTCTAGAGGTTATAGAATGTATTCATGAGTCGGCCAATCAGGAAATGCTGGTATGTTCACAGTTGCTTTCACTAGAGATTAAGGTCTTTGATGGTTAAAATTTGTAATATATATGTATGTAAATGGTGTTGGAGAAGACTCTTGAGAGTCCCTTGCACTGCAAGGAGATCCAACCAGTCCATTGTGAAGGAGATCCACCCTTTGATTTCTTTGGAAGGAATGACGCTAAAGCTGAAACTCCAGTCCTTTGGCCACCTCATGCAAAGAGTTGACTCATTGGAAAAGACTCTGATGCTGGGAGGGATTGAGGGCAGGAGGAGAAGGGGACGACCAAGGATGAGATGGCTGGATGACATTACTGACTCGATGGGCGTGAGTCTGAGTGAACTCCGGGAGTTGGTGATGGACAGGGAGGCCTGGCGTGCTGCGATTCATGGGGTCGCAAAGAGTCAGACACAACTGAGTGACTGAACTGAACTGAACTGAAAGCTACTAAACTAATAAGAAAAGCATTTCAGTATGCAGGGAAAGTTGGAGGTGTGTTTTTATTAAAAGAATTAATAAGAAATTGAAATTATTTTTTTAAGGGAAAAGAAAGTAATTTTGTCCTAAAGCTGATTACTTCTAAATGGGAAAGGAAATAAAGGATAAACTAATATTGATACAAAAAGTTGTAGATTTATAGAAACGAAAAAGAATCTTTAAAAGGAATTCTTTGTGTGATCAGGACTAGGATTAGAATGACTTTCACTGAGTAAATAAATTTTAAGATTGATAGTAAAGCAGTACAAAACTTGAATTATGTTTTTCTGTTAAGGGAACAAAATTTTATTAGCATATTGATCAGATTTTGATAACAGATTGTGAAGTTTCTTAACTTCTTAAGTAATTTGTTGTAACTTTCTGAATTTGCTCTTAAAATCTTTTATTGTCACTTTGGTTAAGTAAATAAGCATTGTTTCACAGTGACGTATGAGCTGATTCGACCAGGTGTTCTGAAACTTTTTTATGTTTCTGACAGACTTTCTAAATATCAAATTCTAATTGAAGTGCGTTTGATACCCAGCTATCTTTAGAATGCTTCAGGGGAAACCAAAAACATCTGAGAGAGAGAGATTGAAATAGTTAGGGTTATTTGGTATATTAAAATTCAAGTGATTGGTAATAAATTTTCTTAGCTTATATGGGTAAATGTCATTAATATAAGGATTTTAGAAATTGCATGAAATTTTAAAAATCTGGTATATTTTGGTATAATGTTATCAGTCACAATTCTAGTTATTAAAATATCTGTTACATCAATAACCGAGTTTCTTTGTCCATTACAATGTAATTGTGTGTTAAACGGTGTCTTTTAAAGTCTTTTCATTTATAGAGTTGTTTTGCTATTATTGGTACTTTTGCAAAAAAGAAAATGTTTCATCTTCAAGAAGATTCATAGAAAGGACTTTCTGACAAGTATAGATTTTCGTAACATTTAGAACATACTAAAGCACTGGGTAAGAAAGAATTCTGACAAAATACAGTGGCTTCATAATACTGGTAACACAAAGGATTAATTACATAAGACTAAATGCTCGCGTGAATATGGTTATAATTTTTATGGGTTTTGTCTGAAATATTACTGGCTTTTAATCTGTGTTTTCCAAATACAAGGAACTCCCCTCAAAGTACTTATGGCCTGTAATGACTTGGTAAATTATACTTTTGTAAATAGGATGGAAACATTTATCTTTTCTCTCTCCCTGATTCCTTTAGAAGTTAGAAACCAAACTTGGGCTTCCCAGGTGTTATAAAGAATCCACCTGCCAATGAGAAGCCACAGGAGATGTGGGTTCAGGCCCTGGGTCAGGAAGTTCCCCTGGAGGAGAAAATGGCAACTCACTCCATTATTCTTGCCTGAGAAATTCCATAGGCAGAGGATCCTGGTGGGCTACTGTCCGTGGGTCGCAAAGAGTTGGACCCAACTGAGCGACTGCACATGCATATATGTATGCATGTTCCCAACAGCCTTATCAGGTGAATAAAGAAGGTCCCTTCTTGATGGTGCAGGAATCTCAAGATATTTTCAGGATCTCAAGAAGAGAGGAATTCACCCAGATTTGTAGCTATCATAGACAGAATCTGACAAGCCGTTGGCATCGTTTTTCTGGCCTTGCGAGATCTTTTAAAGATTCAATCTGAGATTCCTCGTGAAAAGTTCCAGCACAACTAATTAAAAAAAACACAAAAAACAATGAAACCCAGTGTCATCAATTACAGATATATAAATAAACAGGCCAAGTTTATTGAAACCAGACTTATTTTGCAGACAGGTTTCCTTTTAGTGAGAGAAAGATTATGTTTCTGTAGATATTAAGTTCTAAAATTTGTTAGTTGAGGTCTGTATTTACTGTCTAAGACTCACCTCCCAGATAATTCCTTGTGTTATGTTACATAATTGTAAAGTTTAACTGAATAATTTCAAGGATGCTTTGTTTGTTTCTGAAGCTTATCACAGCCTTCTATCTTTGCATGAAGATCAGATGCCCCATGACCTGTAGCCAGGAGATTATATATACTGGAAAAAGCATCATTTAAAGGACTTTGTCTATCCCAGATAAAAGGATGTTTACCAGGTGCTCTTAACGAGCTCATGCACAGCAAAACTACAGGAAATTGTCTCTTGAATTCGTGTTTCTCACTTAAGAAGGGCCTCTGCATTGAACTGGTCTATAGTAAGGACTGCTGACGCCCCAAACCCAGACCCACACTAGGACGAGAAGACAACAGCAGGTAGGCAGCTGTACCCACAATCTGGACCATGTTGGTAAAATCAATCCCGCTAATCTAATTGAACTACTTACCAAATGTGTGTCTCTCCATCAACATTGCATTCTAAACATACATTACTTCTAAACGTACTGTTGCCCTCAATGTTTAGGATGGTAAGGAAATTCTCTAGTGAAGTTGTCACAGAGAATTATGAATTATTATCATAACTACTCATGACATATTTCACTGCAAGTCTACTGCTAAAAGCACATATATAATATTTGTGTTATAATTCAGCATAACTGGTAAAATGTATAGCTTATAAAATATTTTTCTGTTAGCGTAGCTCTGTGCTGTTTCACTGCTTCTGATTAATTTTCCCCCAACATGGACAACAAGGCAGATATGTATATTTATTGGGGCAGATTTATATATATATATTAATATTTATATTTTTATATAATTATATATAAATATATGATCAAAGAGGAGGCCTATCCCTGAGGGACATTATGGACCCAGGGCAGGCAGCAACCGCTTTAGCACTGAGGGACAAATATTCTGATATATCAAAAGATTTGTAAACATACGGGGAAACGATTGAAGAAATCTTCACATATTGAGTTATGGAAAAGTCATTCTGGCTTATACATGATTTAACTTTATTTTTGAGCTTTATTTTTGAACTTTATTCTGATCAGGGTGGCCTATTTTGTGGCCTGTCAATCATGCATTGTATATCTGCTTTGGCCACCAAGGAAGGAAATTCATTTGAAAGTCAAAATGGTGTGGCTGTGGTTCAGGCATCCAGGGTGGAGCTGGGTGGCCGTTTTGGATATGAATGGAGAGGTGAGATGAGAACTTGAATTCTGCGATCTGTGTCGGGCTCAGGGATGCAACTAGCCATTCTCAAAGCAGTGTCTGCTGGGAGCTGCCACCTGCAACCTTATGATCTCACGTTCTTCTCTTACAGCTATTAAATTTTCTTTTTACTATGGGAACAGTAACAAATGGCTCAAGCCATAGTCTCCCAGCAGAAAGCGCTAGATTCTTTAGCCAGAATGTGTGTGTTAGTCATTCAGGCATGTCCGACTCTTTGCGACCCCATGGATCATAACCCGCCAGGTTTATCTGTCCATAGAATTCTCTAGGTAAGAAAACTAGAGTGGGTAGCCATTTCCTTCTCCATAGCCAGAATACTACTGGACAATAAAATTGCTGTAGATTAGACTTGTCATCTGTTGGTTTATGAACTGTTAAGTCTTGTGTGAGTGTATACGTATGTGCATATTTTAGTGATGTTTTTAGATGTACAGTATACATTTTAAACTTACCACAGGCTACTTTCAAATGAAATTATGCACTTCATGTAGAGCATGGAATCTTGCAATTATATTTCCATCTCTCTCTCCATATCCCTGTACTATCACACATTTTATTCTACATGTTATAAATCCTACAATACGTTGTTTTTATTTTTTCTTTAAATGGTCCATTAGCTTTTAAAGAGATTCAAATAAGAGTATTTTATCATATTTATCATTTCCAGTGCTCACTGTTCTTTGAGATACAGATTTCTATTTGATATAATTTTCCTTCTGCCTTTTTACAGTCATCTTTTTGTGGACCTAAGTGGAAGCAACCTTTTACCATCAGTATCCTAATAATTGGGCTTCCCAGGTGGCACTAATGGTAAAGAACCCGCCTGCCAATGCAGGATACCTAAGAGATGTGGATTCAATCCCTGGGTCGGGAAGATCCCTTGGAGAAGGAAATGGCAATCCACTCCAGTATTTTTGCCTGGAAAATCCCAAGGACAGAGGAGCCTAGTAGGCTACAGTCCATGGAGTTGCAAAGAGTAAGATGCTTTAGCACCCTAATAATTGTAGGATTTTTGTAGATGCTGTTAAATTAATGAAGTTGCCCTGTTAAAAAACATGTTTAATTTAAAAAAATCATCTTTTTGTTGTATAGAGTTCTATGCTGACAAGTTTGCTTTTTTCTTTTCATGCTTTAAATTTATTAATCTTCTTCAGTCTTGTATTGTTTATCAAGAAAATTTGCTGTCATTTTTATTCTTGTTTCTCTGTATGTAGTGTACCTTTTTCTCTGTCTACTTTTAAGATTTTGTTTTCATCATCATTGGCTTTGAGCAGTTTATGATGTACCTTAGTGTAGTTTTCTACATTTTTTGGGCTGTTGTTGTTGTTGCTTGGCATGCATTGAGTTTCTTGGCTCTGTAGGTTTATAGTTTTCCTCAAATTTGGAAAATCTTCAAATTGTTCAGTTCAGTTCAGTTCACTCGCTCAGTCGTCGTGTGTGACTCTTTGCGACGTCATGAATCGCAGCACGCCAGGCCTCCCTGTGATCTCACACGCTAGTAAAGTAATGCTCAAAATTCTCCAAGCCAGGCTTCAGCAAGTGAACCGTGAACTTCCAGATGTTCAAGCTGCTTTTAGAAAAGACAGAGGAACCAGAGATCAAATTGCCAACATCCGCTGGATCATCGAAAAAGCAAGAGAGTTCCAGAAGAACATCTATTTCTGCTTTATTGACTATGCCAAAGCCTTTGACTGTGTGGATCACAAGAAACTGTGGAGAATTCTGAAAGAGATGGGAATACCAGAGCACCTGACCTGCCTCTTGAGAAACCTATATGCAGGTCAGGAAGCAACAGTTAGAACTGGACATGGAACAACAGACTGGTTCCAAATAGGAAAAGGAGTACATAAGGCTGTATATTGTCACCCTGCTTATTTAACTTCTATGCAGAGTACATCATGAGAAACGCTGGGCTGGAAGAAGCACAAGTTGGAAACAAGATTGCTGGGAGAAATATCAATAACTTCAGATATGCAGATGACACCATCCTTATAGCAGAAAGTGAAGAAGAACTAAAAGCCTCTTGATGAAAGTGAAAGAGGAGAGTGAAACAGTTGGCTTAAAGCTCAACATTCAGAAAATGAAGATCATGGTATCTGGTCCCATCACTTCGTGGCAAATAGATGGGGAAACAGTGTCAGACTTTATCTTTCTGGGCTCCAAAATTACTGCAGATGGTGATTGCAGCCATGAAATTAAAAGATGCTTACTCCTTGGAAGGAAAGTTATGACCAACCTAGGTAGCATATTCAAAAGCAGAGACATTGCTTTGCCAACAAAGGTCCGTCTAGTCAAGGCTATGGTTTTTCCAGTAGTCATGTATGGATGTGAGAGTTGGACTGTGAAGAAAGCTGAGCACCGAAGAATTGATGTGTTTGAACTGTGGTGTTGGAGAAGACTCTTGAGAGTCCCTTGGACTGCAGGGAGATCCAACCAGTCCATTCTAAAGGAGATCAGCCCTGGGTGTTCTTTGGAAGGAATGATGCTAAAGCTGAAACTCCAGTCCTTTGGCCACCTCATGTGAAGAGTTGACTCATTGGAAAAGGCTGATGCTGGGAGGGACTGGGGGCAGGAGGAGAAGGGGACAACAGAAGATGAGATGGCTGGATGACATCACTGACATCACAGGGAGGCCTGGAGTGCTGCAATTCATGGGGTTGCAGAGTCAGAGATAACTGAGCAACTGAACTGAACTGGGGCCTCCCTGTGCATCACCAACTCCCAGAGTTCACTCAAACTCACTTCCATCGAGTCGGTGATGCCATCCAGCCATCTCATCCTCTGTTGTTCCCTTCTCCTCCTGCCCCCAATCCCTCCCAGCATCAGTCTTTTCCAATGAGTCAACCCTTCGCATGAGGTGGCCAAAGTACTGGACTTTGAGCTTTAGCATTATTCCTTCCAAAGAACACCCAGGGCTGATCTCCTTTAGAATGGACTGGTTGAATCTCCTTGCAGTCCATGGGATTCTCAAGAGTCTTCTACAGCACCACAGTTCAGAAGCATCAATTCTTCAGCACTCAGCCTTCTTCACAGTCCAGCTCTCACATCCATACATGACTACTGGAAAAACCATAGCCTTGACTAGATAGACCTTAGTCGGCAAAGTAATGTCTCTGCTTTTGAATATGCTATCTAGGTTGGTCATAACTTTTCTTCCAAGGAGTAAGCGTCTTTTAATTTCATGGCTGCAGTCACCATCTGCAGTGATTTTGGAGCCCCCCAAAATAAAGTCTGACACTGTTTCCACTGTTTCCCCATCTATTTCCCATGAAGTGATGGGACCAGATGCCATGATCTTCGTTTTCTGAATGTTGAGCTTTAAGCCAACTGTTTCACTCTCCTCTTTCACTTTCATCAAGAGGCTTTTAGTTCTTCTTCACTTTCTGCCGTAAGAGTGGTGTCATCTGCATATCTGAGGTTATTGATATTTCTCCCAGCAATCTTGATTCCAGCTTGTGCTTCTTCCAGCCCAGCATTTCTCATGATGTACTCTGCATAGCAGTTAAATAAGCAGGGTGACAATATACAGCCTTGACGTACTCCTTTTCCTATTTGGAACCAGTCTGTTGGGCTGGTAGAAATTGCTTCCCAAGTCACTGTTGCTCTGTTGTCCTACCCCCTCTGCCTACCCTAGTCTTATTTCTTTGTGTTTTATTTTGAATCTATTGCTGTGTCTTCAAGTTTTCTTATCTATTCTTTTACAGTGTCTAGTCTGCTATTTCTCCAAGTCTGCTATTAATCCAATCCAATGTATTTTTCATCTTGGAGTTATAAATTTCTTCCCTAGAAGTTTGATTTGAATCACATTTATCTTTCCTCTGGCTTGTTGAACATACAGAACACAATCAGGATGGTTTTGATATCTTTTAATAATTCTATCAACTGTATCATTTGTATGTGTGTGTGTGTTTTAGCGTTCCCCTCATTATATGGGTCTAATTTTCCTGCTTCTTTACATGCCTTGTCATTTTTTATTATATACCGAAAATTGTGATTGTTACCTTGTTGGGTGTTGCATATTTTTATGATCCTTTGAGGATTCTTGAGCTTTGTTCTGGAAGACAGCTAAATTACACGATAACAGCTTAATCCTTTTGGTACTTGCTCTTCGCTTTTGTTGGAGAGAACTGTAAGTATGTTTAGTCTACGGCTAATTTTTTCCCCACTACTGAGGCAAAATTCTACTGTGTACTCTGCCTATTGCCATGAGAATTTTGAGGTTTTTCCTTTCTGGTTAGTGGAAATAGGCCCTGCTCCCAACCCTGTGTGAGCCTGGAAGAGAGTATTCAGCTTTATATTTTCAAGCATTTCTTTCCCAAGCCTTGGGTAACTTCTTCACACGCATGTGTTGATGGGTATTCATCTGAAAACTTAAGGGGAACTGTCTGCAGATCTCTAAAACTTTGTGTGCCATTTTCTCTCCATTTGCCCTGCGAATTTGAGCTGCCTTGGCCTTTTTGTACTTCTAGGCTCTGCCTCTTCTCCAAGGAGAATGTTCAGCCCTGTGAGGGCTCCCTTTCCTGTAACGTGGCCTGGGAACTCTTTACCTGCAGTAATCTAGGGCAGTCATTGGGCTCACTTTTTTTCTTATCTCTCAGGGACCATTCCTTCATTACCTGATGCACAGTGTGTTGATAACTGTTCTTTCGTATATCCCATGTGTTCTTCCAGTTGTCTTTAGCAGGAGATTAAATTCAGTTACTAGTACTTTATCTTATCTTGCAGCTGCAGATGATACTGAAACACTTGGAATGGTTGTTAAAAGTACACATACCTTCGGCCGTGTTTTGTCCTTACTGATTTATAGGTTATAGCAGTGAGCCTAGGGTGTGATTCTGCAATTGTGCACTGAAAATGTGCCAAGCTTTTACAAAGTTAAATTAGACCTAATACTTGTTGTTTAGTCCCTGAGTTGTGTCCAGCTGTTTTGCGACCCCATGGACTGTAGCCCTCCAGGCTCCTGTGTCCATGGAATTTCACAGACAAGAATACTGGAGTGGGTTGCCATTTCCTTCTCCAGAGGATCTTCCTGACCCAGGGATTGAACCCAGGTGTCTTGCATTGCAGTCAGATTCTTTACTACTGAACCACCAGGGAAGCCCAGATGTAATACTTGTTTACAAAATAATTTATATAATCCAATGCAAAAGACTTATTTTTATGAGTATAAAATATATTAGGTATAATGTCTCTCTACAGGGTGTTATGGAACATCTTTATGAGGAAAGGCATCCAAATGGCCTTTCCATATGGTGGCCCAGGGAAGGCTAGTAAATGCTTCTTGGAAAAAATGAAGACGCAAATTTGGAAAAATGGGCTGGAATGAGTTGCAATAGGGGAGATAGGGGAAAGAGGACTGACCAACAAGAACAGTCCAAGTGGAGAAAATGCTGTTATGAGGCTCAGAGGTATGAGGTTATGTCATACATTTGGGGGACTGCAGATAGTTTGAAATAAAGAGGAAGTGATCTCTAGTGTCTCCCTCTGTAGAGGGAAACTCCTTTGTCCCTAAAATGTCTGAGTTTCAGTGCGGGGGAAGAAAATAAAAGAGAACAACTCCTTTTTATCCAGAAGGGTAGAGTAGTGAAACATGTCATAATAGATAGCTCTTGCTTTCCCTTGAAGATGAAAATGTCTGATTAACTCATTCATTTATTTGTTCATCAAAGGTCTGTTAAACTCTTGTTTTACATCAGGCTACATGCTGGATACTAGAGAGCCAGAAATTTGTTGTGAGACTAATTTGATAGCACTGACTCTTTGGGATCCCATGGAATGTAGCCTGCCAGGCTCCTCTGTCCATGGAATTCTCCAGGCAATATTGGAGTGGGTTGCCATTCCCTTCTCCAGGGGATCCCCCCGACCCAGGGATGGAACCTGCATCTCCTGCATTGGCAGGTGGATTCTTTACCATTTGAGCCACCAGGGAAGACCATAATTTGATAGTATTTTAAAAAATTGTTTTGTGCCTTAAACACCTACTATGGAACATACTTCACATACTTCACATATTTCACATGGAACAGTATCAATTTCAGAAAAACAATTAGTGACAGCTTTGAGAGGAGAAGACATTTTCAGCTTAGCAGAGGGCAGCACACAGTAGTGGACATAAGTAAACACAGCATTAAATAACAAGCACTGTTCTAAGCACTTAATATAAATTAACTTCTACGATTCTCACCGAAATCGTATACTTTTACTTACAGTTTATTTTAACCATAAACATACTCTTTTGACAGTTGTCTTTCCACACATTTATTTCACCAAGCACTAATCATTACACTAGCCCCCCAAATAACAAAGTTCTAGGGACCTCTAGAAGTAGAGATGAGGTCACTGAGATAGTTGAGGGTGACAGAAATAATCATTTTCTGCCAAATAGAAGTTTTTCGAGCTGCCAAAGAATTGTCTAGAGAAGGGAGCCAAAAAAGGCAGATCAGGCAGTCTCTCCCCAGGCTGGCCATAAACTCGAGAGTCTCTTTGACCTCTGTCTACCAACATGAACAGCTACATCAGCCTAAAGGCAGGCTTGAAACAAGGTCAGACCATCTCAAGTGAGCTTTGAAAAATAAACAGTACTAGAAACCAGAGAGTAAGCACATGCACCATTTATCATTTCACCTTCATGAGGTCAACAAGTGTCTGTCACGCACTTTCCCTAAAGTGGCCAAGAGAGGTTGGGTGATGGTTTCTGTTGTAAGCGTTTGAATGGAAGGTTATCACTTGTCTTCCTAGACTTTCTTGCATACTCAGTGGACAATCTGAAAACACGGATGCCGGAGGCTGTGCTCTACAGCCTAGGAGCCAGAAACAGTCAAGGTCTCTCTTGATGCCTCTTGACTTGCAGGAGTAATGGTTTTTCAGCCTTTGGTGCTCCATCTGGCTTTTCCATTTGTGTTTTCTCCCGTAGTCTGTGCTGAGACCAATGTACACGAGACCAGAGCTGAACCATGAGTATTCCAGGTTACAGATCCTCTGATGTCTCAGTCTACTTCTTCGTGTGGTATCCTAAGTATTTTCTCCTAGAAGGGGAAAAAGAGAAATAGGTTTTTAGGATTCCAAATTTGATTCAGTATTGAAGTGAAAACATATGCCTGTTAACTCTGCTTTCTCATCCCAAGCCTGACCCGAGGCGTGGAGACGTGTTAAAGTTGGGGGAGGGTTTGGAAAGGTGACTAGCATCCTTGGTATGCCTGAAAGGAAAACACCAGCTAAGGACTTACATTACACACTCAGGGTTGAGTGTGGGAAGAGTCTAGATGGGAAGAGTCTTTGATGCTGTATTTAAATTCAGAAAGATTGATAACTATGGAGGTTGCTAATCTCTCCTTTCAAGGTGCGGTAGAAGGGGTGAGGTTGCAGGACCACAGGATAGCTATGTGAATAGTGCTTCAAGTGAGGCAAAAAGGGCCAAGGAATAAATGAAAATCAAATCATGGCTTGTTTGGCATGCTTTGTGGATAGAGTCACTATTCACTGATTTGACTAATTAATTATTGCTCTCCAGGGCTTCCCTGGTGGCTCAAATGGTAAAGAATCTGCCTCCAATGTGAGAGACCCATGTTTATCCCTGGGTCAGGAAGATCCCCTGGGGAAGAGAATGGCAACCCACTCTAGTATTCTTGCCTGGAGAATCCCATGGACAGAGGAGCCTGGTGGGCTCTAAAAAGTCAGACATGACTGAGAAACTAACACACACATTGCTCTTCAAGTATTGGCTGAGCATCTGTGACTTATGTGAAGGTAATGGAAACCACGAGAGAGAAAGAAGAGGATGAAATACATAACCCTGCCTTCATAGGCTTGTGGTTCCACTGGGAAGATTTGGTGCACTCCTGTGCAACGTGGAATGCTGAGATATAATACTTAGGAACCCCGAGGCTCCTGGAAATTGTATGCCTAGGAATAGCTTTTCTCCTTCCACACCACTACAGGGACACTCCAGAGAGCCACTGAAATCCCTGGGGCAAGGGAAGGCTGGCCACCAGTGTCCCCTCATTCCTGTTCAGTGAAACTGAGTTCACATGTCAATCCACACCTTCACATTCCCATAGTCATGTCGACTCATAAATATTCTTTCATCAGCATCCTTTATTTTTTGCAACTCTGTCTCTGACTTTGGAAAAAATTAGTCCTTTATTTTTTTCCCTTCCCTCTCCTAATTTCTAGCTTTGTGCTCCAAATTAAACCTAACTGTGGCCAAGACGTAAGATTAGGATTTATGATGACCTGGAAAAGTAAACTAATAATTTTGAATTGAAAATACATGTGATAAAGAACTAGTGCCACAGAATTATAAAGCCTTTGAAAATTCACTGTATTATTTTCTACCCCAAAAAATCCATCTGATTTCTCTGATTGGAATTGTTTTTCTTTCTAGCACTAGCAGCCAAATTAAAAAATAATAGAACTTATTCTTTTTATTTGCTTATTAGAATTACAACCACTATTTTTAATGATAGATTTCATGAAATATAGTATAAAATTCACCCTTTTAAGAATGTATAATTCAGTGGCGTTCAGAGTTGTGCAACCATCAGCTCTGATTTTAGAACATTTTCATTACTACAGAGAGAAACAGTGTCCATTAACAGTCACATGCCATTCTTTCTCCCCAGAGCCCTAGGAAATCACTGACTCTACAAATCTGTCTATTCTGGACATTTCATATAAATGGAATCATACAATATATGGCCTTTTTGTCTGACTTCTTTCACTGTGCATAATGTTTTCAAGGTTCATCCATCTGTCCATATTTAATTCCTTTTTATGGCTGAATATTACTCCACTGTATGGATATTTCACATTTGGTTTTTCCATGCATTATTCATCATGGAAAAACTTCTGTGTTGTTTCTACTTTGGGGCCTTTATAAATAATGAATACTGCTCTGAACATTCATGTACAAGCTTTTATGTGAACACTTGTTTTCTGTTTTCTTGGGTATAGACAGAGAATGGAATTGGTAACCCTACATTTAACATTATGAGGAACTGCCAAATTGTCTCCCAAAGAGGTCGGACCATTTTAGAATCCAGCCAGCAATGTATGGGGGTTCAAATTCTCCACATCCTCACCAACACTTGTCTTTTTTGTTTTAGCCATGCTAGTGGGTGTGAAATGGTATCTCATTGTGGTTTTGATTTGCATTTTCCTAATGTTGAAACTCCAGTACTTTGGCCACCTCATGCGAAGAGTTGACTCATTGGAAAAGACTCTGATGCTGGGAGGGATTAGGGGCAGGAGGAGAAGGGGATGACAGAGGATGAGATGGCTGGATGGCATCACTGACTTGATGGATGTGAGTTTGAATGAACTCCGGGAGTTGGTGATGGACAGGGAGGCCTGGCATGCTGCGATTCATGGGGTTGCAAAGAGTCGGACACGACTGAGTGACTGAACTGAACTGAATGTTGAAATGCAGATGTCAAGCAAACATCTTTTCATGTGCTCATTGGCCATTTGTATATCTTCTTTGGAGAAACGTCTGTTTTTAAAAAATACCATTTGGCTGTGTCAGGTCTTGGTTGTGTCACGTGGGATCTTCACTGTGTCATGCACATTCTTTTGTTGTGGTGTGCTGACTCTCTAGCTGTGGCTCACACGCTCCAGAGCATACAGGTGCAGCAGTTGTGGCACTCAGGCTTAGTTGCTCCACAGCATGTGGGATCTTAGCTCCCTGACCAGGGATCGAACCCACATCCTCTGCATTGCAAGGTGGATTCTTAACCACTGGACCACCAGGGAAGTCCTGGAAATGTCTGTTCAAATTGACTACCCATTTTAAAAATTGGTGGAGTGTTGTTCTTTTATTGTTGACTTGTAAGAATTTATTACATATTCTGAATATATAATTTGCAACTACTTTTTCCCATCCTGTGGGTTGTCTCTTTACCTTCTTGATGGTATCCTTTGAAGCAGAAATGTTCTTAATCTTGACGTAGTCCCTTTTATTTCTTTTGTTGTTTGTACTTTTGGTATAGAGACACTGTATTTCATAGAACACTTTTGGCATTTCAACATTAGTTAACTAGATTTTGAGAACTAGCTTGCAAATCCAGTTGATACTTACAGTCCCTCTGGAATATATTAAGACCAACAATGATGGTAATTTCCTGTATATAATTGTAGTGCAAATATAAAGTGTTGTAAAGGCTCAGAGGCTGCTAAGGGTCTTGAGCTGGAGTAGTCAGGAGGGCCTCTGGGGTGGGACTTGAGGGGGCCCTGGTCTTGATGGGCCTTAGAGCTGTTAAATCTGAAGTGATGTTCAGGAATCTATCCTCCTCCGTGAGTTAAGGCAGCTTGAATTTGGAGTATTCAAGAGCCTTGTTCAGATTAGCCACTTCCTGCTGCTGCAGTCACATCAGTCATGTCTGACTCTTTGCAACCCAATGGACTGTAGCCCACCTGGCTCTTCTGTCCTTGGAATTTTCCATGCAAGAATACTGGAGTGGGTTGCCATTTCCTTCCCCAGGGGATCTTCCTGACCCAGGGGTAGAACCTGCATCTCCTGCATTGGCAGGTGGGTTCTTTTATCACTAGCACCACCTGGGAAGCTCAGATTAGCCACTTAAGGGCTATCATATCTGGTGCGACAGTGGAAAATAGGAAAGAACAGAAGTCTGGGTAGTTTGATGGGCAGCTACCAGTGACTGTGGTGGGCACATCAGCCCCATAGGCATGATCAGCTTACTTCCCATCTGGTAGCCAAGAGACTAAGCCTGTTTGGAGGCCCTGGGGTCATGCTGGCCATGCCCAGAGCAGACTCAGGTCTTTTCCTGGCCTCTGGACCACCCTAGTAGAAAGAGGACTCATGATAGTAGAGCATGTCCTCCTAGGAAGGGCTGGATCAGACAAAAATGTCCTATGCCTGCTGAGGTTTAGAGCTCTGGGGTAAAGCACTTTGAAAAGGTTCCCCTTATGAGGCCATTTGAACAGGACAGTTTTAAGGAAGTCTCAAAGGAAAAGGGTAGGGGAAGGGCTGAGGCTGAGGAATCAGGGTAAAGATGTCTGTTTTGCCTGATAGCAGATAATTTAAAAATAGGTGAAAATTAAACTGCTCTTCAGTTTGTATCAAAATGTCCCTGTTGGAATGTCTGGGTCCCAACAGCAATGACAAAATGTCATAAGCCCTGAACCTCTGTGAAAGATTATTCCCACATCCCTGAGAGAATAAGGAACGTCTCCTAGTCTCACTGCCAGACTTCCGTTGCCTGCAAAATTTGTGAAAACAGAAATTGTATCTATCCAAACATTTTATATCTCAGCATCTCTTCATTTCCTGTTCTGTCTGACCAGTCCCTCTCCTCTCACTCACATACCCCACATACCCTTTGGGAGCTCAGTAAATATTTATTGATAATGAAGATAATAACTAAAAATATGTTCCCATCAATGGGGTAAATCTCTTGCCACTCAAGTGTCCTAAACCCATGAGAACCGCTTCAAAGATGTGTTCCCTTCATTTAAAAAAACAACCCCCAGAAAAACCCCTTTCTGTCCCGTGCCCCCTGAGTTCTGGGAAGATTTCATTTTTAGATAGAATGCACTTACCCATCCACCATGCTGCTGGATCCAGGGTGAGAAATTCTCTTTCAGGTACTTGGCTCCAAAACCCAGCACCCTGTTCATGGGGTGGTTGTCGATGGTCGTGAGCTTGGCTATGACATCTATTGCAAGAGCAGCTTTAAAGCCCTGAGCTTTGACCTCTGATTCTCCCCGGGTATCCACGCCCCTTAGGAACTGGTCTGTGATGGTCTTGACAACAGGATAGGATAACCCATCCAGGAAGCAGGCCATCAAAACTTTATCTTTCTTCAACTGTGTTTGAGAGGAGAAACAGTATATGTCAGCCTTGGCTGGGCAGGCAGACTCTCCGGCTGAACACTGGACAACTGAAACACGCAGTGGAAAACCCTGGTTTCTAATCTCAAATGCGGAACCATATCCTGCAGGACCACAGGGCATGGACTTTCTTTGTGATTTCCTTCCGTGGGAACCAATACAGACTGAACAGCCCATTCACAGGACATTCAACAAATGTTTCCTAGCACTTAGGACAGGTGGTAGGTACCGTGAACGATTAAGATGCATCCTCACTCAAGGGGCTCAGAGTCCACCGACACTTGTAACCCAGTGAAAGGTGCTTTGTTAGAGGTTGTGTAATGGGCAGAATCCACAACCTGGAAATCGCTGTTTTGGCTCAAACTCTTGCTCCACTTATTATTAGCTGTGCAATCTTGGCGAAATTACTTAACTTTTCAGTTTCAGTTATGTCATCTCTAAACTGGGGTGACAGCCCCTATGGAAAAAGTGAAAGTGAAGTCGCTCTGTTGTGGCTGACTCTTTGCAACCTGATGGACTGTAACCTGCCAGATTCCTCCATCCATGGGATTTTCCAGGCAAGAATACTAGAGTGGGTTGCCATTTCCTTCTCCAAGGGATCTTCCCAACCCAGGGATTGAACCTGGGTCTCCCACACTGCAGGCAGACTCTTTACCGTCTGAGCTACCAGGGAAACCCAGGGTAATTTTGAAACACCTGGCCTTGTGCCCAACATGGAGGAAATGCTCTTGAAATGTTAGCATGTGTCCAGGATGCTTCAAGAGCTCAGAGTTATTAGGGAAACCTTCATGAGTTACCTGAGTTCATGTGAAAAGAAAAACAAAATTGAATCCATTGATTCCCTTCCATTGTTCTACTCAATTGATTTTACCTTATACTCCTCTCTTGAACGTTTTATTTCTTAGCTTTCCTCCCTTTAGAGTATCATGGTCTTAGAAAAAGAACAATACTGCCTTGGCTTTTTTTTTTTGCCATGCTGCACAGCATATGGGATCTTAGTTCCCTGACCAGGGATTGAACCCATGTCCCCTGCATTGGGAGCATGGAGTCTTAACAGCTAGACCACCAGAGAAGTCTCAGTGGACAGCCTTGAGAGCTACAAGGTTCCTCCTTCAAATGGGGAGAAATGACTTGCCCTGTACTCCTGTCCACTGATGCTAGTTCTAGAGAAACACAGGGTCATCATATGCCCTGTTCTGTTTTCTGCTTCCTCTGCACCCCTGACCACCCTCTACTATGGCCCAAAGCTCTCCTATTTCCTCCTCTTTTCTTTGGTCTGATGCCTTGGTTTCCTCAATGTTTCTCATTCTGTACCATTGCATATTCCTCCCCCATCCTGGTCACCGTCCTCTGGGACACCTCTGATAAGGGCATTGAGGAGCCACCGAGCACGCTGGGGTGGACTAGGGTGGGTGGCTGGCTAGTTAGAGCTGTTAACCCCTCCTGCAGAGCCCCACGGACTTGGCTTCCTGCCCAGGGATCCTTGCAAAACAAGAGAGTGTGTCCCCAGGCCAGCTCCTGATGGCCAGATGCAGGAGACCTCATAGCCAGCCATGGGTAACACACAGAGACGAGATGCCTTCAGAAGCCACGACCACAGGGGGCCCTGCCCGCCGCCACCTTACCTGAAGGCAACCCTTGCACGTTCCTGATGGGAGTAACCAGTCTCAACTTCTAACTGGCCTGAAACCCAACATTCTCCAGGTAACGCTAACCCGTCCCCTGGCCAAACTGCTGAGAGAGAACAGTCCGGCCGTTCTAGGGGGAGATTTCAGACAACACTCCAGACTTGGAGCTTTGGGACACAGATATTCAGGCTGCAGGGCAAACACAAGAGTCTAAACTTCCCTGAGGATCAGTTACATGGGGAACTAGATTCATAATTCTATTCAGCAAATTTTAATTTATTGGTGACTTTTTTCCTTTCCAAAAATTCCGAGGAGGCTCCAGAAGGTTTACTTATGTTTTCCAAAGTGATTCATTTTTGAGACCCTGCCAGCATGAAGAGTTTTGACTCCAAGGGAAATAAAATTTAGGACTTAAGTGGAAACCAGAACTTTGAAAAAGGAGTACAACCATCAGTCCAGTTCCATTCCCTGGTACAGGGCGGGGACACAGAAAGAAAACCCATTAGTTCAAGACGCTCCCTACCTCTCTTTCCAACTGCTCCCCCGAATATTTCAGCAGCTCAACAATTCTGGCTATTATTTGGTCTTCTTCTGTCAGGGGAAAATTACAGTTATTTCTTTCAAGAGAAAAAAAAAAAAATCTTGTATGTTTCCAGGGACAAACTTGTAGCCTGGTTAGGGAGTGAGGAAGACCATGCACTTTGTAACTTCCAGCAAAGTAAACCTTATTTCACCTCTTCTGATGATACCCAAAGCATTCTAAACACCCTCTCCCTCCATCCCCTTCTTTCCTCCCCTAGTCCCCTGATTCTCACCGTGAAACTCATCACTATATTTGCTCTAAGAATGCTGGTGGGAGGTGGGAGGGGGGTTCATGTTTGGGATCGCATGTACACCCATGGTGGATTCATGTCAATGTGTGGCAAAACCAATACACTATTGTAAAGTAAAAATAAAAATTAAAAAAAAAAAAAGAATGCTGGTGAAGATGCATGAGCTTATCTCTAATGATACTTAAAAGAAAAAAATTTTAACTTTTATTTTGTATTGGGGTATAGCCGATTAACAACATTGTAATTGTTTCAGGTGGAGAGTGAAGGAACTCAGTCATACATATACATGTATCCATTCTCCCCTAAACTCCCCTATGTTCCAGGCTGCCACATAACACTGAGCAGAGTTCCCTGTGCTGTACAGTAGGTCCTTGTTGGTTATCCATTTTAAATATAGCAGTGTGTACATGTCCCTCCAAAACTCCCTAACTGTCCCTTCCCCCCTGATACTTAGAAGAAATGTCTCTCAGGTCTTTGGGCTTTTCCTGAGCAGGTGGTCTTTTCCCATGTAGACACCATAAACCCCTATTTGATCATATTCATCCTTTGTGTTAACTGCTAGAAAACTCAGAGCCAAACTGTGGCCTCCTAAGAGGAAGGTACAGTCTTCCTGAATTTGGGGAATTAAAGTCATTCCTAAACCCACCTATTTTCCTACTTTTTTTTTTTTTTTAACATTATCTTTCAGATTGGACTTATCTAACTAAAACCTGTACTTTGTATGCTGTGTCTTTACAACAGGGTAGAGTCTAAGGAAATACAATGAATAAGTTCTCCCACCCCAAAGGCTAACATGGCAGATGGAGACAGAGATGGCTCCAGTTGGTGTGAGCTGTGTGTGTTGGAACAGGGAAGGTGGAGTCTGCTTTCCCTTGTCTCCAAACGTGCTAACAGTGAGATAATATTAGGAAAACAGTCATTGCTATAGCGTTGAATCCAAACAGAGACAAGCCTGTTACTGAGGGAACAGCATGTTTTCCTTGTGGCATAGTCTCTGAAGTCATGAAGTCCTCATGTGCGTCCCAGAGGAGAAGGGGAGGAGAGGCCAGGAAAGTCCTGCCATGAGGTCGTGTGAAGGGCAATGAGGTAGGAAGCCTGAGACCCAAGTCACCTGAGAGAAGAAGGACTGGGTGCTTCCGCTGCCCACATGTAGTTTGTATCTGACTCTGTTGCCTCTTTCTGGGAAAGCTGCTGCAGCAGCAGTCCCAGCTTCTCACGTGCTGGAGGATGGGGGCCTGAGCTTTGGCTTGGCTTCGTGTCGCCAATTTTTGTGGCCCAGACACACGTGAGATAGCAGTAAAGTAGGAACACTTTGGGTTTTTTTTTTTTTCTCCAGGGGTCCCTGCTCTCCCAGCTCCTCACTCGAAGCCCCTTTGGTAGTCTGTGGTCCTGGCAGCACAGCAAGGGTGGACATACTTACCAGTCTGGTTCTGGGGTGGGAGGGCACCGCCATGATTGTAGAACCCCCTGCTGCCTTGTCGCTTGATGTGCTGCAAACTCAAGAGCCAGCTGGGCCCCTCATCGTCCACTGGAGTTTGAGAAAGAGAACCACAGGCTAGACAGTCATTATTGAGGGAAGGTCAGACTGAACTCCTCTTCCCGGGCACTTGGTCCTGTTTCTCTCAACTCTGGGCTTCCCTGGTAGCTCAGACCGTAAAGAATCGCCTGCCAATGCAGGAGAGGTGGGTTTCATCCCTGGGTCGGGACAATCCCCTGGAGGAGGGCGTGGCAACCCACTCCAGTATTCTTGCCTGGGAAACCCAGTGGACACAGGAGCCTGGCAGAGTACAGTCCATGGAGTCATAGAGAGTTGGACACAACTGAACGACTGACACCTTCACTTTCCCTTTCCCCCAGATCTAGAATTCCTCCAGGTCAGTTGGGGTCCACAGTCCTGCCTGCTGCTCCAGTTTGGGTGACAACTGACCCAGCCTGGTCACTGCTTCTCAGGTCTGCTTCACGTCTGCCTCTAGGCTTGGTGCCTGACAAGCCTCCTGCTTCTTCACGGGAGCCCAAGGCAATAGTGTGAACCCCTGGGTGGATGCTCCACCTACAGCCTGTGCACTCGCTTGAGCACACCGGGCCTTGGCCGTGGCTAACATGGTGCAATCTAATGCTGCATTCCCCCGCTGCCGCCCCCCACCTGTGAACAAGACTGAGCAGTACGCTTTGTACCTCCTCCTGCCCCTCAATAGAAGACTTTTCTTTGGACTTAGCAGTGAGCTTGGCACGCTGCTTCCCTCTGCTGGCGCACTCCCCTTGGCTTGGGCTGGGTTCTCCAGCTAAAGGTCAGTGCCTCCAGCGTGTGCTTGTGGTGCCCTGAGTGCAGGTCAGCAGAGATTCCTAAGTGGCGGGGCCCTGAACTGAATAAATACATACGAGCTCATGGACCTCTGCTTGGCCAACAAGCACCCTGGGGCAAACGCTCGGAAGGGAAGTTTACCTTTCTTGGTACTTTCAGCTCCAGACTGCCCTTTGGGACCCTGAAATACCAGAACCTCTTTGGACTTGAAGCCTCCTCCCTGGCTGTGGAGCTCTTCTGGCGGCGGCCAGGAATAAACGATTTCAGCGACTCGGTTGGCAATGGAAGCGACTCTGGGGTCCGTGGCTGAAAGAAGACAAAACGGTGCTGACAGGCCCTTCCCAGAACTTTGTCTGGCTCATTGGTATGCACGGTTGCCCGAAATGAAAACACCGGGCCTAGAGGGAAAGGAAATGGCCTGGGGCCGAGCAGGAGTGTGTGTTTTGGGGGGAGGTGGTGGCATTCTTCAGAAAGCCTGGGCAGTTGCCTGGCAGAGGCTGGGATGGGGGAGGGGCACGCAGGAATGATTGCCACCTTGAAACAATTACCCCTCTGCACCCTCTTTTGGAAGTCTTGCAAAATTAGGGTCCCCTTGCCCCTTTGCAACACAAAAGGCAGTGCTTAGTTCTTTCCTTGAGGGAACGCTCATTACGCTTTTATTTTTATTCTTTTTTGGGGCATCCTTTATATCTCGGAGAGCTGGCCCCTATGCACTTCGGAAGGCATTCAGCAGTGTGACAAGCCTTTGGGGGCTGGTCACTGAGGAGAGAGAAATATCCCTTCTCTTGAGCTGTATTCCTGACTCAAGTCCATTATCAAGGAAACACGGACCCCCCCCCCCCTTGCTGGTATGGTCACGTGTCGTCTTCCCTGCCTCCACGCCTGCTGGGAAACATGCAGAAAATGTGGATAGGTAAACAAGGATGCATAAAATCTAACCCATGACCCTCAAGAATTTACAATCCTAGAAAAGACTTATGTCAAGCGTTTGCACACGTAACTGGAGAGTAAAGCATCTGGGGACATGAAGGTTTAAATGGCTCTGGCCCCGAACGTCATGGCCTGTGAAGGACAAGTCAACTTGGCCCCTGGGGGAAGACGGGGTTAGGGCAGGAGGGCAGGCAGTACTGCTGAGTTATTTGGGAGTAAAATTCCACTGTTAATCTGTCACTACGCTCTTAACACGTAGAAGCTTGTACAAGCTCTGCCTTTGATATGGAGCAGTCGTATCATGTAATGTTTAAGAACAACAGTATTTAACTCATAAGACTTGTTGACAGTAACAGGTTTGGGCCAGAGGGTCAGTGTGCCCAGAGGAACTCCCAGACTTTGTCAATCAGGATAGATGAGCAAGGCAAAGTGTGGGTGTCATGTGAAGAGCTGGGAGTGACCTCCTGAGGAGCTGCCAGGTGATGTCTGATTCTCTATCCCCAGATTCTCTCATCACCCTCCTGGGTGTTCACTGACAGGCCACTGATGCCCTGCCCACAATGCGTTCCTTTTAAAAAGAAGACATAATGGCTTCCTTAAAAAGCCACGTTTATCATGGTGCTCCATTGGGTTCAAAAACAGATCAGCAGTGGATTAGAGAGAGAAGAACTGGAGAGGTCAAGGAGTGGAGGATCAATGCTTTTCCCTTCCGTTTAACAACAATCCAACCAAAAAGACTTTTCCACTTTTAAATCACCTTACTGCAGCCCAGCCAGCCGCCTTGTGAACGCTAGCCACCCACGCAAGGAGGTGGCAAGAGGCTGGATCCCCAAACCAGTGGGAGCCTTCCCCTGTGTCCACGGGAGCTGGGAGAGGAAAGCTTGCACGCCTTGCCTCTCTAACCTTGTGCGGTTGGTTGGGTGATCAGCATGTTCTTTCCCTTGGTAGAGTCACACTCTGCCCACCTTGCCTTCAAAGGAGGCAGATGAGGGCCCTCATGGCTGTCCCTCCCCATCTCCCAGCCTCCACCACGTGGTCAAAGACCACCAGAGGACACAGAGGTGGTCCCCAAGCTGACTAACCTGTGTGTCTGTTTCTACGGATTGGAGGAATGCAGACAAAATGCGTACAGGAAAATCTATAAGCAAACACAGTTTGATGAATTAATCTGGTCAAGATTCCCATTCTAGGGACTTCCCTGGCAGTCCAGTGGTTAAGAGTCTGTGCTTCCACCACAGGAGGTTCTGTGTCAATCCCTGGTCAGGGAACTATAAGATCCCACATGCCTTGCAGTATGGCAAAAAAAAAAAAAAAAAGAAAATTTCCATTCTAATACCTTTTTTTTTTTTTAAGATTTCCTTCTGATCAGAGTTGGTCTGATCTGATAGGCAAGGAAACATTGGATGAGGGTGGACAAAAAATGGAAAGGCTGCCCTTCCTTTGGAGTTTATTCTGGGGACTCATTGTGCAGTTAAGGAGAGGAGAGTGGGGAAGGCATTTGGCTTGAGGTTTTTCTTTTAAAGAGAAAGGACAGGGCATTTGGAAGAGAATTCCATATAGGGGGGTCTGCTATTTCCTACCTAGTATCCCTTTTCTTTATCTTCCTTAGTAACAGACCCCTGAAATGTCAGGGGAAGCTGACAGAACTACCTTTCTCAGCCTCTTTTGCAATAAGGTATAGGCACTGAGATGTAAGAAGTTGGCTACAGTTTTAAGAAAGCTCTCTAAAAGGGAGCTGAATTATCCAGAAAGACGATAACCTTTTGCCCTTCTCCTTGCTTCCTCTTCCTCCCTGCTTAGAATGTAGACATGATGGCTGGAATCTGAGCAGCCATCTTGGGGTTTAAGGTGACTTTGAGGTTGGAAGCCACTAGCTAAGGGACAACAGAATGGAATCCTTAAAGGCTGGGGAACTGGCAGATCAAGCCTCAACTGCCGAACTGGTTTTCTTTTATAGGAGAGAAAAATAATCTCTATGTCAGTGAAGTTACAGCAGATCACAGCTGTGGAGAAAAAAGAGATTCACAGGAAAACTGGGTTGCTGTTTCTCAAATTGGTATTGCCATTTGTTTTTCTACATCCCAAGGCCTGTCACTACTAGACTTTGGTCTTGGGACATAATCTCATAGTTCTTAGTCCAGCCCGGTGTCTGAAATGGCAGCATAGGCTAAATTGCGACCTTTAGTTAAAAGAACCCAGGGGACACCAACTACTGAGTTCTGATTTACATGTGGCAAAAGAGAAAGAGAAGGCAAGTCCCTCTTGTGTCACACCCAGCATAGAACCAGCTGCTGCTGCTGCTGCTGCTGCTAAGTCACTTCAGTCATGTCCGATTCTGTGCGACCCCATAGATGGCAGCCCACCAGGCTCCCCCGTCCCTGGGATTCTCCAGGCAAGAACACTGGAGTGGGTTGCCATTTCCTTCTCCAGTGCATGAAAGTGAAAATTGAAAGTGAAGTCGTTCAGTCATGTCCGACCCTTAGCAACGCCATGGACTGCAGCCTACCAGGCTCCTCTGTCCATGGGATTTTCCAGGCAAGAGTACTGGAGTGGGGTGCCATTGCCTTCTCCAGTAGAACCAGCTAACCCCCCACATAATTACCTAAACAAGAAAGCAAAGAGAGAGAAAGGGGAGAGGGAGAATTAACTTAATGAATCATTAAAGCTCAGCCTCATTAGGAGATAACCATTTCTACTTTTGTAGGAATATCTATAGGTCTACACAGAGATCTGGAAATTTTAGAAAGTAAGCAAAGGTCCAATGACCTTCAGTAATCTTGAAATACAGAACATTGTTTTTCTCAGAAAAGCCAGAAAGTTAAATCTGTAAAGTCTTCTGTTTCCTGGCAAACTTCAAAGAACAGGACAAGGAGAAAAACCTATTTATGTGCCTCTAAACTGTTCTATCAGAGAAGGCGATGGCACCCCACTCCAGCACTCTTGCCTGGAAAATCCCATGGATGGAGGAGCCTGGTAGACTGCAGTCCATGGGGTCGCCAAGAGTCGGACGCGACTGAGCGACTTCACTTTCACTTTTCACTTTCATGCATTGGAGAAGGAAATGGCAACCCACTCCAGTGTTCTTGCCTGGAGAATCCCAGGGACGGGGGAGCCTGATGGCCTGCCGTCTATGGGGTCGCACAGAGTCTGACACAACTGAAGCGACTTAGCAGCAGCAAACTGTTCTACGGGGCTTCCCAGGTGGCTCAGTGGTAAAGAATATGCCTGCCAATGCAGGCAACACAAGAGACCCAGGTAGGATCCCTGGGTCGGGAAGATCCCCTGGAGTGCTGGAAATGGCAACCCACTCCAGTATTCCTCCTGGGAAAAATCCCATGGACAGAGGAGCCTGGCAGGCTGCCGTCCGTGGAGTCACAAAGTGTCGGACACGACAACACACACACAGGCAAGCAAGCCAAACTGTTCTGTTTGCTCCGGACCTCAGATCCCACCCCCAGCAGAAGGACCCCTGGAGGGAGGAGGATTTCCTCAGATAATCCCAATGGTAACTTCTCCTCCCTAAAGCTTACAAGTCTAATGGGAAATGGAAGTTTCCTTGATCGCAGCGAGTGCTCTAAAGCTGTCATTGCGTGCGCTGAATCTCCAATAAGCCTGACAGTCACAACATTTAAAACTTGAGACATTACTGCCACCTGTTGACTAATTATTGACACAGGCCAATCAGCCCAGCAAGAGAGCAGGTTTCTTTTAAAATCAGGGCATCAGGCAGAAGATATGGTTAGAGGGGAAGATGTTTATGCCTAGGTCTGTGGATGAAGGGCAACACTGTTAAAGCCTTGCATGAAAATGTTATGTTCAATACAATGTGTTTTGTCCCGCTGAAAGAAGATTTTGTCAAAATGCTTCTCGGTTGTTTTTTGAGTGGCTTGAACTTTGAAATCACTTTTATATATAGTTGTCTGATCTTTCCATCCACCTTCAAGAAGCCAGTGTACAGATGGAAATGCAGAGGCTCAGAGATGGGAGCTGACTTCCCTCAGGGAGAACAGTCTGAGCCTATCTGGGGATCTTCCCTTTGTATTGGTCTCTGGCACCGAGGATTAGGAATTTGGGCAGCAACCTTAATTATAGATGGTGGAGCCAGAAAACCAGTCCCGTCAGCCATCACCACCAAACTTTTCCTTTCTGCGCAGCCTTAAGGAAAGTAGGACAATTAGGATTGAGAATTGGGCTTCCCTGGTGGCTCAGTGGAACTGGAGAAGACTCTTGAGAGTCCCTTGGACTGCAAGGAGATCAAACCAGTCAATCCTAAAGAAAATCAACCCTGAATATTCATTGGAAACAATGATATTGAAGCTGAAACTTTAATAATTTGGCCACCTGATACAAAGAGCTGGCTCATTGGAAAAGACCTTGATGCTGGGAAAGATTGAAGGCAAAAGCAAAAGAGAGCAGCAGAGGATGAGATGGTTAGATAGCATCACTAATCAGTTCAGTTCAGTTGCTCGTCATGTCTGACTGTGACCCCATGGACTGTAGCACTCCAGGCTTCCCTGTCTAAACCAACTCCCAGAGCATGCTCAAACTCATGTCCATCGAGTCAGTGATGGACATTGAGTCACCGACTTGATGGACATGAATTTGAGCAGACTCTAGGAGACAGTTAAGAACAGGGAAGCCTTGCGTGCTGTAGTCTATGGAGCTGCAAAGAGTCAGACATGACAATGACGGAACAACCAGAGTGGTAAAGAATATGCCTGCTGATGCAGGAGACGCAGATTTGATCCCTGATCTGGGAAGATCCCACGTGTTGTGGAGCCACCGAGCCCATGCACCACAAGTGTCGAGCCTGTGCTCTCGAGCCCATGTGCTACAGCTACTGAAGCCTGTGAGCCCCAGAGCCTGTGCTCTGCAACAGGAGGAATCACAGCAGTGAGAAGCCTACAGACCCCAACAGGGAGTAGCCCAGTCTCCAAAACTAGAGAAGAGCCTGCACAGAGACGAAGACCCAGCACAGCCGAAAAAAAAAACAAAAAACAAAAAACAACAACCCAACAAAAGAATTGAGTATTAATAGGTTGGGAAGCTGAGGTTCAAAGAGTTCCCTACCTCAGGGTGGGAGGAGGTGGACTCCCAGGCACACAAAAGAAAGAAGTGGCTGTGGGAGAGAAAGTGCAGTTGGTCCCCCAAAGCTTACCTTTATGCTCTAAGCGCTGGTCCATGCTGGAGCGGGACCTTGGCCATTTTGGACTCCAAGGACGGGCCTGAGGTCCCCCCACCCTTTGTCCCTGGGCAAGGATTTCCGGAGGCGAGCTCTGTGAGTCTTCCTCCTTCTCTGCTACCCCAAAGAGGGTCCTCCAAGAGGGCTTTTTCTTGGTGAGGTTTATGGCCTTCTCGCTGGACTGAGAATTTCTGCAGGGCCATGGCCCCTGAGTCCATGCCTCATTCACTGGCCAGCTCTCCGCCCCTTTCTGGGACAGACTCCTTGTTCTCAGGTGCTTTGGTGAGAGGACGGCAGAGGTGTTCTGGAAGACGTGGTGTTTGACATAGAACTCCAGGATTTTGAACTCCAAGCTGTCTGAGTCCTCATCATCCAGGGGGATCTCTTCCAGGTCACAGGGGCTGGCAGTGCACATGGTGGGGCTGCAATGACAAAATCCACATGTGTCCTTCCACCTGGGAGCTACCTACTCTTGGTAGGAAAGGGGAGAGGGGGTGAAAGTCAGTAAGCATTTACTGAGCACCTATTCTCTTTGTGGTGTTGGAGAAGACTCTTGAGAGTCCTTTGGACTGCAAGGAGATCAAACTAGTCAGTCCTAAAGAAAATCAACCCTGAATATTCACCGGAAGGACTGATGCTGAAACTGAAGCTCCAATACGTTGGCTACCTGATATGAAGAGCTTGACTGATTGGAAAACACCCTGATGCTGGGAAAGATTGAGGGCAGGAGGAGAATGGGGGTGACAGAAAATGAGATGGTTGGATGGCATCACTGACTTGATGGACATGAGTTTGAGCAACTCAGGCAGATGGTGAAAGATGGGGAAGCCGGGCTTGCTGCAGTCCATGGAGTCACAAAGAGTCGGATACAACTGAGCGACTGAAAAAATTCTCTTTGTGCTAGGAGGCAGGGGGTAGCCAGAGATGGAAAAGCCAGGGTTCTTTCTGCAAGTTCAGATTTGCAGAGATGAGGAGATGTGTACATAGGTAACTCCAGACCAAGAGAGTGAGCTAGGAGCTTGAACAAAGATACTGGAGCAAACACAGGAGGTGGGGGAGGAACAGAGAGCTGCAAATAGAGGCAAGTGCAGGCTCCTTGTGGCTGGATCCTGGGGCTTAGAACAATCTGGGCACAGAGCAGACCATAGGTGAATTTAGGTTGTGTCCCTGGGCCCTGCAACTGGACCCTCAGACCTGGCCCCACCCACCAGTAAGCGGGCACTAGCCCCAGGATGTGGTTTCAACCCACCAATGGGAAGGCAACAGTCCCCCTGAACCCTAACTCAATCCTCTAGTTAACTCAGCAATAACTCTGGGTCTCCCTGGGGTTCTAGAGTCAGACACCTTGTGACTTGACCCTGCCAACCAGCAGCTGGAAGCCTTCGCACAAGGCAGGGCCTGACATCCAACCGGGTCGGGGGCCAACCAAGCCTACCAGACTGCCCATGGTAGGCAGCCCACCACAGCAGAAGGACCCATGCAACCACGTAGGGGGCACCCTTGGAGACTAGTGATGAGAAGGGAGTGAATTCTGGGATGCAGAGAACTCCTTCAAAAAGCCACTTCTCTAAGATCAGGAAATGTAACCAACCCACTGGCTACATAGAAATAAGAACAAGTTAGGCAAAATGATGCAACAGAGGAACATGTTTCAAACAAAGGAATGAGATAAAGCCTCGGGAGAAGAACTGAGTGACATGGAGATAGGCAATCTACTCAAGAAAGAGTTCAGGGGAGGGGTCATAAAGATGACGCAAGAAGTGGGGAGGAGAAGGAACTGAGAGTGAGAAGTCAGAGGCTTTTAACAAAGAGTGAGAAAAGAAAAGCACAACCAGAGATGAAGAATACAAAACCGAAATGAAAAATGCACTCGAAGGAACTGACAATGAGATGGTTGGATGGCATCACTGACTTGATGGACATGAGTCTGAGCAAGCTCAGGCAGATGGTGAAGGACGGGGAAGCCTGGATGATGATAGACTGGATGATACAGGGGAATGGATTGTATCATCCTCTGCATCATCATACATACAGAGGATGACAGAGAAGCTGGAAGACAGAGTCGTGGCAATCATTAATGCTGAACAGAAAAAAAAAAAGAATGAAAAGAAACAAGAGTTTAAGAGACCTCTGGGACAGCATAAAGCACACAAATATTTGCATTTTAGGGATGCAGAAGGAGAAGAGAGTGAGAAAGGGGCTGAGAACATATTTGAAGACATAATAACTGAAAACTTCCCTACCCAAAACAAACAACCCAATTGAAAAGTGGGCAGAAGACCTGAAGAGACCATTTCTCAATGAAGAAATATAGATGGCCAATGGGTACAGGAAAAGAGACAACATTGTTAATAATCCTAGTTGCCTGCGTTCATATCTTATTAATTATTGAAAATAACACCTAATTCTATTATTACTTCTGCATCTAATAGCTGAATTGTTCTATAAAGAAGAATTTTACCTAATCAGTTGATTACTTCTCTATTAAAGTATTTTCTATCATAGTTATATTTTGTTATTAATTTCTAACTTGGGCTTCCCTGGTGGCTCAGATGGTTAAGAATCTGCCTGCAATGCTGGAGACCCAGGTTTGATGCCTGGGCTGGGAAGATCCCCTGGAGAAGGGAATGGCCGCCCACTCTAATGGTGAGAAAATATGACCTGTATGTGAGGCAGTTTTTGAAAAATCTGTTGACTCTTGCTCGAGGGTCTATTATATGGTCAGTTCTCAAAAACACTTCATGTGTGCTTGATCAGAATATGTGTGCTCCAGTTGTTAGGTACATTGCTAAATGTGATTATAAAATAAAACTTATTAGTTATATCAAAAGTCTCATTAATCATCAGAGAAACGCAAATCAAAGCCACAATGAGATATGACCTCTCACCTGTCAGAGTGGCTCTCACCAAGAAGTCTACAAAGAGCAAAACTGACAAGGATATCAAGAAAAGGGAACTCCCATACACTGCTGGTGAGAATGTAAATTGGTGTGTCCACTGCAGAAAACAGTGTGGCTGTTTCTCAAAAAAACATAAAAGTACCATATGACCCAGCAATCTCATTTCTGTGTATCTATCCGAAAAAAAAACAAAAACACTGATTCAAAAGGACACACGCACCACAATGTTCATAGCAACAATATTTACAGTTGTCAAGATATGTAAACAACCTAAGTGTCCATCAATAGATGAATGGATAAAAAGATGCGGTATGCATGTATACACACCCACTCCACACAGTGAGATACTATTATATAAGCTATAAAAGAGAATGAAATTTGCAACAGCGTGGAGAGTAAGTGAAATAAGCCAGACAGAGAAAGACAAATACTGTATGATATCATTTATATGTAGAATCTTAAAAAGTGCAACAAACTAATACATATAACAACAAAGGAACAGATTCACAAATACAGAGAAGAAACTAGTGGTTACCAATTGGGAAGGGAAAAGGTGAAGGGGTAAGAGAACAGTAGGGGACTAAGAGGTACAAATTATTCGGTATAAAGAAATAAGCTACAAGGATATATTGTACAGGACAGGGAAAATAGCCAATATTTTATAATAACTGTAAATGGAGTATAGCCTTTAAAAATTGTGAATAATTGTTATACATCTGAAGCTTATACAATATTGTACATTAACTATACCTTAATAAAAATTTTTTTAAACCTATAAAACATGGGTGGGTGGACAGAAAAAAAATTGGCACATGTGAATCACTTAAAATACTGCATAAAAGTGAAAGTGTTAGTCGCTCAGTGGTGTCCAGCTCTTTGTGACCCCATGGACTACAGCCCGCCAGGGTCCTCTGTCCATTGAATTCTCCAGGCAAGACTACTGGAGTGGGTAGCCATTCCCTTCTCCAGGGGATCTTCCCAACCCAGGGATTGAACCCAGATCTCCTGCATTGCAAGGCAGATTCTTTACTGTCTGAGACACCAGGGAAGCCTATATATGACCATAGAGTGTGTGTATGTGTATTTATGTAAAGTATACATACCATAAGCTATGAAGCCTGGAACGTGGCTGGCTTTCCCAGCACCTAACATAATGCCTGACACATGGTAACCTCTTGATAAATATTTGAGGAATGAAAAAAACTGTTACAGTGCTACCAGATAATATATGAGACATTTCGTCAAATCTGAATGTCAGGTAAACAACAAATAATTTTTTGGTAGTCCCAAATATTGTGTAGGACATGCTTACACTAAGCATGTCTGCTGTTTATCAGAAATTCATACCTAACAGGGCCTCTTGTATTTTTGTGCAAATCTGGCAATTCTGTGATTAACAAGTGCTGCTTGTAAAAATTGAGATCTGAGATTGTTGGAAGCAAGTAAAGAGGACCCAGGTGGAGACTGAGCGACCTGAGTATCACCAGAGAAAGAGTGGTTAAAAAGTGAGAGGAGAGTGTGACACGTGGTTCCAGATTCGGGGCAGTGACTCGGTGTAGAAGGGGCTGGAGGGCAGCGCTGGAAGGCCCCAGGAGAGCATGTATGAGGGTTTTAATTTGGACCTTCCTTTTGAGTTGGGCAGCCCTGGATGCCTTAGGCAGGACTTACACCTGGGTCCGGAATAGCGTTGCTGTTGGAGAGAGAAAGGGCCTGACTTCTTTAAGAAACCAGAGTTTGCTAATTATTGATTCAGGAGCAACATCTGAAAAGAGGGGGAAACCTGAGGTCAAGGTGGAGAACACAGCCCTTCCAGTTGGTGAAAGAAGAGGGTTTTGTGGTTTTCCAGGTTAGAAAGCATTTGAGTGCTTGGCCCAACCAAGAGGCCGGGCCAAGGGCAAAAGAAGCAGAGGGCCTGGCAGCCCCCAGGAGCGCAGGGTAGTCAGGCTGGGCAAGTGCCTGCAGCTGAGTCGAAGTATCAGTTAAAACACGTTGGATGTGCTTAACAAGCGTAGGGTATTTTTCCTATTAATCTGCATTGGGAATGAAGGGAGAGCTGTTAAATGGATAGTGAAGTCTTATTTTAAAGCAAAGGATTGAGTTTCTTTATAGCAAATTGCAGCCTTTCTGCTCTTTGCTGTTCCTATTTAAAGTCAAGCTTCTCCTAATGGAAACGTACAGATGAATTTTATACATATAACGCTGATGGAAATGAAGCCCTGGGTGGGGCCCCAGAATGTAAGTTCAGAGCCTGGAGTGGAAATTATGAATAGCTCCAGAATAACAAGCTCTCCGTGAGGCTTGTTATAATTCAGTGACTCAGTGGCCCTACCCTTTTGACCCAGTCTTCCTTTATATACTCTCTTCCTTATCTACAACAAACTCTGGCAGACCTACTCCCCAAAGCTAGGTTACACAGCATCTTTTCCTGGTCTCTCTTCTTTCTTGGAGACTTGCTTCTCCTCCCCCCACCACCCTCCCAAGTTGAAGTCCTCCGGGTCCCCAGTGGTGGCTCATCCCCTGGGAACACCACAGAGCTGCAGCTGACCTCTAGGATCACAGGATACACAGGAATCACTGTAGGGATTTTTCTAGCTCTGGATTTGTTGGTCAAGCTTAGATCTCGCTTCTCTTCCTGTCACAGGTCGTGGAGCAAACAGCCCTCACGCGTGCTCCATGATCCCAGTGCACAGAGGCTGTGACCCAGAAAGCTGGACAGAACTCTGCCCTGGCCTTTCCCCGGTGTGAGGGGCATGGAACACCCCTTGGCCCAACAGACTCAGCCACAGAGCTGACTTCATCGCTCTGGACACACAGGCAAGGCCTGCATGTAAGACGGTGTGGGGTGGGGGGGGGGATGCTCATCCCAGAGGGACGTATGCAGACCAGCTGATGAGCTGGGTTTTGTCTGGTTGCCTGGCGCCTCTCCTTTCACACTCTCTGCCCTCTCACAGGCCTCCCCTCCCCTTTTTTCCCTGAACTTCAGACCTTCTGGGATACTTATCTCGCCCCCACTTGTCATTTCTGAGTAGGACACGGTCTTTAATCCTAAAGGTGAAATGAGGTAAAATGTCTTACTGTTCCACAATAGGAGCTAAACTGAGAGAACCTCAGGTCTCATGAATTAAACACAGACTCAGGCTCTGATTATAGAACAGAGCGGGCAGGGAACTCAGGAGGGAGCCTGCTAGAGGGGAGGGGGAATCCCCCATTTCACCTGAGCCGGGTACTGAAGGAAGTCTCTGGGAGGACTAGACCTTGTGCCCAGAGATGCTCTGGGCTCAAATCCAGGGGCTCCTGTCCTCAGCCCATCTGTGCTCTGGGGGAGGGACCTAGTGTTTCCACGGGCTTCTGTTATGCTGCCACATACTCAGTGGTCTGCATAATATGAAAAATGATTCAGCCAGTTATATTTTCTTAACTCCCCCAGCCATTCTGGAGCAAAGGAGAAATGAAAGGGAAACCTAAATGTCTCTCTTTCCCTTGCCTGAAAACCCCTAATAAACTGTACACTTAGCTTTTAGTTTTAGATTCTTACTTTTGCTTCCTGAGACTTACAGGATCAGAACTCCTAAACAAACGCAGTAAACATTAGGTTTACCAGCCCCCAGTTGGAGCGCCTAATGAACACATCCAGGACTGTAGTTTCCCGCCCCCCTCCCCCCCATCCTGCTGGGAAGGCTGACTCTCTCCTGGTGTTACCTGGTCTTCAGGCTGTCAGCGGTTGCTCCTGCTTCGAGTCAGGTGGCTGTAAGGATATGTCTATATCTGAGTCTCTTTCCACGAAACTTAAGAGGAAACTGTGGCCTAGTCTTCTTGGCTCCTAATTTCAGAAGGGCCTTGTGATCTAAGACGCCACCGGAGTGTAGCGCGTTCAGGTTGGGACTGAGGCTGGAGGGAGGCTTAGGAAGGGAGTCACTTCCTTGTTAAGCCCTGCCCGCAGCTATTTAGCTGAAGGAGGGACTGACCTTTGCCCAAGTAATTTGACTCTAGGAGTTCTGCATCTTTATTAAGGACTCTCACTGCCCTTTAGGACGGGGACAGTTATGTGGATGCCCTCCCCTCATAGGACTTGACTTTTCCTTTCATCAGTTTTAATCAAGTTGAATCAACCGCGTGTGTGGCTCACTTGTGTCCCACTCTTTACGACTCCATGGACTGTAACCTGCCAGGCTCCTTGTCCATGGAATTCTCCAGGCAAGAATCCTGGAGTGGGTTGCCATTTCCTCTCCCAGGGGATCTTCCCGACCCAGGGGTTGAGCCCGCATTCTTGAGTCTCCTGCATTGGCAGGCCGTTCTTTACCAACTGCGCCCCTGGGAAGCCTTCACCAGTTTAGCAAATGTTTGCTGATTGCCTCTGCGGCAGGTATGGTCACACATGTGTATTCTTCACGGCAAGAGGCAGGTGTTAGGGTTACCATTTTATATGCTAGGAAACTGAGGCTCAGAGAGCTAAGGTATCTTGCTAGTGGTCCCCCATCAGCTGAGTTGAAATCCAAAGCTAGGTCTTTTTGGCTTTACACTATAGCATAGGTTGTATTCGGATAGAACCACTGGAAACACCTCCAAAATGGAATCCAATGCCAGCCATAGTGAAAGCCGCAAACGCTGATAAAGGCCACGTGTCACAGCTTAGGGATAGAATTTCCTATGTAAAAGAAAAAAGAAACATATGATTTTGTGCTCTATCCAGATTCTTGACTGAAATCCATGAGCGCTGGCTAGTCAAAATGTAAAGATGAAGGAAGCGTGTGCACAGTGATGGGAAAGTTCTTTGGTGATTTGAAGTGAATTTTAACCAGCAAACTCATATTATTGTCCATAATGTATACCAGTCTAGTCAACTTGAGAGATATTAAAGAAATACTTACTATTTTTTTTTTTTAAAGAAACCAGCTTGGTCTTTTTTTGGGAAAGAAAAGATACATTCATTCAAAATAATTTAAGAATCAACAAATGCTTGTAATCAATAAGTAAATCACATAGTAGGGATGACAGTTGTTACTGGAGTTCAGAGCTACATAACTTAATGACATTGGTGACAGAAACCGTTTAGAGGTCTTGGCAGGAAGTATGAACACAAGGAAGTATGAACACTGGGAGTCAGGCTCGCTGAAGACAGAGAATGTTCATTCATCAGCTTTGTGGCTTCCACCCCCAACACACTAGCACAAAGCAGATGGGGCTCAATACATGTTATATATTAATAGACGAAGCAAAACCTACTCTCTTCTGATTCTAAAAATACACATTAGAGAGTGAGGCTCAAGAGGGAGAGGATCTATGTATAATTACGGCTGACTGATGTATGACGGAAACCAATACAACACTGTAAAACAAAAAAAAAGCACATTTGTTGTAGAAAACTTGTAAAACAAAAAATAGCATACCTAAAATAAAGACCACCATGATCCAGTCATCCAGTGATAAATGATTAAAAACTTGGTGTAATTCCTTCCCTCCGTGACAGTATCACTTTGCTGCCCTTGAGGTGTGTGTGTGGCCCCCGCCTGCTCTCTGCCTACTGCCCTCAGTCATGCATCTACCAGGATGCTCCCCTGCAGTCACATGGACCAAGTGACTCCTGCCCCTCGTTAAGAAGGAAACAACAGACCCCAAATGGAGTCACTTGTGTTGGGCCCATGGCAGAAGACTAGGACTGGATGCCTAAGCTGATTATAATTTCAGCCTTCCGAGGAACGTGATTCCAGCCAAGCTGGAATTTCCTGGTCAGTCTTGGGAAATTTGCAGATAGACCCTTCTGTTCCCCTCAGGAGTGAGGCCTTGCCTAAAACAATACATCTTTGCTGATAATTTCCTTTCCTCTGCTCCCTTGCTGCCTTTTAAAAACCTTTCCTTTTCTGCAGCTCAATAGAGTTCCTCTTTACTTGCTAGATGGGATCCTGCCTGGTTCGTGAATCATTCAATAAAGCCAATTAGAGCCTTAACAGTTGACTTTTTGTTATTTAACAGATGTGACAGCAGCAGAGGGATGAAGGAGACTCCTGATGGCTTCACGGACAATGAAAAACACTGGTGAGGTACCTGTGAGACCCTTTTTGAGGTCACTGTCTTTCTGAGTGAGGGCTATGGGTAATTTTCCTCTAGGTTCTTTTTTTTTTTTATGTCTTTATTGAATTTGTTACAGTATTGCTTCTGCTGTTTATGTTCTGATTTTGGGGGCTCGGAGGCATGTGGGATTTCAGTTCCCAGACCAGAGATCGAACCAGCACCCCCTGCATTGTAAGGTAAAGTCTCGACCACTGAACCAATAAAGAAGTCCCATCCCTCTCTCTCTGCATCCAGCTCCTGATCTGTTTGGCATATGGAGGAGGTCAGCTTCTGCTGGTGAGTGGTTCTACCCCCCGCCAACTGAGTTAAGCCCCTAGCCTTTCAGAGAATTTGCAGGTTTTAAGTGGAAAAACCCCAGCCCTTGATTCTGTCCATGTAGAGCCCCGTCTGCACTTTCACATGTTAAATCCCCATGGTTGGTTCAGTCCTTTAGCCTGGTCAAGGTTCTGCAGAAATTGTTATGGTTCACAGGCCTTCTCTGGGCCAGGTCACAGTGGCATCTCTTGGTCACTGCTGGTATGTCAAAGTGCACATGTTTGTCTTTTTTTATGTAAATGCTATAGCTAGCAGGAGTCTCAGAGACCAAAAAGCTGCAACAATTGGTGGGCACAGGTGACCCATTGCTGCCTAAATCAAAAACTCCAGTGTAAAGACAAGTTGGTCTTGGAATAGGTTAGACCTACAGAAGGTTACCTGCCAATTTCAGGGAAACTTTTGTGCAACAAGGTGCACTGCAGAACACATAAAATACCCAACCAGCTTCGCAGCCTTTTCCTTTGGCTCCAAGTAACCCAAACACTGAGAGAAGGCGATGGCACCCCACTCCAGTACTCTTGCCTGGAAAATCCCATGGGCGGAGGAGCCTGGTAGGCTGCAGTCCATGGCATCGCTAAGAGTCAGACACGACTGAGTGACTTCACTTTCACTTTTCACTTTCATGCATTAGAGAAGGAAATGGCAACCCACTCCAGTGTTCTTACCTAGAGAATCCCAGGGATGGGGGAGCCTGGTGGGCTGCTGTCTGTGGGGTCGCACAGAGTCGGACACGACTGAAGTGACTTGGCAGCAGCAGCAGCAACCCAAACACTGAGCTCACAGAATCCTTAAATTCTTTCTTTCTTTTTTTTTTTTTTTTAAACTTTTTACCTTGTATTGGAGTATAGCAGATTAACAATGTTGGGATAGTTTCAGGTGGACACTTGAAGGGACTCAGCCATACATATACAAGTATCTAGTCTCCCCTAAACTCCCTCCCATCCAGGCTACCATGTAACATTGAGTGAAATTCTCTGTGCTATACAGTAGGTCCTTGTTCGTTATCCATTTTAAATATAGCAGTGTGTACATGTCCCTCCCAAACTCCCTAACTATCCCTTTCCACTCCCCCACCGACCCCAAACTCATTCTCTAAAGGGCTCTCTTTACATTGGATTCTTAAATTCTAGAGTCAAGCATGCCATCTTCTTAGTTCTATTGCTCAGCTGTGTCCATCACCAACCCCTGGAGCTTGCTCAAACTCATGTCCATTGAGTTGGAGATGCCATCCAACCATCTCATCCTCTGTCGTCCCCTTCTCCTCCCACCTTCAATTTTTCCCAACATCAGAGTCTTTTCAAATGAGTCAGCTCTTTCCATCAGGTGGCCAAAGTACTGGAGTTTCAGCTTCAACATCAGTCCTTCCAATGAACACCCAGGACTGATCTCCTTTAGGTTGGACTGGTTGGATCTCCTTGCAGTCCAAGGAACTCTCAAGAGTCTTCTCGAACCCCACAGTTCAAAAGCATCAATTCTTTGGCGCTCAGCTTTCTTTATAGTCCAACTCTCACATCCATACATGACTACTGGAAAATCCATAGCCTTGACTATATGGACCTTTGTTGGCAAAGTAATGTCTCTGCTTTTTAATATGCTGTCTAGGTTGGTCATAACTTCCCTTCCAAGGAGTAAGCGTCTTTTAATTTCACGGCTTCAGCCACCGTCTGCAGTGATTTTAGAGCCTCCCAAAATAAAGCCTACCAAATTGGTCTACAGAGCTCCTCAAAAGCTTAAAAATAACTTCATTAAAAAACTTGTTATGGAAGGCTAGGGAAAAATGAACTACACAGGAGATAAGAGGTACCACCTGTTTCTCCCCATTGTCCGTCCTTACGTGAAAACTCACATTTTCCTGATTCTCTGAACTGCCTTTCCATTGGAGAGACTGTTAAACAGTTACCTGTTAAAACCTCCCAAGGTGCAGGTGAACAGTACCTAAGAACAATACCTCCCTAGGAACTGTTCATTCCCTGGTCAAAGACAAAATGAAGGACCATAAGTAAAGAATTTCCTCAATTCAGGGAGGGTCCTCATATTTTCTTTTAAGAGTTCAGAATCCTTATTGGGGTTTATTGCTGCAGGCTGCCAGTTGTTTATCAGCTTGTACAGTATGTCAGTAGGCTTTGGGAAGCCTGAAGATAGATGAGGGAAACAGAAGGCATAATCCTAAGGATAATAGAGATCCTCTCCAGCATGGTCCTTTTTTTTTTTTTTTCTTAATATGAGCAGCTTATTTATTTGTAACATTTATTTATTTGGCTGTTCCAGGTCTTAGCTGCAACATGCGGAATCTTCCAGCATGTGAAGTCGCGGCATTGAACTCTTACTTGTCACAGGTGGGATCTAGTTCCCTGACTAGGGATCGGACTTGGGTCCCCTGCATTGGGAGCACAGAGTCTTAGCCACTGGACTGAGTCTCCAGGTGGCCTTTTTATGACCAGATAAAGCTCACAAGATAGTATCTGACCTTTTAAAAGCCATCTTAGGGTCTTCCCACCCACATGGGTTGGTCTTTTATTCAAACATGCAGACAAAAAAATGGTGAATTTGTGGCAGACTTGAAAGCCCTATTTGGAATGGCTCTTCCTAGTGCATTCTGGATTACACACAGCAAAGGAGGACATCCAACCCGTCCTAGCTGCCCTGTAAATGGATTATCCCCTAAGATCAGGGGGTCGATAAGAAAGCAGAAAATAGCACTGACCTGACTGAACTCATAACCACTTTGAAAGGACTTTGGACCAAGATCATAAAGACCCTTCAACAGCTCCAAGGCCAGAGACCTAAATAACACCTGACTTCCCCACCTGGCTCCCTCCTAGGGCTCCACCATCCAAGCACAGCCTGAGGATTGGTGTTTCCTTTGTAATTAATTAGGGCAATGGAAAAAAAGGTTATCTTCAAAGATCTATACAAATTCCTCAAAATCCACTCAAATGCCCCGAAGGAAGGACCCCCATACGGCTCCTCCCAGGACTCATTCAGCTCTGAGGGACTCTGAGGTAAACTGCTACCCTTAAACAGCCAAGAGGAAATCAAAATTAATTGAAAATCTTACCAAATTTTGGTAGATACCAGGGCTAGACTTGCTTGTTTAAATCCCACTCTCAGAAATCTCTTTGTGTAAAAAAAAAAAAGGTTTCCTTAGTGGGAGTATCCAGTGAAGTTCAGAAAGAAACACCATCTCAACCAGTAACAAATGGTTCTGGGACTTTTTACTGAAGAGCATTCTGCTTTGCTCTGTGACCCACCCCTGGTCCATTTTAATAAATGGCAGAGACCTCCTTTCTAAATTAAAAAAAGCTAAGCTATGTTTTGCTCACCTTACAATTTCGTGGTCAAACTGAACATGATCTCCGATTTTTTTTTTAAACAAATCTGTCTTTGAAATAGAAGAAGAAGAATTCCAATAAAGATGCTTTCATGTAGCCGAGGTGCCTGAAAATCGGTTGGCTGCTCTTAATTCTGACAGTGGGAAATTTAAAAGCGCAGAGCCTATAAAAATCCAGAGATGTGACTAAACCTCTTCCTAAGTGGCCTCAATATCCATTAAAACCTGAAGCCACACAGGACCTCATATTAATAATAAAAGACCTAATTGCCCAGGATTGTCCCCTGTATCCCGTAACTCACTGATCTTGCCAATCCAGAAACCTGATGGGAGGGCCTGGTGATTTAGCCAAGACTTAAGAATTAGTCATTATTTCAGGGTGGCTCAGTGCTGTAGACTCTTGTTCAACCTTTGTCAGCATCCCTGGAGACCCAAGTCAATATTTATTCACCTTTACTTGGAACAATCAACAATATACCTGGACAATCATGCCCCAAGCATTCACTGAGGCCCCTTCTTAGTTCATCAAGGTCTAAGCACACTCCAGTCCCCCTGGGAAATCGATGTTTTTACAATATGGGGATGACCTCTTGCCATGCTCAGTTACCAAAGAAGCACCGATAAAACATTCCATCTACTTGTGCAACGCTTAGCTGAAAAAGGACATGAAGTCTCTGAATAGAATTCCAATTATTTTTGGACGCTGTTCATCAGCTAGGTAAAGAATCTACCTGCAGGGCAGCAGACACAGGAGATGTGGGTTCAATCCCTGGGTCAGGAAGATCCCCAGAGGGAGGAAATGGCAACCTATTCCAGTGTCCTTGCCTGAAAAATCCCATGGACAGAGGAGTCTGGAGGGCTACAGTTCATGGGGTCAGAGAGTTGGGCACAACTGAACACACACAAACATTGCCAAGGTCAGAACCTAAGCACTGAAGTCATCTACTTATTTCCAAAAAGAATTAAGTTACTCCAAGAATTTCCTAGGCCTACAGCTAGGCCTACAGCTTTGTGAATTTTTAGGCCTAGCTGGTTATGCAGACTATGGGGTCCTAATTTTCTTCTGATTGCTTCTCTACTTTATGCTGTGCTTAGTTGCTCAGTCCTGTCTGACTCTTTGTGACCCCATGGAGTGTAGCCTACCAGGCCCTTCTGTCCATGGGATTCTCCAGGCAAAAATGCTAGAGTGGATTGACATTTCCTTTTCCAAGGGATCTTCCCAACCCGGGATCAAACCCAGGTCTCCCACATTGCAGTTGGATTCTTTACTGTCTGAGCCACCAGGGAAGCTCTCTCTACTTTATGAACTTACTAAAACTTCAGTTCCCAAGCCCCTTTCCTGGGAAGAGAAACTGGAACAGGCCTTTTTAAGACTAAAAATAGCACCCCAAGAGCCACCTGCCCTCAGGCTACCTAATGATTCAAAACTTTTCACCGTATTTGTACATGAGAAAGATAACCAAGCTCTGGGAATGTTCACACAAGAACACGGCCATAAGCACAGATTGCCTATTACAGCATGCAGATAGCTCCAATTGCTGGTGCCTGTCCCAACTGCCTCAAAGCTAGAGCGCCAGCTGCAAAGTTAGTAGAACCTCAGCAGATCTAACTCTAGGGAAAGACATCGACAAACTCCACAGTGACCGGTTCTCTGCTAGAAGAGATCTTTCACTACCTAACCTACATCTTAAACACTGCAATTTTTTTTGGTGTGTGATGTATGTTTTATTGATTTAAAATTTATTTTATTGAAGTGTAGTTGATTTAGTGTTGTGTTAGTTTCTGCTGTATAGCAAAGCAATTCAGTTACACACATACATGTATCTTTTTCATATGCTTTTCCACTATGGCTTATCGCAGGATGTTGAATATCGTTCCCTGTGCTATACAGTGGGACCTCATTGCTCACCCATCCTAAATATATAATAGTTTGCATCTGCTAACCTGAAACTCCCAATCCATCCTTCCCCGACTCTCCTCCCCCTTGACAATCACAAGTCTGTTCTTTTATGTCTATGAGCCTGTTTCTGTTTCATAGATAAGTTCGTTTGCGTCATAGTTTGGATTTCACATATTAGTGATATCGTATGGTATTTGTCTTTCTGATATACTGAATTTAGTATGATAATCTCTAGGTCCACCCACTTTGCTAACACTGCAGCTTTCTCAGTCCTGCCATATTATGAAAGTGAAAATGAAGTCGCTCAGTCGTGTCCGACTCTTTGCGACCCCATGGACAGTAACCTACCAGGCTCCGTGGTCCATGGGATTTTCCAGGCAAGAATACTGGAGTGGGCTGCCATTTCCTTCTCCAGGGGATCTTCCCAACCCAGGGATCGAACCTGGGTCTCCTGCATTGCAGACAGACGCTTTACCATCTGAGCCACTAGGGAAGCCCTTTATATTATGACCCCTGAGCCACAAAGGTGAGCCCCCAGACTGTGAGGCATTAATGTCCTATTTTGTGACACCGTGTCCCCACTTATGGGGACCCTAGGGAAAGGCTACCCACTCCAGTATTCTGGCCTAGAGAATTCCATGGACTCTATAGTCCATGGAGTTGAAAAGCACTGGACACGACTTTCACTTCACTTTGGCTAATCCTGATCTAATTTTGTTTGTTGATGGGTCATCTTGTACAAGCGAATAAAGGAATTTCCAAGCTGGTAATGCTGTTATCATTCAATATGAACTACCTGAAAGGGGGAACCTCCCACAGCAAAGAATGAGGTTGGCTTAAATGAAACATTTGACAAAAGGAGCACCAGTTACTATGAAGAATACCTGTGAAGGGGTTCATAGTATGCTACCCAAAAACATGCCACTTTGGCTCAGGGATATTTTGAGTTGAAGGTCATTAAGCAGAAGCATGCATAAAAAAGCTCTCTGCCTTCTACTTCTACCGGAAAGGAAGGAGGATTGTTACTCCCTGGAGACAACTCGAGTCTTAATAGCTTAGAGCTTCCATGTGAGGAATCTATACAATGAACCTTGCTAAAACCCCTAATCCTAACCACTAATCCCTAACCCTAACCCTAACCCCTAACCCTAACCCTTGCTAAAAACATCCAGCTTTTCCATTAGTTCCCTGTGTGCATTACCTTCCCACAGTTTGTCACCCTCAAAGCCTGAAACCCTTTTCCTTTAGCTTGTTTTTCTCTACAAATTTATTGTCCCCCCCAGTCTTATTGCGGTAATTTGACAAATAAAATTGAACTATACTTAAAATATACTTGATGATTTGATACAGGTATTTCATTATGAAAGGGTTTTAACCATTGAATTAATGAACACATCCATCCCCTCACTTATTTAATACTTACTTATTAAGTTTCCTATTGGTGAGAACACTCAGGTTTTACTTCCTCAGCAAATTTTGATAATACAGTATAGTATTATCATCTGTAGTCACCATGATACACATTAGAACCTCAGAACTTACTCATCTTATAATTGAAAGTTTGTGCTCTTTTAAGCCTCTCTGCTTCTCCCCACCCCCCCCCCCCCCGCCCCCTGCCCCACTCCCTTCAAACTATCATTGTAATCTCTGGTTTCTATGAGTTTGATTTTAATTTTTTTTTAGATTCTACATATAAGTAATACTATGCAGTGTTTGTCTTTGTCTGGCTTATTTCATTTGATATAATGCCCTTTAGTTTCATCCATGTTCTTGCAAATGGCAAGATTTTTTTCTGTTTCACATCTGAAAATATTCTCTTTCTTTCTCTTTCTCTCTGTTAATATCTATCTATCTAATAAAGGCTTTCTTCTTTGGATGATGCTGTCTCTTGGCTTATCCCTCTGGCTAGGACTTTGAGTATTATGTTGGATAAAAGTGGCAAGAGTGTCTTCTTCCTGTTTTTTCAGCTTTTTAGTGTTGAGTATGTTAACTGTGGGCTTGTCATATATGGCTTTAGATAATACGTGTTTCTTTTATACGTAATTTGTTGAGAGTTTTTAATCATAGAAGGATTGAATTTTATCAGCTGCTTCAGATGTTTATTGAGATGATCATATAATTTTTATCCTTCGTTTTGTTAATGTGGTATATCACGTTGATTGATGTGTATGTTGAAACATTCTTGTATTCCAGGGCTAAATCTCACATGATCATGGTATATGATCTTTTTAATGTACTTTTTTTCTAGTACTTTTTGAGAACTTATATCTATGTTTATCAGGAACATTAGCCTATAATTTTCTTTTCTTGTAGGTTCTTTATTTGGTTTTGATATCAGAAAAGTGCTGGCCTCATAAAATGACTTTGGGTATTCCTTCCTCTTTGTTTTTTTGGGAAGAATTTTGAGAGATGTTGGTGTAAATTTTTCTATAAATGCTCAGTAGAATTTACCAGTTAACGCCATCTCTAGTCCTGGATTTTTGTTTGTTGGGAGTTTTTTTTATTATTATTACTGATTCAATTTCTTTACTAGTAATTATTCTATTTAGATTTTCCATTCATGATTCAATATTGGTAGGATGTATGTTTCTAGGAAATGTATTTATTTCTTCTAGGTTATGGAGAAAGCAGTGGCACTCCACTCCAGTACTCTTGCCTGGAAAACCCCATGGATGGAGGAGCTTGGTAGGCTGCAGTCCATGGGTTGCTAAAAGTTGGACATGACTAAGCAACTTCACTTTCACTTTTCCTTTCATGCACTGGAGACTTAGCAGCAGCAGCAGCAGCTTCTAGGTTATCTAATCTGTTGGCATATAATTGTTTATAGTAGTTTCTTATGATTCTTAGTATTTCTGTATTTTTCACTTGTAATGTCTCCTTTTTGATTTCTGGTTTTATTTATTTGATAGTAATGCAAATAATTCCTTTCATAAAGTGCAAATTGTCTCTTGTGTAATGCAACTGTTTATCATTGTGGAGAAAAACCAGTCCATGAGTATGGACTGGTTTTTCCACTTTTGCCTCTATTTGTAAAATCATTTCAGTATGTCTTATTTGACTATAAGTGTGCAGTAGCCTGAGTTCTCCTTTGAATTGGTTGTAACATTTTAATTGGTTCTATTATTAATTAATGAGTTAAGTAAAATGTTTGACTCATGTTCTGAGAGTTGACTAGGATTCTGGCCTTCATCAAATTCTGAGACTTTCTTGACTAGTCCTTTAAAGATGTGAACACAACACCAACAGCTCATAGCTACATCCCTAGGATGAGCCAACCCAACCCCCGCATCACCCCACCCCCCACCTTCAAGTGCCTACCTGAGAACATAATTTGCTATTTGTTCCAACCAGCACCTAAATGTAGGGTCCCTGTTCCCCAGTGTCTGTAGGAGGAGAGAAGCCTAATGAAGGCAGATGGTTTCGTGCAGACCAACCTCCCTTTCCTATTTTCTGTAATGTACCACTCCTGTGACTCTACCGAGTCCCCACTCTGTCCCTATTCCCTCATTCTCCCTTCAAAATGCACAAATCCAAATTCAGTTCACGTTGGTTTCTTTACTGCCATAGTCTATGACTGATTAAAGTCTGTCCTTAGCACATTTATTGAGTTTGTCTTTGCCAGAGTCATGAGTTTACCTTTAAAAAAATTATCTGCTAACACTGATTAAATTACTCAAAATCTCTGGCCCTTCCTGTTCCCTTCAGGCTATTCTTTGACTGTCTGCTTAACTGACTGAGAGACAGGTGGGTAGAAATCTCAATATTCTGTTAGTGGCTGTGTTTTAATCAATGCCTTAGTTATTGGTGCATTTGCAGGTAATAGAGGTATAGCATAACATTGGAGAAGGAAATAGCAACCCGCTCCAGTACTCTTGCCTGGAAAATCCCATGGATGGAGGAGCCTGGTAGGCTGCAGTCCATGGGGTCGTGAAGAGTCAGACATGACTGAGCGACTTCACTTTCACATTTCACTTTCATGCACTGGAGAAGGAAATGGCATCCCACTCCAGTGTTCTTGCCTGGAGCGTCCCAGGGACGGGGGAGCCTGATGGGCTGTCGTCTGTGGGGTCGCACAGAGTCGGTCACAACTGAAGTGACTTAGCAGCAGCAGGTATAGTATAGCACAGTAGTAAAAGGCTGAGGCTCCAAAGGTGGTTTGCAGTTGAATACTGATCCCACCTCTTACTAAATGAGGGGTAGGGGAGTTTTCTGAAGAAGGAAGTAGAAGAAAGACATTTGAAGTTGAGGCTGAAAGGAAGTTCTTGGGCTTAAAAATTACACGTATGAAACATGTCTGGAGGAGATGCTAAAGAAAACATATTCTGTCTCTTGTGTTGTGTCACTGTTGTGATCAGGACTGTTGTGATAGGTGCAGGAACTACCTCAATGGGGCTTTGCATAGGGAAGAGAGACTTGGCTTAGCTGCGAATACAGTAAGGAAAAGTGGGAATTCATAGCCAAGCAGCAGAGTGAGGGGTGGGGGAAGATGGCACCAGCAGATGAAAAACTACTAAGGAAGAATTAGGAGTAAGGGGAGATTCTGGCTGAAATGACCTGATAGGATTCTTGGTGAAGGCAAGCCAGGGTAACCAGACATTACCTGAGGAATGATCGAGGATGAAGAACTTAATCAGATATCAAGGGTAGGAGATTCTGGCTAAACTGACTTAGCAGGATTCTTGCCAAAACTGGGCTCTTGGATAATGTGCCCAATGATGGGACCTAGCTGGGCTCAGAGGAACCTGACTAACGTTTGTTCAGGGACAGTCTTTGACAAGGACTGTGACAAAAAGCAAAGATAGGTCTGGAGTTAAGTGTCACATGAGCCGAGGTTCTTGAAAATGTAAATGACAAAAGAAGGGGTTTTTCAGATTCAGTTACAACAACAGAAGGCAGAAAGAAAACAGAACCACTCTGATTCAATTTGACTCCTCTTTCCCGTACCAAGGAAAGCAGTCTCACTTGGGAATGACAGAGAGAAGTTGGAGCTTTAGATGACAGAGATGTGTTGAGCGTCTTTAAGTTGGTCTCAGGCCCACAGTAGGAAGACCCAGAACCACCATTTGTAACAGAGAAGAACAGATCTGACTCCATATTGCATCTGTTCCTTTAGCTCTAACCCCGGTGTGGTGTTCCTGTGCTTGGTCATGCTGGCTCTGAATCTTTCCTAAAAGAATGTTCTCTGTAGCCTGAAATATACAGGATAGCATATTCTCAGGTCTCTGACCTTTAAAGAGGCAGCACTTTCCCATTCATACAGAGATAAAAAGTTGCAGAACAGAGAATAACATTTGTCCTGTTGGAGGTTTATAGGAACATCGTGATCAAACCTATGCAGACAGCTGCAAGAACAAAGGATTCCCGCACTAAGAAGCTTGTAACAAGCAGTCACATTTCTCTCCTGTTCTAGTACAGAAGGCAGTTAAATGGTTCTTTGGAACACAAGTCCATCAGCATCTCCGTCTGCTAGCTTTCCAAAGAAAATCACTATTCCTTGCCACAAACCTCATCTCTCAATTAATTGACTTGTCATTTTGATAGGGACAGAGTGAAGAGACAAAACAGGTGATTAAATAGTTAACCCCACTAGGGGATTGTATTAATAACTAGAAAAAATATGGGAGACTCTCTGTAAGCTAACGATTGCTCAGGAAAGCAGATTTGCTTAACCACAAAACCAAGCAGGCTTGCTTAGCAAAAAAAAAAAAAAAAAAAAAAAATTGCAACAGAAGTAGGAGACATGCCCCTCACCATAAAATGATGGTGACATGAGAGCTCAGTAACTCAAAGATCCCTAGGACATGCTCTCTGCACACAGAAAAGACAGTAATTGGTAGACCTAGCTTGACCATGTAGGGACAAGAAAACTCCCCTGCCAGACCTGGAGGAGGAAGCGATGATGGAAGCATGACATCCACTCAAGAAAGACAAAGAAGTTCTTCTCCCCTCCCCCACTTTTCCTTTGATTATAAAGCCCAGTAAGTTCTCAGGGTGGGGCGCCCCCTCGCCTGCCTGCTTTTAAGCCTCACAAGTGTCCTGTTCTAATAAATCACTTCTTATCTATCTCTTTGCTCTCGATGGATTCTTCTCTGTGCTGAGACATGAAGGACTATGGTCCTGGAGCTCTTTGGAGCTCCTGAAACGACACCCAAATGGTTTTGGTTTGGTGAGCAGTACGAGCTTGGACTCAGTAACACTGTTGGATTTTGCTTGGTGACTGGGGATAACTTGCATAGTTGTCAGGACTTGGCAGCCTTGCAAAACCTCACACCGATGTTAATTCTCCACAAAATCCTCTACTGAATTATCAGGCAGACGGTTTATGAACCTTTAGAGTAGGGAGTTCCACGTGTCACTGTGAGTTGGTTGGGACAGTTTAATCCCATCTCCCCAGATCAGGGGGTGATTTTGATGAAGTGAACATTGACTCCAGCAAGGTTTTTGGTAAAAATCTCATGAGATCAATGTGAACAAATTGGAAAATTGCAATTTAGATGATGCTGTAATTGCAAAACTTTTCAGTTAGTTTTTCCTTTATACTCAAAGTGTGTGTTGATGGAATGAAGCACTTGATTCTCTGGACTGCTTACTTCTCCATCTCCTTCATTGCCTTGGGTGTGTGAGCTTGGGCAAATCGCTCAGCTTCCCTGGTTCTCAGTATTATATAAAAAATGCTTGAATCTCTAGTTGTTTATAACTCCATGAGAAATTGGTTCACGTATGCCTGGAGGGATGTAATTTATTTCTGAGTTCTGTCCTTGATTCTGTTTGACATTTTTCATGATTGACTTATCTAATGGCAAGTACATGGTTGATACAACGAGGTGAGAGAACACATGGATGAAGAAGAGTTCAAGCCCCAGGGTCAGACAATCCTGGAATATGAACCTTGGGTCTGTCACTTCCTAACTGGATCTTGAGCAGATTTCTTAACTTCGCTAGCCTTGATTTTCTATTTGCTTGAATAATAACAAAAACAGTAACAATAATAATAGAATCCATGTAAAGACTAACTTACTCCTTGGAAGGAAAGTTATGACCAATGTAGATAGCATATTCAAAAGCAGAGACATAACTTTGCCAACAAAGGTCCATCCTAGTCAAGGCTATGGTTTTTCCAGTGGTCATGTATGGATGTGAGAGTTGGACTGTGAAGAAGGCTGAGCGCTGAAGAATTGATGCTTTTGAACTGTGGTGTTGGAGAATACTCTTGAGAGTCCCTTGGACTTCAAGGAGATCCAACCAGTCCATTCTAAAGGAGATCAGCCCTGGGTGTTTTTTGGAAGGAATGATGCTAAAGCTGAAACTCCAGTACTTTGGCCACCTCATGTGAAGAGTTGACTCATTGGAAAAGATTCTGATGTTGGGAGGGATTGAGGGCAGGAGGAGAAGGGGACGACAGATGATGAGATGGCTGGATGGCATCACTGACTCGATGGATGTGAGTCTGAGTGAACTCCGGGAGTTGGTGATGGACAGGGAGGCCTGGCGTGCTGCAGTTCATGGGGTCGCAAAGAGTCAGACACGACTGAGCAACTGAACTGAACTGAACTGAAAGACTACATAACTACATAAGATACTACATGAAAAAAGACTTATCAAGGTGCCTTGCCCAAAGACAGTTCTCCAATAATTGTTAGCGCTTATTGTTACATTATCACTAAATTGGGAGAATTTATATTGGATAACATAGTATGTTTTAAAAATTACTGTAGGGCCAAACTATGAGCCTAGAGTTAGAATGTAGTCTGGTTTACTAAAGCCTAAAGCCCAACGTTTAGGATTAACTACTCAACTGCATATGAACAGGATGAGACTGACCTGGCTTAAGAGCAGTTCATATCAAAATCATTTTAGGGATTTTGGACAACTGCCTGATGAATGTGAATCATCAGTGTGGTATGGCTTCCAAAAAAGTCAGTGTTGTCTTAGGCTGCATTAATGGGGGTGCAGAGAGGCTTATGGTGCCATTTATACTCTCCTCTTGGGGAGGCAGAACACGCCTACAGAGCTGGGGTCATTTCCACCCTTGTGTTTTTGACTGAGGAAGTAAAGCAGGAAGCTAGACTGCAGGAGTTCAAATCCCAGCTCTGCCATGAGACTAGCTCTGTGACCTTGAGTGAGTTACCCAACCTCTCTGTGCCTCTGCTTTTTCATCTGTAAAACAGGAATAGTATAATTGATACCTATCTCTTAGGGCTGTCATGAGGATTCAATGGGAATGTCAGTGTCAACATATAAAGTGCTTCTAAAATCTGGGCTCATAATAATTGCCAAAGAAGTGTTGTTGCTGCTGGTGGTAGTGGTATCATCACCATTCTAAGAAGGGCATTGGCAGTTTCCCCCAATGACATGAGCAGAATGGTGCTGGGTGCACCCATGTGACAGGCAGAATACTGAATAAATTCTCCTCCTCCTCTCCGCTTACCCCTGGCTCAAACACACCCACCACTCCCGTGATACAGGAGGGGCTTCAGAACAGTTTCGGACTCTTCCCTAAACTGGAACGCTCAAACTCATACCCTTTGGGGTCTCCACCACTAGACTTTAGTGATCAGTGCATTCAGTGCCCTCATTTTCAGTATTCTCAAGGTCACATAGGAAGTTAAGAACCAAGGTCTAGTCCATATCGTGTGCTCTCTCCACTCACCACCCCTTCCCCACCCCTGCTCATCAAAGTCTCTCAAACTCCAACTCAAACCACACCTCTTCCTAGAAACCTTTCTAGATGCTCCCGAATGGAATTGGTCTCCTCTTTCCCCTTAGCTACACCATAGCAAGTTTTGAACATTGATTATAGTACTTATCAGTCTTCTTTGTATTAGGGTCCATTGTCTACGCCTCTGTCTTCACCCTGTTTGCCTGAAGAACAAGGAGATCATTTATTCACTTTAGGATCCCACTTAGCATGTTGCATGGTGCTTTGCATAGATGGGCCAACCTGACATGATCGTTGGACTTGGTTATTAAGGTTGTGCAATGTGGACTATTTCTCAGAAGGGAGAAGATCTGGAGGGAATGGAACTGATTCTCAGGAGGAGGATGGATTGGATTTAGCTACTTAGCTTCAGAGAACAGGAGGAGGACCAGGGTGGGGGCAGATTTGGTCTGGCTGTTTGGAGAGAACCCTTCGCAATGACAGACATTTAATAAGGAAAGGGGGACCTTATGAGACATGAGTCTCCATCAGTGAAGATATTCAGATGGAAGCTTGGTGACCACCGTCAGGGACGAAGTAAGCAGGAATGCAGGATATATCTGCCAAGTTCCCTGTTCGCTAGCTACGCTCAGCATCACTCAAGATCTTGGTACCATTTTAGGGTCCACATGTAGCTGCAGACACAGCAGAGGTTTAGGATGTCCAGCAGGGTTGAGAGGGACCCCAGCACTACCCAGGGACACCTGGGCCTCTCTCAGGTCCATTCTTAGTTTTGCTAGTCCAGGGTGCAAAGGGCCTGCACCGCCACAGACAGCCAGCTCCTCTCCCTACTTCCTCTAGTTCGGCAGAATCTCTTTCCTTCCCTTTCCTCCTCGGCTCATTGCTGTCATGTGTACCCAGAAGGTCACCTTCACTGTGAACTTTCTAGAGTGGAGTGTCCTGAGTGTCTCAGTTATATCCCAAAGCTCTCAGCTTAGCTTTTAACATCCGGTTATAGGGTGATTCAGACCTTGCAAGCATTCCACATAAAGGCCCCAATCTATCTCTTCTCGGTTCTTAGCCTTAGAGCTATTGTTTTTACATTTCTTCTGATCATCCCCTTCCATTTTCATTTTTCTTTCTTCTTCTTCTTTTTTTTTTTTTTTGCTGCACACAGCCTCAGAGTTTGCAGGGTCTTAGTTCCCCAACCAGGGATGGAACCCAGGGCTCCTGGCAGTGGGAGCACAGAATCCTAAGCGATGGACCATCAGGGAAGTCCCTCCATTTCATTTTCAAATGATGGATCTAGCTATGTTTGGATTCCAGATATATTTCTATAAGTTTCTGGTTTAAAATGTTTCGTTTTTCACAGCCTCCCACCAACAAGTATGTACCTACTCCTTTGGCATTGCCCTCAAGCCCTGTTTTTGAGCCTCCTTTCCAAGACATCTCCCCAGCCTCTGTATACCCAGCTATCAATTGTGACCTCCTGTTATCCCCATATCTTGCCTCTGCCCCCAAGTTCGACCTAGTTTTCTTCACGACACAATTTTGCTTCTCACCGTTGGCCCTGAGCCTCTCTGCCGTCTGGCCTCATCCCTAAGGTTCTTGCTCAGAGAGGTCAGGTCTGTGGAATATCTACCCTTTGTCAACCTGATACATCTACAGTCTCCAAAGCATCTGGCTTCACAACATTATAGCCAGCACTAAACTTAAGAGTGGGTTCTACTTCAAAAGTTCATTTGTAAGGGACTTATTTAGAACTCACATTTTTCTCTTGAAGTAGTATTCTTCATGGTGGTGAGTTTTGCCAGACCAGTCCAGGAGAGCCCATTTAACTTGTAGGGTTAAGCTGAAGTACCAGCACTATGGAATCCTTAGGAGTGGTAATGGTGGTGTAAAATACCATCACAGTGTAGAACAGTGTTTCTATGGGAAAATATGTTCAGAATTCCAACTTGGAATGCTGACTCTCCTGTAACTGTAGTTAGACTGAGAATGCCTCTCACCTCTATATTGAAAGAAAAGGAGAAAAAAACAAACCACAATACAATTTATTGAGAGATTACTATGTACCAGGCAGTGTAAACTCATTATGTGAGTTGTATTGTTTCATCCCCACATGGACCCTCTGATGGAGCAGTGTAGGTACTGCTATTATTCCCTCTTTACAGATGAGAATGGAGACCAAAACAGACTGATCTTAATGACTTTAGACAGAGATTCTAAAAAAAAAAGAGTCTGGTGAATGCCAGGAAAGGAACTTCAGTCTACAAGATTAAGGGGTGAGAAGAGAATCAGCGGTGGGTCACAGATGGAATAAGGATTAGATCGGGGTTGGGCAAGGTGGAGACAAGGGCGGTGGGACAGTCTAGAGGGAGCTTGGCTCAGTGTAGGAAGTTATTAGACATCGTATATTCTCTTCCCTTGTGACCTGTCTTTGGTAAAGAGACACTCAGATCCTGTTATGTGACCCTTGAAACAGTGGAGAATAACCACAGCCTGCCTCCGGGAAGGAAGAGTAGCAGTAGGTGTTTTTAATCCTGGAGGTGATCAGGGATGGTGAGGTAGAGTCCCTCACTGCTCCAGCTTTTCACTGCTCCCTGTGTCCATGTCTGTACCTTCCCAGGACCCTCCCATGAGTAGAATAAACTACTCTGTCGCTTGAGACTGGACTCAGTCATGTTACTTGCTTCAACCATCATAATGTAAAAGGCATGACTAAGTCCAGGTTGAGAGACCTTTATCCACTATAATGTGCTTTCTCATGACCTCTGCAGTAGCTGGGAGAACATGTCCAGGCCTGGCTGCTGAGGATGAGAGATACACAGATCAGAACCAAGCTCCCAGACTGACTTAGAGGGACACAGCCTAGATTAGTTGAAACCCATGCACATCAGTGAGGCCAACCAAGATCAGCAGAGCCAGCTACATCAGCTGAACCTTGCAGATTTATGGAAAATAAAGTGGTGTGGTTTTTTTGCTATGTCATGCATGAGTTTTAAAAAATTAAATGTTTTATTTTGAGGTAATTGTAAATTCACAGATTCTTGTAGGAAATAATAAAAAGAGATCCTGAGTACCCTTTATCTGGTTTTCCTCTATGGTTATATCACTCAAAAACTGTAGTACGGTATCATAGTCAGGATATTGATATTGACATAGTCAGTTGATATGATCATGTGATTTTTTTCATTTATAGTCTGTTAATGTGATTGACTCATTGACTGATTTTTAAATATTAAAAGAGTCATATCCCCGGAATAAACCATGCTTCCTCATGGTGTATAATTCTTTTTGAATGTTTCTGAATTCTATTTGCTGATTTTTTTTTTTTTTTAAGGGACTTTTGTACTCAAGAGGGATGTTGGTCTATAGTTTTCTGCTTTTCTGCCTTTGGTTGTGGTATAAATCAAATGAATTGGGAAATGTTTCCTTCTCTTTGTTCTGGAAGAGATTATGTAGAATTGGTGTTAACTCTTTAAATATTTGGTGGATTATCTAGTAAAACCATTTGGACCTGGAGATTTCTTCTTTGCAAGTTTTAAAATTATGAATTTAATTTTCTTATTAGTCACAAGGCTATTCAAGTTACTGATTTCAAATTGCGTGAATTGCAGTTTTTTGTTTAGTTGTTTATAGGAATTGTTCCATTTCATCAATGTATTCAAATTTATGTCGGAGAAGGCAATGGCACCCTACTCCAGTACTCTTGCCTGGAAAATCCCATGGACAGAGGAGCCTGGAGGGCTGCAGTCCATGGGGTTGCTGAGGGTTGGACATGACTGGGCGACTTCACTTTCACTTTCACACATTGTAGAAGGAAATGGCAACCCACTCCAGTGTTCTGCCTGGAGAATCCCAGGGACACGGGAGCCTGGTGGGCTGCTGTCTCTGGGGTCGCACAGAGTCGGACACGACTGAAGCGACTTGGCAGCAGCAGCATCGTTGCTTGTAGAATTCCTTCAGTATTCATTTGATGTCCTCAGGGTCTGTAATGACATCCCCGTTTCATTCATTGGTAGTTTATGTTTTCTCCATCTTTTTCTTGGTCAGTTTTGCTAGAGGTTTGTCAATGTTGATTTGACATTTTGGTTTTTGTTTCCTGTTTCTTGAGTTTCATTTCTCTATACATTTTCCTGCTTTCCTTTGGGTTAAACATTTTTACATTTTGATTTACCAATAGTGTTTTTAAATGTCTCTTTGTATAGCCTTTTTAGTGGCTGCTCTACATATTAAATTATATATACGTAATTTATATAATTATCATAGTCAACTGCTATCATTATCTTATCGGTTATTGTGAAGCATATAAATCTTCCCCTTTTACATTTCTTTGACTTCTCTATTTACATAGTATATTTATTGTAAATATTTCCTCATGCCCATTGAGAACTACATCAGTGTTAAGTGCTGTAAATCAATTTTGCTTCAATTATCAAATGTAATTTTGGAAACTCAGAGAAAGAAAGTCTATTGTATTTGCCCATATTTTTGCTTACTGTATATGCTCTGCCTTGCTTCATGATGTTCTAAGATTCTTTCTTATTATTTCCTTTCCATTTGGATAACTTCCTTTAGTCATTCTTTTAGGCTAGCAAATTCTCTTAGCTTCCTGGTAACAAATTCTTTTAGTATTCTTTCATCTGAGAATATCTTGATTTCCCTTTATTTTTGGAAGGATTTTTTTTTTTTTTGCCCAAGTATAAGATTCTGGGTTGCTGGTAGTATTTTTCTAGCACTTGAAAGACATTTTGCCACTTCGTTTTAGCATCTGTGGTTTCTGATATGAAGTCTACTGTCATTAACTGTTTTGTCCCTATTGTTCTCTGGAAGATTTCAAGATTTTCTTTGTTTTCAGTTTTGGGAAATTTAACTGTGCCATACCTTGGTGTGGGTATCTTAGGGTTTATTCTATTTGAGTTTCAGTCAACTTTTTGAAACTAGCTTTATGTCTTGGCAAATTTGGTAAGTTTTCAACCATATTTATTTTTGTCTGTGATAATACTATTTTAGCTCTGCCTTCTTTCTTCTTTCCTTCTGGGACCGCAATGACATGAATATTAGATCTTTTATTATCATCCTATGGGTCTTTGGGGGCTTCCCTGGTGGCTCAGATGGTAAAGAATCTGCCCGCAATGTGGAAGACCCAGGTTTAATCTCTGAGTTGGGAAGATCCCCTGGAGAAGAGAATAGCAACATACTCCAGTATTCTTGTCTGGAGAATTCCATGGACAGAGAAGACTGGTAGGCTACAGTCCATGGGGTCGCAGACAGTTGAATTGGACACGACTGAGCAACTAACACTTTCATGGGTTCTTGAGATTCTGTGTGGCTCCCACAGACACCATGGGAAAGTGGTCTCATAGCCTTTGGGCAGTGGTGAGAATCCTGCCTCCTTTGATATCACCCCATCAGGGAAGGGAGAGCCTCCTCTTTACCACCAGGTGGAGGAGGAAGTCCTGGCTCCTCACATGGTCTATTCCAGGGATTTATTCAATTTTAAGAAGTTAGTGTGGTTTCCAGATGCCAGGCAGAGAGTTGGAGAGGCTGAGCACCAGCAGCCTTAAACCTCTGCTGTTGAATGGGCCCTGCTCAGCCCAGTGAGATATCACCCACTGCTGCACCACAAACCTTTCTGGTGCTGAACTTTGGCCCAGGTTTACAGTCCTTTGGTTTATACTCAGGGTTCAGGTGTCATTCCCCAGGTATCAGATATCATGGACCTCTGGGTCTCGTGGGCCTTACTGAAGGGTCTATAGGATGTTTCCATTTTGTGCTATTATTTTAAATACTTCAAAATAAACATACCTGAATGAGTATAATTGAACACTTGGGCAACTGTTTCCATACAACAGATCCCTAGACTTAGTTTTGTTAGATCAAAAGGTGAGCCTCACAAGCCACTCTTAATAGCTGAGTCCTTGGTTCATTAATATTCTCCATATAGTTCAGCTAGCTCTTATTTCCTCTGTGTCTCTTAGCTTCTGAAAGTGCATTTTCTTTTTTAAAAAAATTTATTTATTTTTTAATTGAAGGATAATTGCTTTACAGAATTTTGTTGTCTTCTGTCGAATCGCAACATGAATCAGCCATAGGTATACATATATCCCCTCCTTTTTGCACTTCCCTCCCATCTCCCTCCCCATCCCACCCCTCTAGTTTGATACAGAGCCTCTTGTTTGAGTTTCCTGAGACACAGAGCCAATTCCTGTTGGTGATCTATTTAACATGTGGTAATGTAAGTTTCCATGTTACTTTCTCCATACATCTCACCCTCTCCTCCCCTCTCCCCATGTCCATAAGTCTATTCTGTATGTCTGTTTCTCGATTGCTGCCCTGTAAATAAATTCTTCAGTACCATTTTTCTAGATTCTGTATATATGCATTAGTATACAGTATTTATCTTTCTCTTTCTGACTTACTTTGCTCTGTATAATAGGCTCTAGGTTCATCTACCTCATTAGAACTGACTCAAATGCATTCCTTTTTATGGCTGAGTAATATTCCACTGTGTATATGTACCACAACTTCTTTATCCATTCATCTGTCGATGGACATCTAGGTTGCTTCCATGTTCTAGCTTTTGTAAATAGTGCTGCAATGAACAGTGGGATACATGTGTCTTTTTCAATTTTGGTTTCCTCAGGGTATATGCCTAGGAGTGGGATTCCTGGGTCATAAGGTGGTTTTATTCTGAGTTTTAAGGACTCTCCATACAGTCTTCCATAGTAGTTATATCAATTTACATTCCCATCAACAGTGCAAGAGGGATCCCTTTTCTCCACACCCTCTCCAGCATTTATTGTTTATAGACTTTTTGATGATGGCCATTCTGACTGGTGTGAGGTGATATTTCATTGTAGTTTTGATTTGCATTTCTCGGGGGCAGGAGGAGAAGGGGATGACAGAGGATGAGATAGCAGGATGGCATCACTGACTCAATGGATTTGAGTCTGAGTGAACTCTGGGAGTTGGTGATGGACAGGGAGGCCTGGAATACTGTGATTCATGGGGTCACCAAGAGTCGGACACGACTGAGCGACTGAACTGAACTGAATAATGAGCGATGTTGAGCATCTTTTCATGTTTTTGTTAGCCATCTGTATGTCTTCTTTGGAGAAATGTCTGTTTAGGTCTTTTTCCCCACTTTTTGATTGGGTTGTTTGTTTTTCTAGTATTGAGTTGTATGAACTGCTTGTATATTTTGGAAATTAATCTTTTGTCAATTGTTTCATTTACTATTAGTTTCTCCCATTCTGAGGGTTGTCTTTTCACCTTGCTTATGGTTTCCTTTGCTGTGCAAAAACTTATAAATTTAATCAGGTCCCACTTATTTACTTCTGTTTTTATTTCCATTACTCTAGGAGGGGGAGGTCATAGAGGATCTTGCTTTGATTTACATCATCGAGTGTTCTGCTATGTTTTCCTCTAAGAGTTTTATATTTTCTGGTCTTACATTTAGGTCTTTAATACATTTTGAGTTGATCTTTATGTATGGTGTTAGGAAGTGTTCTAATTTCATTTTTTTACATGTAGCTGTCCAGTTTTCCCAGCACCATTTAATGAAGAGTCTGTCTTTGTCACATTGTATATTCTTGCCTCCTTTGTGAAAAATAAGGTACCCATAGGTGCATAGGTTTATTTCTGGGCTTTCTATCTTGTTTCATTTGTTTATATTTCTGTTTTTGTGCCAGTACTATACTGTCTTGATGATTGTAGCTTTGTAATATAATCTGAAGTCAGGAAGCTTGATTTCTGCAGCTCCATTCTTCTTTCTCAAGACTGCTTTGGCTATTTGGAGTCTTTTGTGTTTCCATATGAATTGTGAAATTTTTTGTCCTAGTTCTGTGAAATATGCCATTGGTAATGTGGTAGGGAGTGCACCGAATCTGTAGGTTGTGTTTGGTAGTATAGTCATTTTCACAATATTGATTCTTCTTGCCCAGGAACATGGAATGACTCTCCGTCTGTTTATGTTGTCTTTGATTTCTTTCATCAGTGTCTTATAACTGTCTGTGTACAGTTCTTTTGCCTCCTTAGGTAAGTTTATTCCTAGATATGAAAATGCATTTTTTTTGTTTGATTATCTTGAGGTTGTTCATAAAATTTCACAGTTTGGTTTTCCCTGGAAATCATATTTTTTAAAATAGGTGTTCAGCTATTTTGGTAATATACCAGCCTAGCTCACTTTATCTTGGCCCTCCAGATCTTGTAATGTTGGAAGATCTGAGTTTTCTTCTCAAAACCCTCTCTACTTTTGACTTACTAAATAAACATGAACACAATCTGAATTTGTTTCACCTTCTTCCTCTTTAAAAAATTATTTATTTTGGAGAAATCTATAGGGATTACCAACTAAATGTGGTTTTCAGAATAGTGTTTGTCAAACTTTTTCAACCTGGTATAAGCCTAAAAACTTGCTAAGACATATTATTACTATGAGAGAAGCCTGGTGCCACATTCATAATAAATAACTATATGGGTTTTTTTTTTTTTTTTGAGATGTGCTTTGGAATTGGGTATATATAGAGAGAGAGACTTGCAGTTAAGCATGGCAGATTAAATACATACATATTCTGTGCTGTACCTTCCCTCCCCTCTCCCCATCTAAAATTACAGTGAAGGAATAAAGAGCAGAAATCCATAGGACACAGAGAATTGGAGGAGAGATAAGAATTAGGGGAGAGATCTGATAGCATCTGAGAATTGAAAAGTGTTTTGAAGGACGGCCACTGGCTTAGCTGAGAAGAGGTGGCTAAAACTCAAGTGCCCGTGGAGAGGAAGACTGATCAACAGCAGGTTTATTTGCTAGAACCGTGGAAACGTATACAATTGAAGACACAATGACAGTGGAGGGGGCACATGGGGCCCCTCAGGGGACTGTGGATAGGGAGACGGTTTAAAAGTTTCTCTAAGGATCTGTTATCCCTCTGACCTACACCAGTATGGGACAACCTGTCCCTGATTAGTGTAGAGCACCGTTCTTTCTCAGGAGAAATTGACCAGAGTCTCCGGCTCTGGGACATACTAGGGTGAGCCCCCATGAGACTCCCTTCTCTGTCTATGGCTCCAGGCTCATTACTCAGACCGAGTTCTTTAACTCCATCAAGTCAGAGAAGATCAGATGAAGTCAATGGAAAAATTTACTTGCCCCGGAGAAAATACTCACGCAGAATGACAATTGGGAGAGGTGTGTGCTCCCCTAATGCCAGAGTGGCTCAACACCTGATATTTTTGCAAACTGTCAGGTGACAATACTGATCGAATCACACAACGTCTCCAAACAACTTCTTTGTGTCTCATTTTTGAGCATAAGGGGCTTCCCCGGTGGCTCAGAGGTTAAAGCATCTTCCTGGAATGTGGGAGACCCGGGTTTGATCCCTGGGTTGGGAAGATCCCCTGGAGAAGGAAAGTGGCACCCCACTCCAGTACTCTTGCCTGGAGAATCCCATGGAGGGAGGAGCCTGGTAGGCCACAGTTCATGGGGTCGCAAAGGGTCGGACACGACTGATAGACTTCACTTTTGAGCATAAACCAGACACCACCAACATGAAAGAGATCAAAGTGTGTGTGCGTAAACTATCAATTTGAAGAAAAAGAAAATATTGTAAGGAAGAGGCAAAACATTTAAAGAAAAATTATTGAAAATATTGCAGCCATGAAATTAGAATGGGTGCCATTAAAACAACAAAATAAAGGAGTATTAGAAGATAAGAAGGAACTCTTGGAAACTAAAATGATTAGAGCAGAAATTTAAAAAAATCAATTTGGAAGGTGAAATTGAAGAATTCTTGTATAAAGTATTATAAAAGAAAAGACTGTACAGTGGGACACCTGGTTGGTACTTTTCTCCTTTACAAATCATGCTGCCCCATCTCTCTTCTACACTCACTGTTGGGGGTGGGATACTAAACTTCCTTTTCTAGACTATCCTATAATTAGATTTGACTTTTGACACATGTGTGGTAAATGAGTCAAAAGTTGAAGTCTGCTGGGGGTTTCTGGAAAACCTTTACTTTCTTGCTACAGATGCAGCATTTTCTGCTTCCTCCTTATTCTTTATGAATGTGGATTTGACAGCTGGAGCCGCAGCAATTATTGTGCAGCCGTGATTAACAGGCCAAGAGAGTTCCAGAGAGCCTTGCTCAGATAGTCTCGAGCCTCGGAAATAATACCAGCCCAGCTAGCTCTTGACTTCTTGTGTGGGGAAAACAAACCCAGTTTATTCACATTACTGTCTAATTGGCTATTCTTCTACTCCTAGCTGAATCATATTCCCTAATACAAAGAGAAAAGTTAAGAAACCAGAATATCTATTCAAGTGGTCCAGTATTCAACTGTTAGGAATTTCAGAAAGAGAGAACAGAGATAACGGGTAGAAAAATTATCAAAGGAATAATAGAAGAAAATATTCCAAAACTGGGCTTTCATATCTTGAAATAACACATGAGTTCAAGTCACTAGAAACTGGCAGGATGTAGAATGGAAGTACTTCAACGTTTGCTTTCAGATAAGTGGACAGGAGGTCAGGAAATTGGCTTTACTACAGTAAACGATTGTATAGTAAAAAATAATTAACATTGCATAGATATCCAAGAGGTTTGTCCATAACTACTAAACCAAAAATGATCCATGTTAAGAAAATGGGAACTTGCAATGCCTAGGGTATTCATTCAACAAAGTGATTTAAGTTGGGATGTTGGTTCCTACTCAAGAATTACCATGTTTTATTTTACAAGTTCGCTATTTTAAATGAGCATGTGCTCTGAGATTAGACCTGATTCTGATCCCAGTTGTGTGGTGCAGGCAATTTATTTGACTTTACTATGCTTATCTCCTCGTCTGCATGGCTACTTCAGAGGTTAGTGTGGGGACCAATGGGCATTCTGCATTGAGAACTAGCACAGAGCAGGCATTTCTTAACTGTTAACTCCTTGTAATGATGTTTCTTAAATCGAGATGCTGCCTGTACACACATACCACAGCCTTACCTTATTCCCTTGTGTTAGTTCATAAGAGCTCGAGTTGCTTTCAAGATTATCCAGTGTTGATTCCCACATTGGGCTTCCCCAGCCCTTAGGACCTGGGAACATCATAACTAGGGTCTGTTAGTTAGTTTTGATACTCTAAAAGCCTTATAGAAATCACACATGTTCCAAGGATCAGGATAAGGAGGGATATGGTGTCTCGGCTTCTGTCTGGAATGTAAAGTCATTGCAGTAACTCTGGTTGCTCTATGATGTTCAGAAGCTCCGGTGGACATGGGTCCATCTGATTCCCAAAGATAGAGAAGTTGTTAGCTACTTTTAGAGCTGCGTTTTGGAAGGCAACGTCTTTTGGGATCATAGGAAAACAGTGAAGAGGGTAATGTGTCTGGAACACTGTTTGCAAATAGATGAAGTACTCCTGCCCAAGGTCACACAGCAGGTTAGCAGCAGCCCAGACAAGGACTGATTTGTCCTGGTGTCTCATTGTCTGCAAGAGCCACTACCTACAGCAGCTCTGCAGACCATCCTTCTGTCTCAGCCCCAGAGAGTTCTTTGGTCACCGTAACACTGTGCCATGTGTGGTTAGTCGCCAAGTCGTGTCTGACTCTGCGACCCCATGGACTGCAGGCTCCTCTGTCCTTGGGATTTTCCATCCATGGGATTCTCCAGGCAAGAATACTCGAGTGGGTTGCCACTTCCTTCTCCAGGGGATCTTCCTGACCCAGGGATCAAACCCGTGTCTCCAGCATTGGCAGGCGGATTCTTTACCACTGAGCCACCAGGGGAGCCACCGTGTGTGGTGCTGGATGTAAACTAGACTTAGAGTGGTGATCATTTTGCAGTGTATACAAATGTCAAATTGTTATGTTGTACACCTAACACTGTTGTACGTAAATTATACCTCAATTGAAAAAAAATATGTTGCTTTGGAAACTTAAAAACCAGGATAAATAGTGTCAAAGGTGCTTCAGCTCTTTGTTTTGCTGGGACCACAGGAATCAAAGTAACAGAGAAAGTCAGTCAGTCAGTTCAGTCACTCAGTCATGTCCGACTCTTTGCGACCCCATGAATCACAGCACGCCAGGCCTCCCTGTCCATCACCAACTCCCGGAGTTCACTCAGACTCATGTCCATCGAGTCTGTGATGCCATCCAGCCATCTCATGCTCTGACATCCCCTTCTCCTCCTGCCCTCAATCCCTCCTAGCATCAAAGTCTTTTCCAATGAGTCAACTCTGCATGAGGTGGTCAAAGTACTGGAGTTTCAGCTTTAGCATCAGTCACTTCCAAAGAAATCCCAGGACTGATCTCCTTCAGAATGGACTGGTTGGATCTCCTTGCAGTCCAAGGGACTCTCAAGAGTCTTCTCCAACACCACAGTTCAAAAGCATCAATTCTTCGGCACTCAGCCTTCTTCACAGTCCAACTCTCACATCCATACATGACCACAGGAAAAACCATAGCCTTGACTAGACGGACCTTAGTCGGCAAAGAGAAAAAGTATCCCCTGACAATTTTTCCTGATTGATAGGAACAGCCAGAAACTGCTTTCTCACTTCCTTCTGTCAGTCAGTTAATTTGTACCTTGTTCTTGTTGAGTTGCTAAGTCATGTCTGACTCTTTGCAACCCTATAGACAGCAGCATGCCACACTTCCCTGACCTTCATTATTTCCCAGTTCGCTCAAATTCATGTCTACTAAGTCAGTGATGCTATCTAACTATCTCATCCTCTGTCACTCCCTTCTCCTCTTGCACTCAATCTTTCCCAGCATGAGGCTTTTTTCAGATGAGTCGGCTCTTTGCATCAGGTGGCCAAAGTATTGGAGCTCCAGCTTTTTTTTACCTTAGGAGATTTAAAATGCTTGGTTATTTAAGGGAGAGAGAAAAAGCTCTGCTGCTTATTTATATTGTGGTTGGTGCCTGTGAAAACACAGGAGGTGTTCAGCCAAGGTTGAAATTCCCACGGGAAAGTAGACCAGCCATGAGATCTGAACGTATACCTGTCTGTAAGCTGGAGCCTTTGATACAAACATGAGCAAGAGAATTGGGAAGAAAGCTGTTCTGATAAGTAGTGGTCACCAGGTGGCGCTACACACTCGCTGTCAAATTAACAACGTGTATGAGCTTTTCTCACGCCAGTGTTCTTGCCTGGAGAATCCCACGGACGGGGGAGCCTGGTGGGCTGCCATCTATGGGGTCGCACAGAGTCGGACAAGACTGAAGCGACTTAGCAGCAGAAGATGAGCTTTTCTTCCTCCCCAGTCTGGGGAATTTGGTCTACTGAAACAGAAAAAACAAACACAAAAACGAAAACCAAACACGCGGTTCTAGTTTTTCAGCATGGGCCAGTAGAGCTGAAAGGAGATGGTATACCCGCCCACCCCCTCCCCCGCCCCCGCCCCCCAAAAGCACTCTTTATTTGTGAGGCAGAGAATCCACTAGTGTTCTTTGAATTCACTGAGTAAATGAGAAACTGGCTGACTTCGCCAATGGGGACTCAGGAAGTCCCCTGAGTGGGGGACTCAGGAAGCGACTGGCTCCAGCAACAAGAAAGCCCGGGGTCATTCAGCAAGGTGTACTCCTTCACATCTGACCGTCTGACCTTAAGGGGAAAGGCAATTTCCATTTCTATACAGAAAACTCATTTCCTTTGTTGCTTCCTTTATTTTCCTCCCAAGAATTGTGAATTCTCAGCCAGATTGGGACCTGTGAGGAGGGCAGGGAAGAAGCTGTGAACCAGCAGTGAGTGCCCTTTCTTCCTTCCCACCCCTCCCCCTACTAAGGCTTTCCAGCATCTCGTGGGCTGAGTTGCTTCAGTCATGTCCAACTCTTGACCCTATGGGCCAAAGCCTGCAAGGCTCCTCTGTCTGTGGGATTCTTCAGGCAAGAATACTGGAGAGGGTTGCCATGCCCTCCTCCAGGGATCTTCCTGACCCAGGGATTGAACCTGCATGTCTCCTATATTGGCAGGCAGGTTCTTTACCACTAGCACCACCTGGGAAGCCCTATAGCACCCCAACTGACCGCTTTCTGCAAAAAGAAAAATGCATACGGTAGATCCATGCTCATGGGTTTTCCTGTCAGTCCTGATTTAAAACATCTTGAAGGTTGGCTTACAAGGGGCTTCCCTGGTGGCTCAGACAGTAAAGAATCTGCCTGCAGTGTGGGAGACCTGTGTTTGACACTGAATTTGGGAAGATCCCTTGGAGGAGGGCATGGCAACCCACTCCAGTATTCTTGCCTGGAAAATTCCCATGGACAGAGGAGCCTGGCAGGCTTACAAGGGGCCACTTTGTGTTGAAAGGAGAAAATAAGCAAAACCCATGCCTCCCTACCCTAAAGCATTTTCCTGGTCTGATAGAAAGCAGCCTGCTGTATCCACCCTCTGGCCCCTTCAACTCCAGGCACAGGTCAGCTTCCAGTATCTCCGCTGATTAAGCAGAGACTCCATCAGGTCCTGGGGGTGCTGCCACCTCCACACTTTCAGAGCTACACCTAGATGCTGCTGGGCTACAACTTGGAGGAATCAGTGTTCCAGAGCAGTGGTTCTCACACCTTAGCAGGCAGCGAAATCATCTGGGGGCTTGGAAAGCCAGACTGCTGGGCCGCACTTTCCGCTCTAGTTGGCCTTGGTCTCAGGGACAGGTGGAAACTTTGCATTTTTACCAAGTTCCCCTGTGAGGCTGAGGCTGCCTGGGGACCACACTTTGAGAACCGCTTTTTCAGACCTGGTGGGGGAAGAGAAGCAGCAGGAGGAAGCCCCTGGCTGTGGTTTGGCTGGTCTTTTTTTCCCACGGGGGCATGTGTGCCTGGACTGCGGGGGCAAGGGCCTGACCTCCAGGGAGGGCTGCAAATCTTTCTCTCTTCTTTCTGGACTAGTGGTCCTGAAACTTGGCAGCACACTGAATCACTCTGGGAGCTTTAAAAAAAATCCCTATGACTGGCTCCCAGCCTGAGGTCTTGATTTAATTGGTTTGGAAGGTGGTTAGGGCATCTGATGGTTATAGACTTCCCAGGTGTTTCTAATGTGCAGCCCAGATGGAAACCTGCTATTCTAGGCTCTTCTCTTTGTCTTCTTATACCTAATCCCCAGTGAACAGAAGTACTGATCATCCATCCTGGAATGCTTCCAGCTCTTCTCTTGCATCTCCCTCCTTCTACCCATCTTCAGGATGCAGGTCACTGACTACCAGACTCCTACGTTTCCCTCAAAACCCTGTTCAAATATTCCTTCTATAGTGAAAACTTCCTGGCTTTCCCTGACAGTGTATTGCTTCTTTGTCTATCTCCTAAGGTACTTTGCATGTACTTGAATTATAACCTTTATTTCACTGTATTGTAATTATTTGCTTTCATATCTTCCCTCCCCACTTGAGGATGTACCCATCGGGTGGCTTAATAAAACTGTGATGGAATGAATCCCAGAGTTGGAGATAAGGTCTAAAATGCAAAAGGTTTGGATAAGGAAGTTGATTCATTTTGATTCTGTTCAACTGAATGGTTCCTGTGGGTCAGACTCTGATGGGTGTCTGGGAAGCCAAGCTGAGTGAGGCAGGACCCTACCTTTGAGGAATTTCTTTTGAAACTGGGCTAGCTGAGGCTGGCTGTGCTCTCATTACATTCAGCTTGGGACCTGCTTTCCCAGACCACCTGGAGCACAGCGCAAACCCTGAGCCTCCCTTTCACACCGTCCATACTCTCAGGTACACTCACCTTCCCCAGGGTTAGGTGAGTTTCTTGGCATGTGTGTCTTTCATGAATTTGCCCTTGTCTACCAGACACACAATTTGCCAACCATTTAAAGTTTGGGTTGTATTTCCTTGCACACAGCCATGTTCCTGCCTTTCTGTTCTCACCCTTGTTTGCCTGGCTAACAGCCAGGGTCTTTGTGTCTTACCTGACCCTGTCAGGTAAGGGAACTGTCTCTTTTGTACTCTTTTAACATTTTATGCAGAGAGAAGGCAATGGCACCTCACTCCAGTACTCTTGCCTGGAAAACCCCATGGATGGAGGAGCCTGGTGGGCTGCAGTCCATGGGGTTGCTAAGAGTCATACATGACTAAGCGGCTTCACTTTTACTTTTCACTTTCATGCATTGGAGAAGGAAATGGCAACCCACTCCAGTGTTCTTGCCTGGAGAATCCCAGGGACAGGGGAACCTGGTGGGCTGCCGTCTATGGGGTTGCACAGAGTTGGATACGACTGAAGCGACTTAGCAGCAACATTTTATGCATTCTTCTATCACTATGCTGAAATAATGCTAACTATAGTGTTTTTATGAACCTGGCATACAGAAAATTCTTTGTAAGTACTGAATTGTATTAGACGCTTAGAGTGATTCTCAAAGTTTACCTATTCCTGGGCTTGTCATGGGCTCAGCATAGATGGACACCATCTCCTGGGGGAGTCAAGACATTGAGGGGATTAGGGGCTCTCCTTGTTACCCACATTCGAACATGCCTCCTGCTGTCAAGTTGAGAGTCTTTGAGTTACTGCAGGCCATCCAGTGCGCTAGGCGCTCTCTCACTCGTGGTCACAATGATCTTCATAATAGTCTGGCCTGCTGCTAATTATTATCCCCATCTCACAGATGAGAAAACCGAGGTTAAGTCATTTGGCCACAGTCACACAGCCAGTGAGTGGCCGAGGGATACAAGAACCAAAGCCACACTACTTTTTGACTGGTTTCCGGGTGCCTTTCCCCCATGAGAGCTGGGTATTTCTTGAAGGCAGAGATATGGTCTCCGTAATCTTGGTCCCCCAGCTCCTGACACACAACAGCCCGGTGTTGGAAAGTCCTCAGGAAATTCGTGAGCTGCACTGAATCATACTTGGCTGCTTCTCTTTGCTGACTAGTTACGAATACGAGAGAATACATTTAGTTGAGATGGTGCTGTGTCTACACTTTTAGAGTCTTCCTGGGTTAAATACCCGAGGTTTGTCTACACCTGTTTGGCCCGTTAAGTACTTTGTCGAATTTTAATTTTACACTTACCCGCTTCCTATGTCATGTGTTTGCTTATCTTTTTAAGATTTTTTTTTTTTTGATGTGGGCCATTTTTAACATCTTTATTAAATTGGTTACAATATTGCTTGTTTTATGTTTTGGGTTTTGGCCTTAAGGCACGTGAGATCTTTGCTCCCTATCCAGGGATTGAACCCTTGCCCCCTACATTGGAAGACAAAGTTTTAATCCCTGGACCACCGGGGAAGTCCCTGTTTGCTTATCATTTTTCTGCCGGGATTTGCTGCCTTTGTTCTCTTCTGCCATCTTTATATGTGATCCTCTCAGTGAAGAGAGCCTTTTCCTTTTTCTCTTTAATAGGATGCCCTTGTCCCCGCAGCTGTTCATTTGAGCAGATTTGGTTGTTCATGTACTGCCTTCCGTACCTCTCCAGTACAGGCCTTGCAGACCAGCTCAGCTTCCCCTCCCACGGGGGTAGATCCTAAGCCAAGTTCATGCCATTGTCCCATAAATTCATGAAGATGGCACTCAATCAACCAGCTCCAGGCCCCATTCGTATAAGTGGCTCATGGCTATGTGTATCGAGAAAAGTCAGTGTGGGAACTTGCATAGCCACTTAGAGCCTGTTCTTTTAGAGTTTTCACATCCCCCCTTTACCCCAGGGTTACTTTTCCACTTCCTTAATTGTTACTCTCCTCTCCTTCACCTAGAAACCCTCTGTTCAGACCTCATATCTGTTTTGAGGCCAGCTTGATGCAGAGTTCCATGTTCATGCTTCCATTTTACTTTCACAACAGATCTAAGTTAGGTTGTGTCTAATTCTATTGTGTTGCCTTTTGTTCATTCTTTCCCATCTCCTGTTTCCTTTGGGATTAGTGAAGTATTTGTTAGCATTCCATTTTATCGCCTGTGTTAGCTATTTGGCTACAATTTTTGTTTACTTAAGTGGTTGCTGAAAATGTGCATCTTCAGTTTATCATAGTCTGACTTGGATTAATAAGACTTCATCTGAAATAGAACCTTCCTACAGTATACTTCCATTTGCCCCTGTCCCGTCCTCTGTGATGTTGTTAGTATACCTTTTTCTTCCACATATATTATAAACCCAGAAACACATTGTCATTATTTTTGCTTTAAACAGTCAATGTATTTTAAATAAATTAAAAAAAGAGAAAAAAGGCGTGTTATATCTACCACATATATTTACCATTTTCAACAATCTTTTTTTTTTTTTTTTTTTGTAGAGTGTGTATTATAGATTGTGTTTCTACCTGGTAATGTTTCTCTTTGGCTGGAAAGATTGCCTGCAACATCTTTTGATTTTTGTTTTTGTTTGTTTTTTGAGTTTTTTTTTTTTTTCCCCACACTGCAGGGCTTGTAGGATTTTAGTTCTTCAACCAGGGATCAAACCTGGGCCCCTTGCAATGAAAGCACTGAGGTCCTAATTGGTGGACCACCAGGGAATTCCCTTCCTTTGTTGTTGTTTAGTCAGTAAGTTGTGTCCAACTCTTTGCGACCTCACAGACTACAGGATGCCAGGCTCCTCTGTTCTTCACTATCTCCCAGAGTTTGCTCAAATTCATGTCCATTGAGTCGGTGATACCATCCAACCATCTTATCCTCTGCTGCCCCTTTCTCCTTTTGCCTTAATGTTTCCCAGCATCAGGATCTTTTCCAATGGATCAGTTCTTCACATCAGGTGGACATTATATTTTTTTATTGTGCAGTTCAGCTGGTGATAAATTCTTTCAGTTTTTGTTTGTCTGAACATGTCTTTCTTTTGCCTTCATTTTTGGAAGAGGTTTTCACTAGACATAGAATTCCAGGTTAACAGGGTTTTCCCTCTCAGAGCTTTAAGAGGTCCTTCCACTGTCTTCTGGTTTGCACAGATTCTGATGAGAAGTTGGTGATAATTCTTTTTATTGTTCCCCTATAGTAAGGTAGGTTTTTTTTCCTTCTGTCTCCAGAAAGCTTTTAAGATTGTCTCTTCGTTTCCCAGCAATCTGACTATGACATACTTAGATGTGGCAAACTAAGCTTGCTAAGTCGCTTCAGTCGTGTCCGACTCTGTGCAACCCCATAGATGGAAGCCCACCAGGCTCTCCTGTCACTGGGATTTTCCAGGCAAGAACACTGGAGTGGGTTGCCATTTCCTTCTCCAATGCATGAAAGTGAAAAATGAAAGTGAAGTCGCTCAGTCGTGTCTGACTCTTAGCGACTACCAGGCTCCTCTGTCCATGGGGTTTTGCAGGCAAGAGTACCAGAGCGGGTTGCCATTGCCTTCTCCGAAACTAAGCTTAGTATAGTTTAGTTTGTCTTGCTGTATGTAAATTGAGATTCTTGGTGTTTTCCATCATATTTGAAAGTCATTCCTTTTGTGAAATGTTTATTCTGCCCCAGTTCCTCTTTGTTTTTCTCTTGAGACTTCAGGTGTGTGTGTATGTGTATGTATGTGTGTGTTGCACTGATTAATACTGTACCACATGTAACTCAATCTCTATTCTTTTTTCCAGTTCTTGTTTTTCTGTGTGCTTCAACTTGAATACTTTCTATTATTCTGTCTTCAAGTTTACTGATCTTTTCTTTTGCAGTGTCTAATCTGCTGTTAAGCCCATCCTGTGAGTTATTGCGGTTATTGTGTATTTTTGAATTTTACAGTTCCCGTTTGGTTCTTTTTCATAGTTTCTATTCTCTGATAAGGTTATCCATCTATTCATTCCTTATGTCTTTGAAATTCCTGAACATGTTTATCCTAGTCATTTTCACGTTTTTGTCTCCTAATTCCATCTGTATCATCTCTTGACTGCTTTGTTTCCTCTTTGAAACATGTCATAATTTTCTATTAGACTTTATTGTCTTCCTTTCAAGAGTGTTGACTTTATTCTGGTAGCAGCTGATTTATTGGTGGGTCAGCTTGCTGGTGCTGAGTGCTGGCTTTTGGCTTTGTTACAGTAGGTCCAGTGCAGCCCTTCTCCAGGACCAGGTGGCCCAGCTCCTAAGATGTGGCCTTTCCTGGACCTCTGTTGAATGACCAGAGTGTTCATCGAACTCTCTTCCTTATGCCCACCAAGGACATCAGTGTCTCCCCTACCACATGAGCTTGGGATCTCTGTTCAAGCCCTGTTCTCTCCTAGGCTCTGGCATTTCACTCTGCACACTTGCAACTCTCTTTGAAGCCAAAGACTCAGGCTGTTTTTCTCTGTGCAGCTTCTTCCTCTGAGACCTTCCTTGCTAATTTCAGCCTCTTCACTGCCTTAGAGTTCCGTCATCTTTTCCTCCCACCTTGGTTTGGGTTCTACTTCCCTGTGCTGTGGTTTGGAAAGCCCCCAGGCAAAAGATGAGTCTACATGTGGATTTCACCTCTTCTGTTTCTCTTCTCTCAAGGGATGTTCCCATCCCTCTACCCTCTGTAGTTTTGCACCTGAAAATAGTCGTTTAATCTATTTTGTCTAGTTTTATTGTTTATGATGAAAGGGTGAGCCCAATAAGCTTACTCTGTCATGGTGACACCAGAGGTTACTCTGTAGTTAAACATTATTGGTTTCTTGAAGAGTCGAGGGACTGGAGAGTCAGAGTCCATAGGTGACCTTGCTCAAGGTCACAGCAGAGCCAAGTGGGTAAGGGCTGGGACTCACTTCTGAGCCCACACTTGCCTGGTTCTAGGGCTTTCTGATCACGTTTCCTTTCTGTATCACTTTTCCTTTTCCATCTTGTTTCTCTTTAAAAAGACTACATGGTGATCTCTTGTCCACTGTCACACTTTCAGTTCTATCATATTTCCCACTGTCCCTCATTTTCATGGCTTTGAACTTTGCTCCATCCTATCTGGCACAATTTGTAACTTAAATATCTACCCTCTCCTTTCTGCTTCTATTTATGTCTGAATATCTAGTCATGGTTCTTATTTATTCTTGTTTTTCTACACATAAAGCACTATATAGACTTCTATTTATACATTTTAGACTTTCCTGGTGGTTCAGATGGTGAAGAATCTGCCTGCAATGCTGGAGACCTGGATTTGATCCCTGGGTCGGAAAGATCCTCTGGAGAAGGAAATGGCTACCGACTCCAGTATTCTTGCCTGGGGAAGGAAATGACTACCGAATCCAGTATTCTTGCCTGGAGAAGGAAATGGCTACCGAATCCAGTATTCTTGCCTGGAGAATTCCATGGACAGAGGAGCTTGATGGGCTACAGTTCATGGGGTTGCAAAAGAGTCAGACATGACTGAATGACTAATAGCTTTATACATTTTAACTGAACCAAAGATGAAATGAGTTTCATTTCATGCATCTTTTCACCCTTTTCTCATATGCCATTGAAAACAGGTGCTCAGGGAGGCCTCGGTGAGGAGCCCAGGTCCTGAGGAGTCAAGGGGAGGCTGGGGAGCCCAGCTGCCTCTCCATACACAGCTTGAATGTGGTTCTTGTTGGTTATGGGTTGTCGGCTGATGATTCATGCATTTCTTTATTATTCTTGGCATACTGGAATGAGCGCACTGCTTTTTCTTTCTATACCTTTCTTCTCCTGGAAACAATTTCATGAAGATCCCCTTATGATCCATTTCAATCATGCCACTAAAATCTGTCCAATTCTCTCTCTTCTTTTTACCATTATTCTTTTTTCCCCTTACATTTCTAGCATACTCTAAAATTTCATATGCAGTTTATTTTTGCTGTATCTTTCTCCTTTTCCCTCATTTTGTTCTTGGTACAAGTTCCTCTAGAAACCTCTCTGTGGTTCTTTAAACTTCATCATTTCTACTCCAGTTTCTTCATCCAGGCCTCTCTGTTTATTGCTTCTACTTGAGGGAGTCTGGTTTTCTCTTTAAAACCCTTGGTTTCAGGGCCACTGTCCTTGAGCACTTCCTCATATCATGTCATTTTCTAACACACCCACCCCTGCCAGCCTGGAAAGAGCAGAGGCCTGCCCTCCGCTTGATCTTTCCTCTTTTGTTTTTAATCTCTTCTTGTTCCATCAGTCATCTACCCCCTTCTTTATGCCTCTGCCAGACTTCTAGGTTTTGAGTAGCAAACTTTGGCTATTACCTTCACAAAGCAAAAATGGGAGAGTCAGTTACATTACGTGTCGCCACCTCTCTTCTTTTTTGTGCATGAATAGTGTCAACCCTCCTGGCTCAGTTTCTGTTTTGATAATCATGTGGCCAACTGTTGGAGAATATGTTTAAACAAACATCTTTTAATTCTCTGCACGTACAGTTGGGGTTATTTGGTTTGTTAGGGAACTTTTCTTAGCTCTCTCGTTTCATTCTTTTCTGAGGAATTGGTAGAAATCTTCCTTCCCACCCAGTCCTCATACTCCTCTTGTGGCATTTAGAAAATGAGTGATGTTTTATATATGGCTTTTCTTTTTCATATTTCTTTTGGGGGTTATAAAGATTTCTTTTGGGGGAGATATGCATATCCATGAAGCAGATCAATTGCTTCTTTAATTAACAAGCATCATTATGTATCATCAGTTCCAGATCCTACAAATCTTTGGAAAGTTCCCACTATGCACTATAAATAAAAGTCTCTTTTAAACTGCCTGGTAGGGAAACCCATGGATCTGGTTCTTCTCTTCTCCATTTGGAGAATAATCTGCTCCAAACAGGTCATACCCAGACTACTTCCTGCACAAACTCATGCCTCGTTCTTTCCCTGGAGCCTGTTGAGCAGTAATGCTTGCCTTCTTGTTAGTGATAATTTCATGCTTTTACTTTGAGTTATTCACTGTCCTCTTTGGTTGAAAATATAATTAGTCTCCAAAGCCTCCTTTTAAAGTTACTTTCTTCTGTCTCCTTTTTTTCCGCCCATTCCTCCAGGACTTGGGATCCATCCACAGTGTGTTGGCCAAGCTTTTCTATCTCTTTGAATAGCTGTTCCTCCTCTTCTTTCATGCACTTCACAGAACATCCCCCCTGGAGTCAGGCTTATCTCTTAGGCTCCTTTCCTCATCAGAAGTTTTCTTTTCCTGGATGTCTTCTCAGGGCACTTGATCACCATACCCTGGCCTCTTTCTTGGTTTTCCTTTCCCTATTGTTCCCCATCACAGGCTGAACTCAGTCTTTATTTCCTCCCTCCTGGAAGCTCTGCTGAACCCCTTCCCTTGCCTCCCAGTCCCACGTAGTTTCCTTGAATCCATTTGAGCAGGTAGGTGTTCCCAGCTCACCTTTTGTTTTGCACCTTTGAATCCAGCCCAGCTGCTCCAGCCTCCATGTTTTCATGACCTGCTCTTCAACAGTCTGCCTGCCTGTTCTTCAGCAAAGGGCCATACACACACATTAGGTAGTAAGGGTTGTATTCTCAGTAGCTGAAAGATTGACTTCACATTACACTCAGATGATTTCTTGAGCTTCCTCTTTTGCAGGTCTTTATTGTATATAAAAAGACCCAGGAAAATATCTCAAGCTTGTTTTTTCTTTTTTAAAAAAATTTATTGGAGTCTGGTTGATTTACAATGTTGTTAGTTTCAGGTATATAGCAAAGTGAATCAGTTATACATATATACATATCCACTCTTTCAAGCTTTTCTGATAGCTGTTCAATTTCCTACTTCCCCAGTCTAAGCTCTACAATGCTCAACCGTTATTAGTCCTACAAGATAGTTAATCACTCCCCAAGTCTCACGAATTGAGTCATACTGTAGTTGTGAACGTGGCCTTTAGATTGGACCTTCCCAGTGGAAGCACCAGAAAGTTCCTGTAGTACCCGGACCCCTTTTTACTGATAAAGTTTCTAAGATATATCAGAGTCCTCTGGTGGTCTGCACTTACTTCACACTTCTTACTCTTCATTTCTGGGAAGGCCTGCAAGTCTGTACTTTGGGTTCATCCAAAATGAATTGGAAATCAGGTTTTGTAACACAGGTCCCAGACCACAGGGGGCTTGAGAAGGCACAGCCTGACTGCTGTCCCAGGGGCTGGGCAACCTTGGGGAACCTCTTACTGTGCTGGTTCCCTCAGTGATGTGGATGAAAGCCCAGACTTTGGCATATGGGTTTGTGCCTCCATTTCTGATTCAGAATTTAGGGTTGCGGGCCTCATCTTTTCAGCCTCCAGACCCATGGGATTGAGGCTTATTGTTTACATGTATGGTTGGTTTTTATGGTCCGCTGCACTGGTGACTGTCTATCTAGTTGCTGTTGTTACCAGTAAGCGAATCCCACATTTAGGACCTACTGTATGACTGCATCAGCCATGGCTGGTGATGGCCCCTTAGAGTGTTGTTGGCTAGATTGTTAGGCTCTAGTTTTAAGACACTGCTGTTAAAAGGCAAATATTCCTGAAGATTCTCATTAGGTGATTTCTTAGGGAGTACCCTGGTTATGCTATTGCCCTTGGAGTTCGATGAATAAAGATTACCATTCTAGGTCTTCTACTTGGTAGCTGAAAGAGCCATAAAGCCTTTGAACCTCTGTGTCCTCATCTGTAAAAATGAGTGTGTCTACTGCGTTGGATTGTTATCAGAATTCATCAAGAGCTTTGGGAGGCTATTGTTATCACAAAGTGCTATTTAAATGGTAGTGATTTCTGATGCTTTTTGTTTTTCCTTCTTGCCTTAGCTGATTTGATGGAGGGTAGGGGAGTGAATGACATCCAGGACATACAATAGAGATAATGATAAAGAATAGCTATAGTGATAAAGGACTCAGGGCAGGTGGAAAACTTCAACCCTGTGGTAGACAGGGCAACACAGGACAGAAAGGGGAGAACTGTGTCTGAAGAAGTAAAGGAGGATTTCCCTGGAGGTCCAGTGGTTAAGACTCTGCACTTTCACTGCAGGGGATATGGGTTCCATCCCTGGTTGAGAAATTAAGATCCTACAGGCCACATGGTGTGGCAGAAAAAAAAAAAAGAATAAATACATAAAATAAGATTAAAAGAAGTAAAGGGAATATATGTCTAGTGGGAGGGGGTCCTTGTTTCTTTACCCTTTTGTGAAACGATGGCTGTCAGGCCTTGTTTCGTGGCAAGAGGTGGGGGGGTGGAAATAAGGAAGACAGATGGTTAGATGGCACCACTGACTCAATGGACTTGAATCTGAGCAAACTTTGGGAGACAGTGGAGGACAGAGGAGCCTGGCATGCTGCACTCCATGAGGTTGCAAACAGCTGGACACAACTTAGTGACTGAACAACAGCAAGGGAGGGAATATACTACAAAGGTTTTTGATGAAGTGTTTTCTTTTGGAAGGGCCAGGCCAGTATTAAGACAATGAAGAGTTAGGAATAGGCCTGGAATTGTGGGCAAGAGGTGGGAAGACTCACTGAAGGTGGTTGCACCCACTCACCAGCTTTGCTCAGGACGGACCTAGTTTTCCAACATTGATGTTGAGTGGTATTCATGTTAGTCACCGGCCTGGGGATGGACTCAATCTGAATGTGATCTGATGGATGTGAGCCAAAGGGACATGAAACATAGCCACAGGCTGAGTCCTACTGAAGGATAAGCCAGGGGGCTCTTATGTTGGGGGGGCCCTAGCTGTATCCCTACCCTCAGGGGTCTGTGTGGAGCAATGAGCTAGACCCTGGTTGGGGGTTGTGTGTGTGTGTGTGCACGCACGTGTATATGTGCTCAGTTGGTGCCTGACCCTTTGCAAACCCATGGACAAGCCAGACAGCCAGTCTCGTCTGTCCATGGGATTTCCCAGGCAGGAATACTGGAGTGGGTTGCCATTTCCTACTCCAGGGGTTCTTCCTGATCCAGGGATCGAAGCTGCGTCTCTTGCATCTCCTACACTGGCAGGCAGATTCTTTACCACTACACTAGTGCTACCTGGGAAGCCCTCCCGAGAAGATCCAGTGATCTCATGTCTAACTGAAGGTCTCTGCCCTCTCTGGGAGTTGGATGCCCTGGGAAAGAATAGCAGAGGGAACCAGTGCTGAATACTTCTCTGGGTTGGATGGTGATCAGGCTCTGGGCCATGGTTTCCTGCATAACTAGGGAGAGTGGCCACATTCTTTAATGTGATGGCAAGGATGAGACCAGGCCTCCATGCCAGGACTCTCCCCTTTTCCTTTCTTATCTTTGAATGGCAGTTGCATGAAACCCTGATGTCTAAGTATTACCAGTTTCCTAACTAAGGCATCTGGTGTTTGGTAGATGCTGAGACATGTGACTCTATGACTTTGGGCCACTTGGACCTTCTCTGTGTGAAGAGAGAAGGTACCATCCATGGGCTCAACGTTCTCCCTTGATACTCTTATCTCCAGCTCCTCTTGGGAACAAATCACAGCACAACAAAAACTAAGACACCAACCAAACAACATCAACCAAAACCAAATCAAATCCCCCCTTTAAAAGAGGAAACCCCAAACATTCTCACCAGTCACCCCAGGGGAAGCCAACTCTCTGTCTTCCAGAAAATGAGAGAAACGCGCTCTTCAGAAAGCATGCCACACATGAATCATGTAGCCTCCCACGGCTTCATTTGCACGAAAATAGACACTTCATCTGCTTCCGTTTCGCGTTTTCTCCTGCCCAGAAGTCATTATCCTTTGGTGACTTCACAACCAGTGGCTGCCGTGGTAGCTGGTGAGGGCAGTGGGCAGGACCAACTGGTTAGGGGGCCAGGATGTCCCAGGACCAAAACGTCCCGGGACAGCGAGAGGCAGGGGGCTGGCTGGGATGTGGGATGGAGGCCGGCTTGGAGATGACTGCGTTGAGTTCCCGTGTGTGTACTTTCTGTTTGAGTCCAGGGAGGGGGATCGACCGCCCACGTTGTCCCGTGAAGGGGTATGGAAATGGGACAGACATGGAGTGTGTTGTGTCCAGGTGTTCCTTCCGGAGGGGACAGCAGGCGGGGCCCAGGTTGCCACCCCTGCAGCAGAGGCACTTGGTGTTCAAGGGAGGGGGGTGCAGAGGACCCCTCTCCCTGTGGGCCCAGAGCACAACAGAGTCACACGTGTGGACTCCCATCTTGTGCTGCCCTGAGTCATGTTTCAGGAAGGGCTTAGACCAGGCCAGGGATTGGCCAACTGTGGCTCACAGGCTCCATCCAGCCTGTGGCCTGTTTTTGTAAACTAAGAATGGCTTTTATATTTTTAAATAATTGAAAAAAAATTTAAGGCCAACATTTTTCTTTTTAAAAATTAGTTTATTTTTGACTGTGCTGGGTCTTTGTTGCTGTGAGTAGACTTTCTCTAGTTACACCGAGCAGGGGCTACTCTCTAGTTGTGGTACACTGGTTTTCATTGTGGTGGCTTCTCTTGTCGTGGGGCATGGGGCTCTGGGGTGGAAGGGCTTCAGCAGTTGCAGTGCATGGGTTTCGTTGCTCCATGCCATGTGGAGTCTTCTCAGACCAGGGATGGGACCTGTGTTCCCTGCATTGGCAGGTCAATTCTCAACCTCTGGACCCCCAGGGAAGTCCAAGACCACCACTTTCATGACACGTGAAAATTATCTGAAATTCAAAATTAGGTGTCCCTAGCCAGACACAGGACACAGCCGTGTCCATTCCTTTGCGTATTGTCTATGCATGCTCTGGTATCTCAGTGCCAGGTGAGGGGTTGTGACAGAGCCACACACAGCCTGCAAAGCCCAGGGTGTTCACTCTCAGGCCTTTCATGGAAAGTTTGCCAGTCCCTGGACCCGATGACTCTGGAGGGCCCTCGTGGCTCTCACATTCTAGACAGGGCACTGCTTCACCTTTGAGGTCTTCCCACCTCCCCATCGGCATCAGCTCTCCCTGTGAATTCTCCATCTGGCCCTTCCCTGTCCTGATTGGATGGGTTCGGCCAAGGGAAGCGTAATTCAAGGAGTATGTTGCTGGAAACCCAGGGCTCTCAAGAAAGGTACCTTGGTAGGGGCCACGGGGAGTGGGAGGGTGGTGACGTAGGACATAGAGCAGAAAACCATTCCTGTTAGCTCGCCTTTTAAGAAAAAGTAAGTATAGTTGATTTGCAACACTGTGTTGGTTTCTGATGTCCAGCAGAGTGACTCGATTACATGTACATATCCTTTTCTGGTCTGGTGTCTTGTTGTTCAGTGGCTAAGTCATGCCTGACTCTTTGTGACTCCGTGAACTGCAGCACGCCAGTCTTCCCTGTCCTCCACTATGTCCCAGATTATGGTTTATTGTAGGATATTGAATATAGTACCCTGTGCTCTGCAGTAGGACCTCATTGTTTATCCATCCTATATATAATAGTTTGTATCTGCTAATCCCCAAACTCCCGATATATCCTTTCCCTACCCCCTTTCCACTTTGGTAATCCTAGGTTTGTTTTCTGTGTCTCAAAGTCTGTTTTTTTTTTAATAAGTTCATTTGTGTCCTATTTTAGATTCCATATATAAGCATCATATGGTATCTGTCTTACTCTGTCTGACTGACTTCACTTACTGTGATAATCTCTAGTTACATCCATGTTGCGGCAAACGGCATTATTTTATTCTTTTTAATGGCTGAGTAATATTCCACTGCCTATGTGCACCACATCTTCTGTATCTACTCATCTGTCAGTGGACACTCAGGTTGTTTCCTATCTTGGCTATTGTAAACAGTGCTGCTGTGAACATTGGGGTGCATGTATCTTTTCAAATTAGAGCAGAAGACCATTTCTTAGTTGTCACAATTATATATTGATCAACAAGTTGAGCCAGTATTTTTGCAGTCAACTTCGTGTCCCTGAAAATTCAGATTCACGCCAGATTTTCTTGTGGGTTTGGGACAAGGACCAACCTCTATGAAGGGTCTCAGTAGACTTCTAGCTGGGGAAAGGCCATTTTCCTCTGAGTTCCCTCTCTAGCTCTTGGCTTTTGGGTGTTAGACCAGATCAAGAGTTTATGCCCACAACCTGGAGTGGAGCACTGGATTAGAAGCTGGCCCTGTGGGGAGGGGGTCCTGTGGCCTAACTGCTCCTACCCCAGTGCCCAGGTCTCTGACTTGGACCCCAGCCTTGCCCCTTGGTGCCCACTGTCCTGAGACTGTGATCTGTGACTGTTTACTGCAGCGTGAGCTGCTCCGTCTGGGGCTGTTTCTTTAACCATAGAAGCCAAGCAGCTGTGAAAAATGATTCCATCTACAGCTTGCAGGCAGTTCTTATAAACAGCTTCTGCTTAGGATTCAGGGAGAAGGCAATGGCACCCCACTCCAGTACTCTTGCCTGGAAAATCCCATGGACGGAGGAGCCTGGTAGGCTGCAGTCCTTGGGGTCACTGAGGGTCGGACATGACTGAGCGACTTCACTTTCACTTTTCACTTTCATGCATTGGAGAAGGAAATGGCAACCCACTCCAGTGTTCTTGGAGAATCCCAGGGACGGGGGAGCCTGGTGGGCTGCCGTCTATGGGGTCGCACAGAGTCGGACACGACTGAAGTGACTTAGCAGCAGCAGCAGCAGCTTAGTATTCACGCTCCAAGAAAAACAAACCCCTCACATAGCTTTTGAGAGGCAGTAGCACGTAAAGTACGGGGATGAAGGCATGGTGTGAATGTGCAGAATGGGTGCAAGGCACTGTCTCCACCCCACAAGGAGCAGGTAGACCCACATGCACAGATTTTAGAGTGACTTGGACCAACTTTCTACCCACCCAAGGGTCTCCTCTCCACCTTCCGTGACAGGGGACGGGGACGTTGACATTGAGTTGCAGTACTTCCCTCCTCTCTTTGGTTGCTGCTATCATCGTCTCATGCCCCGCTCAGTCCGGCATGTATCCCGAGGCTTCTCCAGGCTGAGATCTCGTTGGTCATGGTATCCAGACCCTCCACACTCAGCTTGCCCTTTTGGGGACCTCTTCCACAGGGCATCTTGGTGAAGCAGAAGAAACACAAGCCCTGCCAGGGGTTTAATCCTGGGTCTTTAGCTGTGTTGCTTTGGAGAAATTAATTACTTCAGCTTTCTGAGTCTCCATTTCTGCAGACATAAAAGGAATATAATAATTACTTTATACTATAACTGTGATGAGTAAATGACATGAATGTGTAATATGCCTGGCGCAAAGTTGGCCTCTCAAATATTATTTATAATCTCAGCCCTGCCACACTGGCTTTCCTTTCTTCTTTCTTTGATGGCGCTTTCAGAACTTAATACCAAATTGCTGATATGACTTGAACAATGAAGAGTGCAATTTCATCTGTACTTAGGACAATCACCTTTGTAAAAAATTTTTATTTTTAATCAGAGGATAATTGCTTCATCTGTACTTATTTCATCTGTACTTAGGACAATCACCTTCTTTGTAAAAAAATTTTTATTTTTAATTGGAGTACAATTGCTTTGCAATATTGTGTCGGGTTTCTGCCATACATCAACATGAATCAGCCATAGGGATACATATGTCTCCTACCTCTTGAATCTCCCTCCCACTCGATCTCACCCCTCTAGGTTGTCATGAGCACTGAATTGAGCTCCCTGTATCATACAGCAAATTTCTACTGGCTATCTATTTTACATATGATAATATATATGTTTCAGTCCTACTCTGTCAATTTGTCCCACCCTCTCCTTCCCTCCCTAGAGGACAAGTCTGTTCTCTACATCTGCATCTCTACTGCTTCCCTTCGAATAGATTCATCAGTACTGTCTTTCTAGATTCCATATATATGAGTAAATATATGCTTATTTTTCTGACTTACTTCACTCTGTATAATAGGCTGTAGATTCATCAACCTCAGCCTACTGCAACTATTTGGAATGGACTCAAATGACTTTTTATGGCTGAGTAATATTCCATTGTATATATGCACCACAACTTCTTTATCCATTCATCTTTCGGTGGACATCTAGGTTGCTTCCATGTCCCGACTATTGTAAGCAGTGCTGCAATGAACATTGGGGAACATGTGTCCTTTTCAGTGATGGTTTCCTTAGGTTATATGCCCAGTAGTGGGATTGTTGGGTCATATAGTAGTTTTATTCCTAGTTTTCTAAGGAACCTCTGTACTATTCTCCATAGTGGCTACATCAATTAACATTCCTAACAACTGTGCATCTATTTCTGGTTTATTGACTATGCCAAAGTCTTTGACTGTGTGGGTCACAATAAACTGTGGAAAATTCTGAAAGAGATGGAAATACCAGACCACCTGACCTTCCTCTTGAGAAATCTGTATGCAGGCCAGGAAGCAACAGTTTGAACTGGTCATGGAACAACAGACTGGTTCCAAATAGGAAAAGGAGTATGTCAAGGCTGTATATTGTCACCCCACTTATTTAATTTATATGCAGAGTACATCATGAGAAACACTGGGCTGGAGGAAGCACAAGCTGGAATCAAGATTGCCGGGAGAAATATCAATAACCTCAGATATGCAGATGACACCACCCTTATGGCAGAAAGTGAAGAAGAACTAAAGAGCCTCTTGATGAAAGTGAAAGAGGAGAGTGAAAAAGTTGGCTTAAAGCTCAACATTCAGAAAACTAAGATCATGGCATCTGGTCCCATCACTTTATGGCAAATAGATAGGGAAACAGTGGAAACAGTGTCAGACTTTATTTTGGGGGGCTCCAAAATCACTGCAGATGGTGATTGCAGCCATGAAATAAAAAGACACTTACTCCTTGGAAGAAAAGTTATAACCAACCTAGACAGCATATTCAAAACCAGAGACATTACTTTGCCAACAAAGGTCCGTCTAGTCAAGGCTATGATTTTTCCAGTAGTCGTGTATGGATGTGAGAGTTGGACTATAAAGAAAGCTGAGCACTGAAGAATTGATGCTTTTGAACTGTGGTGTTGGAGAAGACTCTTGAGAGTCCCTTGGACTGCAAGGAGATCCAACAAGTCCATCCTAAAGGTAATCAGTCCTGAATATTCATTGGAAGGACTGATATTGAAGCTGAAACTCCTGGCCACCTGATGCGAAGAGCTGACTCATTTGAAAAGACCCTGATGCTGGGAAAGACTGAAGGCAGGAGGAGAAGGGGACAACAGAGGATGAGATGGTTAGATGGTATCACCAACTCAATGGACATGAGTTTGGGTAAATTCCAGGTGTTGGTGATGGACAGGGAGGCCTGGCATGCTGCAGTCCATGGGGTCCCAAAGAGTCAGACACGCCTAAGTGACTGAACTGAACTGAACCAACTGTGCCAGAAGGGTCCCTCTTCTCCTCACCCTTTCCAGCATTTCTTGTTTGTAGATTTTTTGATGATGGCCATTTTGATTGGTATGAGCTGATACCTTATTGTAGTGTTAATTTTTCACTTCTCTAATAACGGGTGATATTGAGTTTCTTTTCATGTGTTTATTAGCCATCTGTATATCTTCTTTGGAGAATGACTGTTTAGGTTCTCTGCCCACTGTTACATTGGGAGGACCCCACTGTCGTATGCAGCCTAATGACCTTGACTTGTGTTGTTGCTCTTTGGGACACATCTCTGGGAGTGTGGTATTGGGCGGGAGTCAAGGCATCTGGGTTCTTCTCCTGCTCTTCCATTCATTTTCCCAACAGGTGTTTCCTCCCACCTGTGCTGTGCACAGGGGTCACCAATAAGCAAAACAGATGGCGGACCTCCAGCGAAGGGGCAGGTGATGAACAAGTGGGCAAATGGATAGTATAATGCCAGAGAGGGACAGAAACAATAGATAAAAACTAAAAGCAAGCAAAAATAAAGCTGGGTGAAGGATTGAAGGAGTTCTGACACTAGCTAGCTGTGTCGAATTTACCAAGACTCCACCTTTGAGCAAAGAGAGAACTCAGATCAGCTGTTTCAAATAGTGCTAGCGGAGCCTAGAATCTTGGGGAGATGCCTTAGGGGGTCTTCCTAAGGTGGAAGCGAGAGGTGATGGCCTACTTGTCTATGCCTCCTCAGAGCAGTACCTTTGAAACATCTCTTTCCTTGGCCTCTGTGAAATTCTAATCGATTACAATATTCTGTTGTTAAAAAAAAACTTGAGAGTCTCCATACTGGAGAGTTGCTGGGTTCTCTTCTCGCTCAAAGGCCGTGAGAAGTGCTAGAAGTTTTTCATCTGAGCTGCTGCTAAACCAGATCTGCGTCGTTGGCTAGTGCATAAGGTCACCACATGGGTGGTACCATTTACATTTATTCGTGTGAGTTTTTATCTTCTTAGTTTGGGTCTATTGATCAAAGCTGAGATAATTTTGCAACATTATCCTAACATCCTATGTATTAGTGGTCCATTACAGCATTGGTTTTTCTGCTAATCTGTTTCAAATGCCGTTTATACCTTTATCCAGGATGTTTATAAAACCATTGGTTAGGGTGTGGCTGAAGGTAGGGAGACCTTTGGTCTCCACTAGAGACTTACCAGGTTGATCTAACCATGATCAAGAACCTTTGGATTTTATCTTTTCAAATGGCTGTAGACCCATCTAAGTATACAAAGCACCCAGATGATATTTTCCTTTCTTAACTCTGACCACCTCATTTTCTGTTCTTATTTAATGGCTACAATCTATCAAGGCCTGGGATTGACTCTGGGGAAACAAGATAAATGAGACACCAGGGGTTCACAGCTGGTAGATGTGATGGCAATATAAACCAGTCATCACAGCAATGTGATGAGGGCTCAAGGGCAATATGAATTAACCAGCATGCTTGGGGGAAGGGCTTGTCTTTGCCTGGAAATGTCAGGGAGATATTCTGTGGAGAAGACATCGCAGGTGATTTCATTTAGAAAGTCGCCCGTGAGAAATGTCCAAAGTCGTATGAAATCCAGAGAATGACATCCATGGCATCATTCCTGATCTACGTACTGAATAAATGTTTCTCGAATTTAATTTTAACAAAAATGGGGAGAGCTTCCCTGGTGGCTTAGTGGTCAAGAATCTGCCTGCCAATGCAGGAGACACAGATTTGATCCCGGGTCTGGGAAGGCCCCACCTGCTGTGGGACAGCTAAGCCCGTGAGCCACAACTGCTGAGCCTGTGTTCTGGAGCCAGGGAGGCGTAGCGTCTGAACCCTCACACCCTAGAGCCCATGCTCCGTACCAAGAGAAGCCTCTGCAATGAGAAGCTCCTTTTTACAACTAGAGATAGCCTGCGAGTAGCAAAGAAGACCTAGAACAGTCCACCCCCTCAAACACAGGTGAAGTGCAGTGGAAACAAAATTTAGAAAAGAGGAGAAAGTAGGACAGGTCAGTAGGGGACAGTAGGGGGCGGATGGAATGGAGCTTGAGGGAGATGGAAGCGGCAGCCAAGGGACGCTGGAAGCTGAGCTCAGGTAGCAGCGGCAGGAGGGAGAAGAGCGAAAAGGTGGGAGAAAAGTCAGGGCTTGTTGAAAGCCTGGGGTGGGGGGCCTGGCGGGGTCGGGACAGAGGTCAGCTGAGGAGACAGTGCTCTGAGTTTTATATCTTTCTTGTGGGTAAGGGTGCTTTCACTCAAGATTATGAAAAGGAGAATGGGTTTGAGTTTCATCGACTTCCAAGAACTTTGGTGGAATATATTTTCCTCCAGAATCTTTTCCCTTTCAGTTCTTTATATATATATGTGTGTGTGTACATATATATATGTACACACATATATAATCATATAATTTTAATATAATAATATATATAATTAATATATAATCAAAAAGAAAACATTATTTATGGCTGTGCTGTGTCTTCATTGCTGTGAGCGGGCATTGTCAAGTCATGGTGCTTGGGCTTCTCATTGCCATGGCTTCTCCTCTTACAGAGCACAGGTTCTAGGTACTTGGGCCTTAGGAGTTGTGATGTATGGGCTTAACTGGTATGTAGGATCTTTCTGGACCAGGGATCAAACCTATGTCCTCTGCATTGGCAGGCAGATTCTTAACCGATGAACCAAGAGGAAAGTCCAATATATAATTTTTACTTTAAAAATATATTTACTCTTTTATTTTGTTTTTATTTACTTACTTTTGGCTGTGTTGATTCTTCACTGCTGTGTGCAGGCTTTCTCTAGTTGCAGAGAGTGGACTTCTCATTGCGGTGGCTTCCCTTATTGTGGAGCACAGGCTCTAGGGTGTTTGGGCTTCAGCAGTTGTGCCTTTCAGGCTCTAAAACACAGGCTCAGTAGTTATGGTACACAGGCACAGTTGCCCCATGATGTGCAGGATCTTCCTGGATCAGGGATCAAACTTGAGTCCCCTGCATTGCAAGGCAGATTCTTGACAGCTGTACCACCAGGGAAGCCCTCCTTCCCAATTCTGACTTTGATTTCAGATTTCCACCAGTAACTGCTGAATGTGCTGGGGGTGGTGGGGGAGCAGTGAGACATCATTTTCCCCAAGGAACTCTTACACTGCCATGACATCCCTTTCTCGTTTGACCTGGCTGGAGCCCATTCTAAATGATTGGTTTCAGCTGAGGAGTGGCATGTCTATTTGCCTGTCACACACTGTCCCAGGTGGCACTAGTGGTGAAGAACCTGCCTGCCAATGCAGGAGAAACCTGGGTTCAATCCCTGGGTCGGGAAGATCCCCTGGAAGAGGGCATGGCAACCCACTCCAGTATTCTTGCCTGGAGAATCCCATGGACAGAGGAGCCTGACAGGCTATGGTCTAGAGGGTCACAAAGAGTCTCAGGACTGAAGTGACTTAGCACGCGTGCATGTACGCTTCTCTTGGGGTGAGCAACTCATTCAGGTTTGCCAGGGACTTTCCTAGTTTTAAAAACAAAAGCCCCGCCTCCTCTGAATCCCTTTAGTCCCAGGCAGAGCTGGACTGTTGGTCCCCCAGATGGACATAAAGCGCTGGGGTTGCTTGGTATGTGTGCAGAACTTTCTAGAGGGTGTTGGGGGAGGAAACGCTTTTGCTGGAGCAAAGTGAGCTCTTTAGTGTGTTCTGCCCAGACTGAGAGGGGTACCTGGGGGACAGCAAGGAGGAGCCCAGGAGGGGTTTGTGTGTTGTCCCTGGAGGTCACCCCAGGGCAGACAGTGCCCAGCAGAGTACAGGGGCTTTGAGCAAAGCTGTGAGTCATCTACGTCTTCATGGGGCCAAGCCAAACCTCCCCTGCTGCACTTTCCAAGCACTTAATTCACTGAATGGAGAAACCAGGCTCAGTTGTGTCCGACTCTTTGCGACCCCATGGCCTGTAGCCTGCCAGGCTTCTTTGCCCATGGGATTTTCCAGGCAAGAATACTGGAGTGGGTTGCCATGCCCTCCTCCAGGGGATCTTCCCGACCCATGGATCTAACCCACAAATGAAGATGATGGAGAAATCCAAGAAGACACAGCATGGAGTCAAGCTGGGCTTTCCATCCTTAAGACCAGAGCTGCTCAACCTGGTTCTGGGAGTACCTCTCTCTTGGGATGCTGGGATGCTTCCTTGTCACTGGATGATGCTGCAGAAAGCTGGGGAAACAAGTAACCAGAGCCGCAGTCCTCCACAAAAACATCGGGTGAATAAAACCAAATGACCACGGATGTCCTGAGAGAGAGGTGGGCGCTGAATGCTCGTGGAAGGTTGTTCCTCCTGTCTTCTCCCACTTTCCCTGCACACACACTCAGTCTCTTGGGAGAAACGCAGAACGGTGAAATCATGCCTCCATCCACTTCCTGTCTGTGGCGCGAGGAAGCCTTTGCCCAATCTAATCTGAAGTTTATTGCTCAGGCCAAATCCAGCAACCCGCTCCTGTCCCCCGCTCCCCTCCCACCTACCAGAAAGGTTAAGTAGTTCCCACAGGGTGCAAGAAAGGGTTATTGAAAACAGTAGGGTTGTTTTCTTTTTTTTTTTCCTTAACTTCAGCACTTCTGGTAAATCTCTGATCCAGCATCTCGTGGTTAACCACTGATACAGGAAATGACATTTAACGTTTTTATCACTGAGCCAGAAATGGAAGAACAAGGCGAGTCTGTGTTTAGGGAAGATGGGTGGCTGCCCACCACCTTCATCTTAAAGGAGCACCATCTCTATTTCCTGACGGCCGAGGTGGTCAGTGGCTCAAGGACCCCTCTGTCCGCTCGTTTCCTTGCTGACTGTGAACAGAAGTGGCAGATAACGTTCAGGGCCTGGCTGCTCAGAACAGGAACCCAATTGTTGTCATCTATGGAAGGATTCTGGATGGCCCTTGGTTCCGCTTTCGCAGGAGCCATTGCGTGTGGGGAAAGGCAGGCAGGAAATGTGTGGAGCCTGCCCGAGGTCCCAGGCATTCTGAGCCACAGCATCAGACTGGGGTGGCCAAACCCGGGGCCACCTGGTCAGAGTGAGACTTTGAAGGGAGCACGGATGGTCCTCGGAGGGTCATTGACCTCTTCCCCAATGATCAGCGGAGGAAGAACATTCAACACCACAAACCACAGCGGGACACCATGTTTGGTTTCGCTTGCAGCTTTGCTGGGTCACTGGGTTCTTCTCCATTTTTGTAGTTTGTTGTTGCCCTTTTGGGATGAGGGGCTTTCAGTGCAGCTACAAAGTGGGTTCCTTGTAAAAACAAAAATAACAGTAACGACAACAATAATAAATCCTGACATTGTTAAGAGGTAAACAACAGTCCAGACTCATGATCTTTACTTGCTCAGGGTCAAGAGCTGCTTAGGGTCACAGCCAGGCAGGATTCGAGTTCAGGTGTGTTGCCAAAGCCATCCTGCCCCACAGGCATCTAGTAGTCCATACAGCCCTGGCCCTGCCTGCTTGCCCGGCCTCTGTCACACCCACTGGGCAGGGAAGGGAGCCCCAGGATTCTAACTGTGAGCCCCCCTGGGGGAGTGGTGTGGAGGAGGCCAGTCAGCGTGATGTTAACAGACATCTGTCTTCCAGTATTAATTAAGACCATGTATGCGAGCTAAGCTTCCATCAAGCCCTACTCTTTGCGACGCCATGGACTGTAGTCAGCCAGGCTCCTCTGTCCATGGGATTCTCCAGGCAAGAATTTTGGAGTGGGTTGTCACGCCCTTCTCCAGGGGATCTTCCTGACAGAGGGATTAAACCCGCATCTCTTACATCTCCTGCATTGGCAGGCGGGTTCTTTACCATCAGCGCCACCTGGGAGGTTAATTAGGACCATAGGTTTCCTGATAAAATCTCCAGCTACCTCCCTTAGGCGGAACTAACATGATCCTGTTTTTATTAAGAGCCACTCAGGTGCAAACTCCTCTTCTTCCTCTGGCTCTCTGCTGCCTTCCTGGGTAGATTCCTGCCCTGCAGGTGTGTCTCGATCAACACTGGGAGGCAGGATGGCACAGTGGGCAAGCCCTGCTCTGGGAGGCAGGAAAGTGGGGGTCTGTGTCCCCTGCTGTGAAGCAGAGGGTTCTTGGTGAGTCATCTGTGGATTTGTGCTCTGTGTTGTGCTAGAGAGGATGACAGTGTGGGCCACTCATGGAGCTTCAGCTCACCCATCTGTCTGCTTTCTCTGGAGAGGTAGTGACATCTGAAGAGTAAAGTCGTCCTTCCAAGGGTACTGTCTCCTCTGTGCAGGGAAATATGTTGCCGTTTGACCTCAAAGCTTTCCTAATAGGACACACTTGTATCAGTTCAGTTCAGTTCAGTTGCTCAGTCGTGTCTGACTCTTTGCGACCCCATGAACTGCAGCATGCCAAGCCTCCCTGTCCATCACCATCTCCTGGAGTTCACTCAGACTCATGTCCATTGAGTCGGTGATGCCATCCAGCCATCTCATCCTCTGTCGTCCCCTTCTCCTCCTGCCCTCAATCCCTCCCAGCATCAGAGTCTTTTCCAATGAGTCAACTCTTCGCATGAGGTGGCCAAAGTACTGGAGTTTCAGCTTTAGCATCATTCCTTCCAAAAAACACCCAGGGCTGATCTCCTTTAGAATGGACTGGTAGGATCTCCTTGCAGTCCAAGGGACTCTCAAGAGTCTTCTCCAACACCACAGTTCAAAAGCATCAATTCTTGGGTGCTCAGCCTTCTTCACAGTCCAACTCTCACATCCATGCATGACTACTAGAAAAACCATAGCCTTGACTAAATGGAGCTTTGTTGGCAAGGTAACGTCTCTTCTTTTGAATATGCTGTCTAGGTTGGTCATAACTTTCCTTCCAAGGAGTAAGTGTCTTTTAATTTCATGGGTGCAGTCACCATCTGCAGTCATTTTGGAGCCCAGAAAGATAAAGTCAGCCACTGTTTCCACTGTTTCCCCATCTATTTCCCATGAAGTGATGGGACCAGATGCCATGATCTTAGTTTTCTGAATGCTGAGCTTTAAGCCAACTTTTTCACTCTTCTCTTTCATCTTCATCAAGAGGCTTTTTAGTTCCTCTTCACTTTCTGCCATAAGGGTGGTGTCATCTGCATATCTGAGGTCATTGATATTTCTTCCAGCAATCTTGATTCCAGCTTGTGCTTCTTCCAGCCCAGTGTTTCTCATGAGGTACTCTGCATATAAGTTAAACAAGCAGGGTGACAATATACAGCCTTGACGTGCTCCTTTTCCTATTTGGAACCAGTCTGTTGTTCCATGTCCAGTTCTAACTGTTGCTTCCTGACCTGCATACAGATTTCTCAAGAGGCAGGTCAGGTGGTCTGGAATTCCCATCTCTTTCAGAATTTCCCACAGTTTATTATGACCCACACAGTCAAAGGCTTTGGCATACTCAATAAAGCAGAAATAGATGTTTTTCTGGAACTCTCTAGCTTTTTCCATGATCCAGCAGATGTTGGCAATTTGATCTCTGGTTCCTCTGCCATTTCTAAAAGCAGCTTGAACATCTGGAAGTTCACAGTTCATGTATTGCTGAAGCCTGGCTTGGAGAATTTTGAGCATTACTTTACTAGTGAATGCAGTTGTGGGGTAGTTTGAGCATTCTTTGGCATTGCCTTTCTTTGGGGCTGGAATGAAAACTGACCTTTTCCAGTCCTGTGACCATGGCTGAGTTTTCCAAATTTGCTGGCATATTGAGTGCAGCACTTTCACAGCATCATCTTTCAGGATTTGAAATAGCTCACCTGGAATTCCATCACCTCTACTAGCTTTGTTCATAGTGATGTTTTCTAAGGCCCACTTAGAATGTCTGGCTCTAGGTGAGTGATCACACCATCATGATTATCTGGGTTGTGAAGATCTCTTTTGTACAGTTCTTCTGTGTATTCTTGCCACCTCTTCTTAATATCTTCTGCTTCTGTTAGGTCCATACAATTTCTGTCCTTTATCGAGCCCATCTTTGCATGAAATGTTCCCTTGGTATCTCTAACTTTCTTGAAGAGATCTCTAGTCTTTCCCATTCTGTTGTTTTCCTCTATTTCTTTGCATTGATTGCTGAGGAAGGCTTTCTTATCTCTCCTTGCTATTCTTTGGAACTCTGCATTCAGATGCTTATATCTTTCCTTTTCTCCTTTGCTTTTTTGCTTCTCTTCTCTTCACAGCTATTTGTAAGGCCTCCCCGGACAGCCATTTTGCTTTTTTGCATTTCTTTTCCATGGGGATGGTCTTCATCCCTGTCTCCTGTACAGTGTCACGAACCTCATTCCATAGTCCATCAGGCACTCTATCTATCAGATTTAGTCCCTTAAATCTATTTCTCACTTCCACTGTATAATCAGAAGGGATTTGATTTAGGTCATACCTGAATGGTTTAGTGGTTTTCCCTACTTTCTTCACTTTCAGTCTGAATTTGGTAATAAGGCGTTCATGATCTGAGCCACAGTCAGCTCCCGGTCTTGTTTTTGCTGACTGTATAGAGCTTCTCCATCTTTGGCTGCAAAAAATATAATCAATCTGATTTCGGTGTTGACCATCTGGTAATGTCCATGTGTAGAGTCTTCTTGTGTTGTTGGAAGAGGGTGTTTGATGTGACCAGTGCATTCTCTTGGCAAAACTCTATTAGCCTTAGCCCTGTTTCATTCCGTATTCCAAGGCCAACTTTGCCTGTTACTCCGGGTGTTTCTTGACTTCCTACTTTTGCATTCCAGTCCCCTATAATGAAAAGGACATCTTTTTTGGGTGTTAGTTCTAAAAGTCTTGTAGGTCTTCTTCAGCATTACTGTTGGGGGATAGACTTGGATTACTGTGATATTGAATGGTTTGCCTTGGAAATGAACAGAGATGATTCTGTTGTTTTTGAGATTGCATCCAAGTACTGCATTTCAGACTCTTTTGTTAACCATGATGGCTACTCCATTTCTTCTGAGGGATTCCTTCCTGCAGTAGTAGATATAATGGTCATCTGAGTTAAATTCACCCATTCCAGTTCATTTTAGTTCGCTGATTCCTAGAATGTAGACATACAATGACACACTTGTATATGAGTGTGATTTTGTACTCGAACAAGCTGAAGAGACTGATTTCCACCCCAAGTCACTCTGTCTTGAAGGGGAAGGGTCTCCTCCAAGACCTACCTCTTCTTCTCCACACCAGCTCAGCAGAGCTTCCACCCTGCAGACCCAAGTAGAGTGATCAAAGATTTGTTTGGGTGACGAACACTGAGACTTGTCTCCTCTGCTGGGTGCTGGGGAGCAGATACGGATCTGGCATGTTCTCTGAGAGCAAAGGATTATGGTTTACTCAGTGGTGCCTAGCTACCAACATCTAAGTGTGATATTCTGGTGGCTACCCATTAGAATTATTTGGGGAAACTTACAAAACACCCTGGATGTTCATTGGAAGGACAGATGCTGAAGGGCAAGTACTTTGGCCACCCGATGCAAAGAAGCGACTCATTGGAAAATATCCTATTTCAGGGAAAGACTGAGGGCAAGAGGAGAAGGGGGTGACGGAGGATGAGAGGGTTGGATGGCATCATCCACTCAATAGACGTGTTTGAGCACTCTGGGAGATAGTGAAGGACAGGGAAGCCTGCTGTGCTGTAGTCCACGGGGTTGCAAAGAGTCGGACGTGACTTAGTGACTGAACAACAAAAATAAAGCACCTGTGTCCAGATCCACCTTAAGAATTTCTTGTTTAACTGGCATTCATGTTTTTTTTTTTTTTTAAATAAGGTCTCTAGGTATTCTAACATGCAGAGTAGAGATTCACTGATCTAGATGGAGCTACAGATAAGCTTAAAAAAAACAAAAACCTGACAACATAGAGCATCATATGCTCTGATTTTGGCAAATACATGTTGCTATGGGAGCACATAGACAGGGCCACTTAACCAGCCTAGAGGGAGTTGGGGTAATTTTGTAAAGTGGAAAAGATCACAGCTGAGATGTCAAGAGTAGGAATTGACCAGGTGGAATCAGGACGGAGTGCACGTGAGGTTAAGAGGATTTCCAGGGAAAGCAAGAAGCATTTTCTGAGTCCAGGAGTGAAAAATAGCAAGGCTCTTGGGTGGGATTCAGGTAGTTCACTGTGGCTGCAAAAGCTGCGTGAGGGACCCAGTCCTGGAGGTGGGACCAGAGGCCAGCTCATGAGGGGTACTGAAGACATGTTAGGAACTTTGGACTTTATCCTGAGGGTCAAAGGGAGCTCACAAAGAGTAATCAAAGAAGGACTTTGAGCAATTTTGCAGCATGAGAAACAGATGGGAATGGAGCCAGGTGGATGGTGGGAGGAAGTTTGAACCTGCTTCAGGGCTGGTTTCCTGAACTGTGTTAAGGTTGTGGGCATAGCTAGATGTGGGTAGATTTGAGAGATGTAAGAACATAGAATCAACCTGACGTGGGGAGGAAAGTGAGAGAAAAGTTAAGGAGAACGTCCAGGTGTTTGCTAGGGGCTGGAAGGTTATAGTGTTCCCTGGGCTGGCCATGCTGGAGGCTCTCCACTGGGGGAGTAGCCTTGCCTCCATGCCAACCAGGACCACAGAGGCCTCTGTTGGCAGCTCGGGCTCCGAGGTCTCCTCAAGCCTCCCATAAGTGGCTCAGAGCTCCTGGGGCATCAGGAGATGGTATATGTCTCGGTGAAATGAGTAGGGCGTTTATTGTCTACTTCACAGCTTGCCAGCCTGTTTGGATCCTGTTGTGTCCTCCACCCTCCACCTCCATTCCCACCTACATACTCTCAGGTTGCTCATTTCCCCAACTACCCATTCCCAGATACTGATGGAATCTCAAGGACAAACAGTAATAACTAATTCCCATTTTCTGTGACCTTTTACCTAATCTCTGCTGCTGCTAAGTCGCTTCAGTCGTGTCCGACTCTGTGCGACCCCAGAGATGGCAGCCCACCAGGCTCTGCTGTCCCTGGGATTCTCCAGGCAAGAACACTGGAGTGGTTTGCCATTTCCTTCTCCAATGCATGAAAGTGAAAAGTGAAAGTGAAGTTGCTCATTCATGTCCGACTCCTAGTGACTCTATGCACTGCAGCCTACCAGGCTCCTCCTTCCATGGGATTTTCCAGGCAAGAGTACTGGAGTGCGTTGCAATTGCCTTACCTAATCTCTAGAATTTTACAATTCTAAGTAAAACTTCCAACCTCCATCCACCCATATAAGAAATCTATTAATGGCATGCACACCTAAGACTATGGGCTTCCCTGGTGGCTCAGTAGTAAAGAATCTGCTTGCTAATGCAGGAGACCGTGGTTCAATGCCTGGGTTGGGAAGATCCCCTGGAGAAGGAAATGACAGTTCACCCCAGTATTCTTGCTTGGGAAATCCCATGGACAGAGGAGCCCGGCGGGCTACAGTCCATGGGGTCACAGAGTAACTAAACACCACCACCACCACCTTAAACTATATTTTATGTTCCTGTTGACAAGTTCTTGTCCCTATAAGCTCCCTATAGACTCTATGTCTTTCTTGCCTCAGGGACTTGCCCCTCTAAGACTTGTCCCTTTAATAAGATGTTCACTCATTTCTTAAACCACACAGTTGTTTGTCTCCACTCTCTACAACTCACTGATGCCAACTTCAAAGATCACCACCCCCTCTTCCCTACTTTGTGAGCTGTCTTAGTTCAGGCTGCTATAATCAATTATTGTAGACCAGGTGTCTTAAACAGTGAACACTTACTTCTCACAGTTCTGGAGATTGGAAGTCCAAGGTCAAGTTGCTAGCTTGATTGGGTTCCAGTGAGAGGATGGTTCTGAGTTCCAGACTGTGAGTTTTTCCTCTGTGCTCTCAAAGGGGAGAAAGAAGGCAAGAGAGCTCTTGGCTCTTGTAAGGGCACTAACCTCATTCATGAGGGGCCACCCTCATGAGCTAACTATCTCCCAGTGACTCCACTTTCTAATACTTTCACGTTAGGAGCTAGGATTTTGACTTAAGGATTTAGAGGGGACACAAGCAGTCAGTCAACTGCATAGACCACCCCCGCATGACTTGTAGGTTATATCCTGTCCCCTTTCAATTCTTTGTTTTCTAATCTTCCTCCCTGTGTCTCTGCTCTTCTTGCCTTTGGGGGGGCCTCTTTTCTGTCTGACCTGTCATATAGTTATTACACAAATATAGCCAAAGATTATCTTATAAAGATATCAAAGTCAGAGCCTATGACTTTAATCTTGATTATTAGGGTTGTTTAGTGTAAAATATAGCAGCATAAGAGAATACATAAATCATCAAATAAATATTAGATAATGACAGTGACAGGCTTTGAAGATCTCCTTTTGTTTAGAGAATTAGATATAAACTATACATGGAGATGGAAGTTGCAAAATGATGAGATTAAATCCTTAAGCTCTCCTGGAAATCCAGTGTCTGCTGAGTTGATTGTTCAGAATTCAGATTCTAAACTGAGATGAAAACCATGGGGGATTTATGAAAAGTTTGGTTTGTCTCCCTGGCTATTCTTTTTATTCAAAAAGAGTTTTTCCTGCAGGCTGTACATCTCTCTCTTTTTTTCTTTTCTGTTGTCCCCTCTGCTTAGAATTCTTCAATCCAGCCCACATACATTGAATGTCTTATTACATCCACTCATTCACTTATTCACTCACCTGTATTTGTTGAGTCATGTCACGTGACAGATAATATACCAAAAGTGCTAGAGGTCCAATGGCGGCAAAATCAGGCAAGGTTCCTGCCCTTATGAACTCATATCTTCAGGTCAAGAGTGGATGAAACACAGTAAAATGGGCAAACAAATAACTGTGAAATACTAGCTACACCAAGTGCAGCGATGGGAAAGTCCACAGCACCATGAGATCCTATAACGGGGGCAAGGAGGGGATTTGGTCTAGGCTGGGGGTGGGTGGCAGGAAGACTTGCCTGAGGAAGCCATGCTTCTGCTCATCTGAAGGATGAGGTAGGGTTAATTAGACAAGGCTGGGGATGGGGAAACAAGGGGATTTCAGGCAGAGGCAAAGGTGTGGGGTTTGAAGGCTGGAGGTGGCTAGATTTTGTGGGCTTTGTAGATGTGTTAAGGATTTTGTTTTTGTTTTTAATCTTAAGTAATAGAAGTCCTTGAAATATTTTAATAAAAATAATAGATTTGCATAAAGATAAAAAAATCATCTTTTTATGATCTTTTAGAAGATAGGCTTATCTCCATCTTCTCTACTCAGGAGATCTTGGTTTATGGAAAACCTTAAATTCATGAGTCAGCATGAAACAATGTGTTCATTGCCTTGATAGAACTATATAGAGTGCTAGTGAAGTGTAAAGAAGAGAGAGATTTTTCTGGGTGAGGGTGGTTAGAAAAAGCATTAAAAAAGAGGTGATATTTAGGCTGGGTGTTGAAAAATAGTAGGAATTTCCCAGGCAATAAGAGGTATGGGAACAGTGAAGAAACCAGAAGAAGCATTGTGTTCTGGGAAGAAGAAATTGCAAATCCAGACACAGACCTGAGAGAGTTTAGCAGGTTTGCATGAAGACCTGTCATCTCATGCGAATGGAGACCAATGTGCTCTGGTGGTCATTGGGTGGACTTACTGATAGGAATAGCCCAACTCTCAATCCTTCTGGGCATGTGGTTGGCAGCTTTTCACTTTCCTGCAGGCCCAGATGGATGCTGTACCCAGTGGGTGTGTGTCACAGCCAAGGAACCTCAAGCTTGGGAAACCCAAGTTTTTTATAATGGACTAGAACCAACCTGCCCGAACTTTGTCCTGAAAGGACATACTATCTTTTTTTTTTTTTTTTTTTTACTTTATTTTACTTTACAATTATCTTTTTATATTTATTTGTTTTTTGAATGGGATGTAGTTGCTTTATGTGTTGTGTTAGTTTCTGCTGTACAATGAAGTGAATCAGCTGTATGTGTACATATATCCCCTCCCTCTTGGGCCTCCCTCCTACCCCTGTAGGTCATTACAGAGCACCAGGCTGAGCTCCCTGTGCAACACAGCAGCTTCCCACTAGCTTTTTGTCATACACATGGTGGTGTCAGTGCTCCTCTCCCAATTCATCCCATCCTCTCTTCCCCTCCTCCTATGTCCACGTGTCTGTTCTGTATGTTGATATGTCTATTCTTGCCCTGGAAATAGATTTATCTGTATCATTGTTCTAAATTCCACATACATGCATTAATGTATTTGCAGTTCTTTTTCTGACTTACTTCACTTTGTATGACAGACTCTAGGTCCATCCATGTCTCTACAGATGACCCAATTTCATTCCTTTTTTATGGCTGAGTAATATTTCATTGTAAGCAGAGACATTACTCTGCCAACAAAGGTCTGTCTAGTCAAGGCTAAGGTTTTTCCAGTGGTCATGTATGGATGTGAGAGTTGGACTATAAAGAAAGCTGAGCGCCAAAGAATTGATGCTTTTGAACTGTGGTGTTGGAGAAGACTCTTGAGAGTCCCTTGGACTGCAAGGAGATCCAACCAGTCCATTCTGAAGATCAGCCCTGGGTGTTCTTTGGAAGTGACTGATACTAAAGCTGAAACTCCAATACTTTGGCCACCTCATGGGAAGAGTTGACTCATTGGAAAAGACTCTGATGCTGGGAGGGATTGGGGGCAGGAGAAGAAGGGGATGACAGAGGATGAGATGGCTGGATGGCATCACTGACTTGATGGACATCAGCTTGACTGAACTCCGGGAGTTGGTGATGGACAGGGAGGCCTAGCGTGCTGCGATTCATGGGGTCGCAAAGAGTCGGACATGACTGAGTGACTGAACTGACTGAATTGAACATTTCATTGTATATGTGCACTGCATCTTCTTCATTCATCTGGAGATATTATCTTTGATGGAAAGCAAGCAGACTTTCCCTCCATTCTGGGAAGACTCACTGTCACTGTTTTCCAAAGTTGCTCACTTTACAAACATTCTTGGAGAGATATTCTGGGACAACATGTGTGAGTGCCTCCATTTGCAGAAAGTACAGAAACGTGGAAGACCTGTGGAGAACTGTCTCCAGCAATATCTTTGGATAAGTGGAGAAAATGGGTGATGGAAGGCATTTAGAGCCTGATTAGGGAGGATTTCATAGGCCATGTCAGGAGACCGGACTTTATCTGGTAGGCAGTGGGGAGCCATTGATAGTTCTAGGATGTGGTAGAGAGTATAGACGGTAGACTGGAGAAGGGGGATACTAGAGCTAGGAGAAAGGTTAGGGTTAAATACTTGGGCTTGGGAATTTGAATATCTGAAGGGAGCTGAAACCACTGCATTTCATCTCCATTTGGATAAATTCTATAACCTTGAAAGCTCAGATCAAAGGGCATCTTGTTTTAGTAGTTTTAAAATATTACTTTTCAAATGATAAGCATTTTGTCTGAGAAGTCTAATGCAGACTTCCAACCCAGAAACCAGATGGAAGGAGATATACTTGGATTGAAGCAACAGTGGGCGCTGGGCACCCTGCCCCCCAGCACCATTCTGTCCCAGAAAACACCCAGAGACTGCTCTCTGGAGCTCTTGAAAGCCACCAACGTCACTCTGAATCCACTTTTCTTTTCCCAGTTGGCCCACACAAGATTAATTGCTCTTTCCTCTGTTCTCTCAACAATTTGATCTTATTACCAAAGCAGCATTTATCACCTTAACTCATAGTAATCTTCATCTTTGTATTCATTAGGGCCCAGCACACTGGAAGGCTCTCAACCAGTGTTTGCAGGCTTGAATTTGATTGATGTGAAAAACACATCAATGAAATAATTATAAAATTACATTCTTTGGTAAAGCTTTGAATTTTTATGTTAATGAAATAGTTCTGCAACATAACCACAAGCAAAGAAGAATTTAGGAAATAATGAAATAAAAGGATAACTCTTTCTATAGTGCAACAGTCTTAGCTTGAGTTTGTTTTGGTTTATCTAATGTATTAACACATGCTTATTCAAGACACAAAGAGCTTTTTTTTAGAAAGGAGACCTCAGTTCAAATAAATAATATTCTTGAAATTAGAGTGAGAAGGTTGCCAGGTCTTCTTCAAGTATGTAAATCCATTCAGTCACCTGTGTTTTCACCAGGCAGGGAAGGAAAAGTCTGTATTTACTCTGCTAACTTATGCCAGGGAAATATTTGCTTTTGAAAAAACAAAATAGCTTAAAAAAATGGTTTTGGTTTTCTTTCCTAGCTATTATCTGTGTGGAGGTCATAGGTGATTTGGTGGAAACAATAGTCCCTGGAATTCTGAGTAACAGTTTTCTGAATTTCCTTTTCCCTTTCTTTTCCTCAAAAACTACTTAAAAAAATTTTTTTTTAAACTAATTTTGTGTTGAAGTATAGCTGATTAACAATGTTGTGATAATTTCAGGTGGACAGTAAAGGGACTCAGCCATCCATATTTATACACGTATCCATTCTCCTTCAAATTCCCCTCCCATCCAGCCTGCCATATAACATTAAGCAGAGTTTCCTGTGCTATGCAGTAGGTCCTTGTTGGTTATTACATTTTCATGGGGCTTTCTGCTTGTTTGTAAATGAATTTGTCTGACTTAGAAAAAATTAATTATTTACTTTAATTGGAGATTAGTTATTTTACAATATTGTGGTGGTTTTTGCCATATATCAGCATGAATCAGCCATGGGCATACGTACATGTATCCCCCCATCCTGAACTCCCCTCACACCACATTCCCCAACCCATCCCTCTTGGGTTGTCCCAGAGCACAGGCTTTGAGTGCCCTGCTTCATGCATCAAAGTTGCTTTTATCATCTGTTTTACCTATGGTAATATACATGTTTCAATGCTATTCTCTCAAATCATCCCAGCCTCACTTCCCACATAGTCCAAAAGTCTCTTCTTTACATCTATGTCTCTTTTGCTGTCTTTCATATAGTGTTGTCATGACCGTCTTTCTAAATTGCATATATATGTGTTAACATACTATATTGACTTACTTCACTCTGTATAATAGGCTCCAGTTTCATCCACCTCATTAGAACTAACTTAAGTGCACTCTTTTTTATAGCTGAGTAATATTCCATTTGTATATGTACCACAACTTCCTTATCCATTCATCTGCCGATGGACATCTAGGTTGCTTCCATATCCTAGCTATTGTAAACAGTGCTGCAGTGAACATTGAGGTACATGTGTCTCTTTCAATCCTAGTTTTCTTGGTGTGTATGCCCAGCAGTGGGATTGCTGGGTCATATGGCAGTTCTATTTCCAGTTTTTTAAGGAATCTACACTGTTCTCCATGGTGGCTGTACTATGTTTGCATTCCCACCAACAGTTTGCATTCCCACCAACACCAACAGTTTGCATTCCCACCAACAGTGTAAGAGGGTTCCCTTTTCTCTGCACCCTCTCCAGCATTTATTGTTTGTAGGCTTTTTGATGGCAGCCATTCTGACTGGTGTGAGATGGTACCTCATTGTGGTTTTGATTTGCATTTCTCTGATAATGAGTGATATTGAGCATCTTTTCATGTGTTTATTAGCCATCTGTATGTCTTCTTTGGAGAAATGTCTGTTTAGTTTTTTGGCCCATTTTTGATTGGGTCATTTGTTTTTCTGGAATTGAGCTGCATGAGCTGCTTGTATATTTTTGAGATTAATTCTTTGTCAGTTGTTTCATTTACTCTTATTTTCTCCCATTCTGAAGGCTGTCTTTTCACCTTGCTTATAATTTCCTTCATTGTTCAAAAGATTTTCAGTTTAATTAGGTCCCATTTGTTTCTTTTTTCTTTTATTTCCATTACTCTGGGATGTGGGTCATAGAGGATCCTGCTGTGATTTATGGCAGAGAGTGTTTTGCCTATGTTTTCCTATAGGAGTTTTACAGTTTCTGGTCTTACGTTTAGATCTTTAATCCATTTTGAGTCTATTTTTGTGTTTGGTGTTAGAAAGTGTTTTAGTTTCATTCTTTTCCAGGCGGTTGACCAGTTTTCCCAGCACGACTTGTTAAAGAGATTATCTTTTCTCCATTGTATATTATTGCCTCCTTTGTCAAAAATAAGGTGTCCATAGGTGCATGGATTTATCTCTGGGCTTTCTATTTTGTTCCATTGATCTATATTTCTGTCTTTGTGCCAGTACCATAATGTCTTGATGACTGTTGCTTTGTAGTATAGTCTGAAATCAGGCAGGTTTATTCCTCCAGTTCCATTCTTCTTTCTCAAGATTGCTCTGGCTCTTTGAGGTTTTTTGTGTTTCCATACAAATTATGAAATTATTCATTCTAGTTCTCTGAAAAATACCGTTGGTAGCTTGATAGGGATTGCATTGAATCTATAGATTGCTTTGGGTTCAGTTCAGTTCAGTCACTCAGTCGTGTCCGACTCTTTGCGACCCCATGAATCGCAGCACTCCAGGCCCCCCTGTCCATCACCATCTCCCGGAGTTCACTCAGACTCATGTCCATCGAGTCAGTGATGCCATCCAGCCATCTCATCCTCGGTCGTCCCCTTCTCCTCCTGCCCCCAATCCCTCCCAGCATCAGAGTCTTTTCCAATGAGTCAACTCTTCAGATCAGGTGGCCAAAGTACTGGAGTTTCAGCTTCAGCATCATTCCCTCCAAAGAAATCCCAGGGTTGATCTCCTTCAGAATGGACTGGTTGGATCTCCTTGCAGTCCAAGGGACTCTCAAGAGTCTTCTCCAACACCACAGTTCAAACGTATCAATTCTTTGGTGCTCAGCCTTCTTCACAGTCCAACTCTCACATCCATACATGACCACTGGAAAAACCATAGCCTTGACTAGAGGGACCTTAGTTGGCAAAGTAATGTCTCTGCCTTTGAATATGCTATCTAGGTTGGTCATAACTTTTCTCCCAAGGAGTAAGCGTCTTTTAATTTCATGGCTGCAGTCACCATCTGCAGTGATTTTGGAGCCCCCAAAAAATAAAGTCTGACACTGTTTCCACTGTTTCCCCATCTATTTCCCATGAAGTGATGGGACCAGATGCCATGATCTTCGTTTTCTGAATGTTGAGCTTTAAGCCAACTTTTTCACTGTCCTCTTTCACTTTCATCAAGAGGCTTTTTAGCTCCTCTTCAGTTTCTGCCATAAGGGTGGTGTCATCTGCATATCTGAGGTTATTGATATTTCTCCTGGGCAATCTTGATTCCAGCTTGTGTTTCTTCCAGTCCAGCATTTCTCATGATGTACTCTGCATATAAGTTAAATAAGCAGGGTGACAATATACAGCCTTGACATACTCCTTTTCCTATTTGGAACCAGTCTGTTGTTCCATATCCAGTTCTAACTGTTGCTTCCTGACCTGCATACAGATTTCTCAAGAGGCAGGTCAGGTGGTCTGGTATTCCCATCTCTTTCAGAATTTTCCACAGTTTATTGTGATCCACACAGTCAAAGGCTTTGGCATAGTCAATAAAGCAGAAATAGATGTTTTCTGGAACTCTCTAGCTTTTTCCATGATCCAGCGGATGTTGGCAATTTGATCTCTGGTTCCTCTGCCTTTTCTAAAACCAGCTTGAACATCAGGAAGTTCACGGTTCACGTATTGCTTTGGGTAGTATACTCATTTTCACTATATTGATTCTTCCAATCCACGAACATGGTATATTTCTCTATCTATTTGTGTCATCTACGATTTCTTTCAGCAGTGTTTTATAGTTTTCTGTATATAGGTCTTTTGTTTCTTTAGGTTGATTTATTGCTAAGTATTTTATTCTTTTCATTGCAGTGGTGAATGGAATTGTTTATTTAACTTCTCTTTCTGTTTTCTCATTGTTAATGTATAGGAATTCAAGGGATTTCTGTGTATTAATTTTATATCCTGCAACTTTACTATATTAATTGGTTAGCTCTAGTAATTTTCTGGCGGTGTCTTTATGGTTTTCTATGTAGAGGATCATGTCATCTGCAAACAGTGAGAGTTTTATTTCTTCTTTTCCAATCTGGATTCCTTTTATTTCTTTTTCTTCTCTGGCTGCTGTGGCTAAGACTTCCATAATTATGTTGAATAGTAGTGGTGAGAGTGGGCACCCTTGTCTTGTTCCTGATTTTAGAGGAAATACTTTCAATTTTTTGCCATTGAGGATAATGTTTGCTGTGGGTTTGTCATATATAGCTTTTACTATGTTGAGGTATGTTCCTTCTATGCCTGCTTTTTGGAGGCTGGAAGTTGAATTCTGTCAAAGGTTTTCTCTGCATCTATTGAGATAATCATATGGTTTTTATCTTTCAGTTTATTAACATGGTGTATCACATTGATTGATTTGCAAATATTGAAGAATCCTTGCATCCTTGGGATAAAGTCCATTTTGTCATGATGTATGATCTTTTTAATATGTTGTTGGATTCTGTTTGCTAGAATTTTGTTGAGTATTTTTGCATCTATGTTCATCAGTGATATTGGCCTGTAGTTTTCTTTTTTTGTGGCATCTTTGTCTGTTTGGTTTTGGTATTAGGGTGATGGTGGCCTCGTAGAATGAGTTTGGCAGTTTTTCTTCCTCTGAAATTTTCTGGAAGTTTGAGTAGGATAGGTGTTAGCTCTTTTCTAAATTTTTGGTAGAATTCACCTGTGAAGCCATCTGGTCCTGGGCTTTTTTGTTTGTTGGAAGATTTTTGATTACAGTTTTGATTTCCATGCTTGTGATGGGTCTGTTAAGATTTTCTATTTCTTCCTGGTTCAATACTTTTCTTAGAATTTGTCCATTTTTTCCAAGTTGTCCATTTTATTGACATATAATTGCTCATAGTAGTCTCTTATGATTGTTTGTCATTTTGGGTTGTCTGTTGTGATTTCTCCATTTTCATTTCTAATTTTATTGATTTGACTCTTCTCCCCTTTTTTCTTGATGAATCTGGCTAATGGTTTGTCTATTATCTTCTCAAAGAACCAGCTTTTAGTTTTGTTGATTTTTGCCATAGTTGTCTTTTTTTTTTTTTCATTTATTTCTGCTCTGATTTTTACAATTTTTTTCCTTGTACTAAATTTTGGATTCTTTTCATTTTCTTTCTTTTTAAAAAATGTTTATTTATTTTTTTAATTGAAAGATAATTACTTTACAGAATTTTGTTGTTTTCTGTCAAACACCACAGGTATATGTATGTCCCCTCCCTCTTGAACCTCCCTCCCATCTCCTTCCCCATCCCACCCCTCTAATTTGATACAGAGCCCCTGACTGAGTTTCCTGAGTCATTTAGCAAATTCCCATCAGCTATCTATTTTACATATGGTAATGTAAGTTTCCATGTTACTCTCTCCATACATCTCACCCTCTCCTCCCCTCTTCTCTGTGTTGATAAGTCTGTTCTCTTTATTTGTTTCTCCATTGCTGCCTTGCAAATAAATTCATCAATACCATCCTTCTAGATTCCATATATATGCATTAGTATACAATATTTATCTTTCTCCTTCTGACTTACTTCACTCTGTATAAGAGGCTCTAGGTTCATCCACCTCTTTGGAACAGACTCAAATGCGTTCCTTTTCGTGGCTGAATAATATTCCATTGTGTATGGGTACCACAGCTTCTTTAGCCATTCATCTATTGATGGACATCTAGGTTGCTTCCATGTTCTAGCTATTGTAAATAGTGCTGCAGTGAACATTGGGGGTACATTGTTTTCTTCAATTTTGGTTTTCTCAGGGTATGTGCCCTGGAGTGGGATTGCTGGTCATATATTGGCTTTATTCCTAGTTTTTTAAGTAATCTCCAGGAGAGGATGTGGGGAAAAGGGAACCCTCTTACACTATTGGTGGGAATGCAAACTACTACAGCCACTATGGAAAACAGTGTGGAGATTCCTTTAAAATTGCAAATAGAACTGCCTTATGACCCAGCAATCCCACTGCTGGGCATACACACTGAGGAAACCAGAATTGAAAGAGACACATGTACCCCAATGTTCATTGCAGCACTGTTTATAATAGTCAGGACATGGAAACAACCTAGATGTCCATCAGCAGATGAATGGGTAAGAAAGTTGTGATACATATACACAATGGAGTATTACTCAGCCATTAAAAAGAATACATTGGAATCAGTTCTAATGAGATGGATGAAACTAGAGCCAATTATACAGAGTGAAGTAAGCCAGCAAGAAAAACACCAATACAGCACACTGACACATATATATGGAATTTAGGAAGATGGCAATAATGACCCTGTATGCGAGACAGCAAAAGAGACACAGATGTATAGAATGGACTTTTGGACTCTGAGGGAGAGGGAGAGGGTGGGATGATTTGGGAGAATGGCGTTGAAACATGTATACTATCATGTAAGAAACGAAGCGCCAGTCTATGTTCGATACAGGATACAGGATGCTTGGGGCTGGTGCATGGGGATGATCCAGAGAGGTGATATGGGTTGGGAGGTGGGAGGGGGATTCAGGATTGGGAGCTCATATACAACCGTGGTGGATTCATGTCAATGTATGGGAAAACCAATACAGTATTGTAAAGTAAAATAAAGTAAAGATAAAAATTTAAAAAATCTTAAAAAAAAAAAGTAATCTCCATACCATCTTCCATAGTGGCTGTATCAATTTACATTTCCATCAACAGATCTTTTTCTAGTTGCTTAGGTGTAAAGTTAGGTTGTTTATTTGATGTTTCTCTTGTTTTTTGAGGTAGGCTTGTATTGCTATGCACCTCCCTCTTAGCACTGCTTTTACTGAATCCCATAGGTTTTGGGTTGTCATGTTTCCATTTTCATTTGTTTCTATGCATATTTTGATTTCCTTTTTGATTTCTTCTATGATCTGTTGTTTATTCAGAAGAGTGTTGTTTAACCTCCATATGCTTGTATTTTTAATAGTGCCCCCCCCCATAATTAAAGGAAAGATGTAAGCATCTGAATGCAGAGTTCCAAAGAATAGCAAGGAGAGATAAGAAAGCCTTCTTCAGCAATCAATGCAAAGAAATAGAGGAGAACAATAGAATGGGAAAGACTAGATATCTCTTCAAGAAAGTTAGAGATATCAAGGGAACGTTTCATGCAAAGATGGGCTTGATAAAGGACAGAAATGGGATGGACCTAACAGAAGCAGAAGATATTAAGAAGAGGTGGCAAGAATACACAGAAGAACTGTACAAAAAAGATCTTTACAATCAAGATAATCACGATGGTGTGATCACTCACCTAGTACCAGACATCTTGGAATGTGAAATCAAGTGAGCCTTAGAAAGCATCACTATGAACAAAGCTAGTGGAGGTGATGGAATTCAAATGGAGCTATTTCAAATCCTGAAAGATGATGCTGTGAAAGTGCTGCACTCAATACGCCAGCAAATTTGGAAAACTCATCCATGGCCACAGGACTGGAAAAGGTCAGTTTTCATTCCTATCCCAAAGAAAGGCAATGCCAAAGAATGCTCAAACTACTGCACAATTGCACTCATCTCACATGCTAGTAAAGTAATGCTCAAAATTCTCCAAGCCAGGCTTCAGCAATATGTGAACCGTGAACTTCCAGATGTTCAAGCTGGTTTTAGAAAAGGCAGAGGAATCAGAGATCAAATTGCCAACATCCGCTGGATCATGGAAAAGCAAGAGTTCCAGAAAAACATCTACTTCTGCTTTATTGACTATGCCAAAGCCTTTGACTGTGCGGATCACAATAAACCATGGAAAATTCTGAAAGAGATGGGAATACAGACCACCTGACCTGCCTCTTGAGAAATCTGTATGCAGGTCAGGAAGCAACAGTTAGAACTGGATATGGAACAACAGACTGGTTCCAAACAGGAAAAGGAGTACATCAAGGCTGTATATTGTCACCCTGCTTATTTAACTTATATGCAGAGTACATCATGAGAAATGCTGGGCTGGAAGAAGCACAAGCTGGAATCAAGATTTCTGGGAGAACTATCAATAACTTCAGATATGCAGATGACACCACCCTTATGGCAGAAAGTGAAGAGGAACTAAAAAGCCTCTTGATAAAAGTGAAAGAGGACAGTGAAAAAGTTGGCTTAAAGCTCAACATTCAGAAAACAAAGATCATGGCATCCAGTCCCATCACTTCATGTGAAATAGATGGGGAAACAGTGGAAACAGTGTCAGACTTTATTTTCTGGGGCTCCAAAATCCCTGCAGATGGTGACTGCAGACATGAAATTTAAAGACGCTTACTCCTTGGAAGGAAAGTTATGACCAATGTAGATAGCATATTTAAAAGCAGAGATATTACTTTGCCAACAAAGGTCTGTTTGGTCAAGGGTATGGTTTTTCCAGTGGTCATGTATGGATGTGAGAGTTGGACTGTGAAGAAAGCTGAGTGCTGAAGAATTGATGCTTTTGAACTGTGGTGTTGGAGAAGACTCTTGAGAGTCCCTTGGACTGCCAGGAGATCCAACCAGTCCATTCTAAAGGAGATCAGTCCTGGGTGTTCATTGGAAGGAATGATGCTAAAGCTGAAACTCCAGTACTTTGGCCACCTCATGTGAAGTGTTGACTCATTGGAAAAGACTCTGATGCTGGGAGAGATTGGGGCAGGAGGAGAAGGGGATGACAGAGGATGAGATGGCTGGATGGCATCGCCGACTAGAAGGACATGAGTTTGAGTGAACTCTGGGAGTTGGTTATGGACAGGGGGCCTGGAGTGCTGCAATTCATGGGGTTGCAAAGAGTTGGACATGACTGAGCGACTGAACTAAACTGAACTGAACTTAATGCATTGTGATCAGAAAAGATGCTTGAAATGATTTCAGTTTTTTAAAAATTTACCAAGTCTAGATGGCCCAGGATGTGATCCATCCTGGAGAATGTTCTGTGTGCACTTGATAAAATCCATTGTTTTTTGGGTGAAATGCTCTATAGATATCAATTAGGTCTAACTGGTCCATTGTATCACTTAAAGCTTGTGTTTCCTTGCTAGTTTTCTATTTGGCTAATCTATCCATAGGTGTGAGTGGGGCATTATAGTCCCCACTATTATTGTATTGCTGTTAGTTTCCCCTTTCATACTTGTTAGCATTTGTCATGCTCCTATGTTGCGTGCATATATATTTATAATTGTTATACCTTCTTCTTTGATTGATCCTTTGATCATTATGCAGTGTCCTTCTTTGTGTCTTATCACTGTCTTTATTTCAAAGTCTATTTTATTTGATATGAGTATTGCCACTCCTGCTTTCTTTTGGTCTCCATTTGCATTAAATATCTTTTTCCAACCCTTCACTTTCAGTCTGTATGTGTCCTTGGGTTTGAGGTGGGACTCTTGTAGATAGCATATATAGGGGTCTTGTTTTTGTAACCATTTTGCCAGTCTTTGTCTTTTGGTTGGAGCATTTAACCCATTTGCATTTAAGGTAATTATTGATATGTATGATTCTGTTACCATTTACTTTGTTGTTGACTTTGTCTGACTTTTAAAGAGAACACACCTGGTAGCATTTTAGTTCATTCTGCTTTGGTTCTCTCACGGCCACTGTCTGTTTGGAAGAAGGTCAGCCCTGAGTTATGCTGGGGAGGGTTGTTGTTCAGTCATTCAGTTGTGTCCAACTCGTTGTGACCCCATAGACCACAGCAGGCCAGGCCTCCGTGTCCATCTCCCAGCGCTTGCTCAAACTCATGTCCATTGAGTTGATGATGCCATCCAACCGTCTCATCCTCTGTCACCCTCTTCTTCTCTCAGTCTTTCCCAGCATCGGGGTCTTTTTCCAGGGTTGGCTGTTCACAGAAGGTGGCCAAAGTATTGGAGCTTCAGCTCAGCATCAGTTCCTCCGATGAATATTCAGGGTTGATTCCCTTTAGGATTGACTGGTTTGATCTCAGTGCTGTCCAAGGAACTCTCAAGAACCTTCTCCAGTGGTGAGGATGGAGGAAGGGGCAAATCTAAGATCTCATTGTGAGGATGAATCCAGGGTTTATAGAGGTGAAACTCTGACAATTTTTGAAGCCCTCTTTGAAAGAATGCAAAGTTAGGTGTGATAAGTGAATATTTATAATGAGAAGAGAAATCATGATAATATTTTTGTCAACTAAGTATCGAACACAGTTTTATAACATTGTTTTAAAAGTTATTTTAGCAACATACCTTTTGATTGTGGTTTTATCTGACAGTCATTCTGTGATTTTTCTGTAGAAAAAATAGATTATTCAGTTATTTACCTAATATAGTTGATGAAATATTTATGTTTCTTGTGGAGAAATTAAAAAAGTTTTTCAAGCTTCATAAGTAATATTGCCAAGAAAATGTTTAGAATTGTCAACCCTAAGCAAACTACTACCATGTTTCTTTCATAGAGGAGCTGTAAGATTTCAGGACATTTGAGATTTTATTCTGATTTTCTATCTTAAATGCTCTTTGACTTGATGAAACTGATGTCCTCCTTTTCCTGGTATGTTATGAATTTTATGTTATCTTCATTCATAGTAGTATTTTCTGTCAAATCAGCAAGAAATTTACATATTTCCTCTATTCTTATGATTTACTTCTCATTAATTGGATTATCAAATGTTCTAAAAGCTTATTACTTACCATTACTTCTATCTGAAATGTATCCTTCTCTTCCTCTTAAAGAATTAATTACTGCTTTTGATGTGGTCTTTTTATTTTATTTTTGTTATACTTTGTTTCATGATGGTAGGATGAGATCTATTATTTTATTACTCATCTTTACTGTTTTTATTTACATTTTCATTTAAAATATTTTTATTTTATTTTCATCTCAGTGTTCTCATAAAATTAAACAGTTCTCTAAAAATTAAACTGTCACCATAAGGTTGTAATTTCTCATTTATTTTATTAAAACATTCTAAAATATGGTAAACCGTTGGAGGGAGGGAAGGAGGAAACTGGTTGAGTTATGACTTTAACCAAGCTCCCAGATTGAGCCAGGGTGTACCTTGGGAAGGTCAGGATTTGGTGGATATTGCTGATGGATTGAAGATTTGATGGAGGTAGAGGCAGCTAGTTTGGGTCAGGGTTTTTACTACCTTGTCACACCAACACAAGGATATCTGAGAGTATCAGGGCAGGAAACCCAACATAAGGAAGACCAAGCCACAGCAGGAACAAGGTGATTTCTCCTGAACTAGAGAGTAACAAAGATGCCTTGGGAAAGGGGTGGATACCATGGAAGAGGCCAGCTGGTTGGGAACTCATGGAGGAGTGCAGGGACCATATGCAGAGGGTTAGGCTTATGGGCATGTACGTATTCAAGGTGGTGACAAGACCAGGATTCCTCCCACAGGTGCACATGGGGCTGATAGCACTGCAGGCAGTGTGGTCTTGGTGATGGTTTGTGAGGTCCTTCCTGAAGAGTCCGAAGTAGGAGAAGACGTCTTCCTTCTTCAGGAGACTGTCAGTGATGGGACTGGGTTTTTCTCAAGCAGATTAGAATATTTTGAAAAGAGGCAGCATTGTCTAACTGACCATGAATTTTGGAGTCAGAAAGACCTGGGTTTGAACTGGCCATGCAACCTCTTATCCCCAGTTTCCCTCTCAACCAAAATGGGGGTGGTAGTACATGTCTTTTGGATAGCTATAACATAAATCTTACAATACGATGACAAAAGTGAAAGTGTTAGTTGCTTAGTCTTGTCCAGCTCTTTGCGACCCCATGGACTGTAGCCCACCAGGCTCCTCTGTCCATGGAATTTTCCAGGCAAGAATACTGGAGTGGGTTTCCATTTCCTTCTCCAGGGAATCTTCCTGACCCAGGGATTGAACCCAGATCTCCTACATTGCAGGCAGATTCTTTACCATCTGAGCCACCAGGGAAGCACTTAATGAAGAGCACGGTAAATTTCATGAGTGTGAAATCCAGAATATTTGTGATTGTTAATAATGTTATGATTTTCATACTTTTGATAGGTTTTCATAGTTTTGCTGTGTTTTGTTAATTTAATTATTATTTTCAAAAAAAAAATGACATAAAATTCCTTTGTTTCAGGCTGATCTCAGAGTTCTCAATTTCCACCTTAGCCTGTTTGCTTGTACTGCCAGTGTTGTATGTATTACACACACACTTTGAGAGACATCACCAAGAAATAGAGCCAGAGTCCTTGAAATGATTACAGAGTTTAAAGAGACTACCTTGGTTCTTATCCCCTTTATTTTTGTTTTTTAATGAGAAGATATATTTTACTGGGACTTCCCTGGTGGCTCAGATGGTAAAGAATTTACCTGCAATGCAAGAAACCTGGGTTTGATCCCTGGGTCAGGAAGATCCCCTGGAGAAGGGTATGGCAACCCACTCCAGTATTCTTGCCTGGAGAATTCCATGGATAGAGGAGCCTGGTGGGTTACATGTTCATGGAGTCACAAAGAGTCAGACACAACTGAGTGACTAATACTTTTCGCTTTACTTCATGTTTTGCTGATAGAATCTGTCCGAGTTTGAAAAGGAGTTTGCTTTAATTTTCTGTGTATTGATGCTCACTGGCTTTAATTTCTTGGATTTTTGGGGGTTAGTATTTCTTTATTTTCCTTTGTATTGTTATTTGGATTCATTTGTTGATGTGCTGTCCTGGAGGGTATCACGAGTTCAGCTGCAAGCCATCAGGGGTTCCATTCCCTCCTGGTGAAGAGGGGAGCTGGACCCATTAGAGCATTTCCTTATGGAGCTGAAACTGGTGGGACACACTGGGACCAGGTGAGGAAGAACCTGGTGTCTCTTTCCTTCATCCCATTGGGCATCCTCACCATCCATCCTGCAGTGTCTGTGAGATCTCATTAAGCTCTTGTGATGGTCTTCCTTTGAGAAGGGCAGGAGAATGGAATACATGTATCAGTTTGGGAGGGTTTAGATATGTTAGATCTGAAATTTCCTGCAGAATATTGTTATTAGACTTTTGCCATTGGAGAAAGGTGAAGAAAAAGCCACCTTGATCGTGTTTGGTGCCAATAAGAGGTATGATCTGGTTTGACATTAATGGCGGCTCACTTAGCAGTTAATTTATCCTATTTACTGAGACCCCACTCCTCCGAAAATCCTTTTCTTGGAGGTAAAGGAACCTTGGCACAATAAACCAGTGTGGCCAATCACTGTTAGTTCTCAGTTCCTCTGACTGGATCTAAGAAGAAACCAGCCAATGAAAAGCCAGGAGAGGGGGGACCTTTTAGAAGCCAGCCATGTCTTAGCCAATAGGATGGGAGGGGAGTTCCTGTGAGCCCTGGTCAGGTGAATGCTTAGGGACACATCTTGTTTGATCGGATCATCTTCAAGACCCAACTTGGTGTTTATAACTTTGCCCATAAAAAGGCAGGCAATCGAGGAAAAAAAAAAAAAAAAGAACAGAGTTCTGTCAATAGCCAAGTGTAACTTGAGAGGCGTCATTAACAACTTCATGCCTCATTTATCCTAATCGAGCAACACCAGTTTGGAAGAATATCCTGCCTTGGGGCCTGGAGCAAGAGAATAGAGTGCTATTTTCTGTATTTCCCCCTCTTTTTTTTTGTTTATAATTCTCAATATCCTGTCTTCTAAACATGGCTCCTGTAGAGTGGCCAGTTTAATTAAACCACACAGGAGGACTGGGGAGGATTTGGATAAGTGTTGTGCAGAGTGTTTCATTGTCACCATGGGGCCGTGGGAGAACGTGGGTGACTCACAGCAAAATGCTCTACAACTGGGGAGCGCAAACCTCCTCCTGGGGCTGGACCAACGGAATGATGGCTGAACGCTAAGCGATGTGTCATAATTACTCTTAATAAGAATAAAACAAAAGTGACAGTAAACAACGCTTTTGACTTCCCACTAGGATATCTTGTTCAGGAAAATAAATGTCTCCTAGAGCAGGTTTAACCAGAGGAGCCCATCCCCAGGTGAGAATGTCACACCTTCCCTAGGTGTGTGAATAGTGAGCACAATGCGCAGGAAAAAATGGAACAAATGGAACAAAGGGGTCAAGTGGCTGTCCTCGTGTTGACCCAGGCTTTTGGGCACTTCATGTCTTGTGAACCAGGATGCGTCTGTTGCAAGACACAAAGACAGCTGTACCCCAAATGGCTTAAGCAAAAAGGGAATTTATTACTGACATGACCATGCCTGGCTTCAGGGGCATCTTGTTGTCGCACTAATGTTATCACACCCCCTTTCTCTCTGTGTGCACCCTGACTCTACCCGCCTTCATCAGAGGTTCTCCACACTCAGAAGTTCTCAATTCAGGGACATATTGGCCACGCAGCTCCAGACCTCACATCTTCTTGCCCTCATATCTCAGGGGGAAAGGCCCCCTTTCCAGAATCCCAGCTTAAGTCCCATTTCATCTCATGGATGCCGTGGGATTTTATGCTTGCTGTGACCAGAGAATGCAGTGCTTTAATTGACTAAGAGAGAAGGAAAGGTGAACCCCCAGATAAAAACTGGGGCTGTTGTCTGAAGGGGAAATGAATGTCAAGGACACAAACCAGATTGTTTACTCTCTATGTGAACCCAGCTCTAGAACCCTGCTGTTCTCTGGGATCTTTTGACTTTTTTTGTTTAAGGTCAGAAAACATGGGGTAGAAGCAGGTGCGTGGGGTTGTTTCTGGGGGCTGGTTGACACCAGGGCTGACTCCACACTCCTGTTGCTGTCTTCAGAAAACACTGCCCAGAGGAGACAGTTGGTATAAACAGCAATTTCATAGGCATCGCTGAAGCTTGGCGAGGAAGGGGGTATTTCCTAATAATCTTTTCCTCCTCTAGGGGATCTTTCCAACCCAGGGATTGAATCCAGGTCTCCTGCACTGCAGGCAGATTCTTTACTGTCTGAGACATCAGGGAAGCCCAACCTTCCTGAACTGTCAGGCATATAAGAACGATTAGTGTCAGATGATCTTTGTCTCCCAGCAGGGTCTTGGTTGCCTATCAGTTCAGTTCAGTTCAGTCACTCAGTCGTGTCCAACTCTTTGCGACCCCATGAATCGCAGCATGCCAGGCCTCCCTGTCCATCACCAACTCCCGGAGCCTACCCAAACTCATGTCTATTAAGTTGGTGATGCCATCTAACCATTTCATTCTCTGTTGTCCCCTTCTCCACTGTCCTCAATCTTTCCCAGCATTAGGGTCTTTTCCAATGAGTCAGCTCTTCCCATCAGATGGCCAAAGTATTGGAGTTTCAGCCTCAACATCATTCCTTCCAATGAACACCGAGGACTGATCTCCTTTAGGATGAACCTCCTTGCAGTCCAAGGGACTCTCAAGAGTCTTCTCCAACACCACAGTTCAAAAGCATCAATTCTTTGGCACTCAGCTTTCCTCACAGTCCAACTCTCACGTCCATACACGACCAATGGAAAAACCATAGTCTTGACTAGATAGACCTTTGTTGGCAAAGTAATATCTCTGCTTTTGAATATGCTGTCTATGTTGGTCATAACTTTCCTTCCAAGGAGTAAATGTCTTTTAATTTCATGGCTGCAGTCACGATCTGTAGTGATTTTGGAGCCCAAAAAATAAAGTCAACCACTGTTTCCACTGTTTCCCCATCTATTTCCCATGAAGTGATGGGACCAGATGCCATGATCTTCGTTTTCTGAATGTTGAGCTTTAAGCCAACTTTTTCACTCTCCTCTTTCACCTTCATCAAGAGGCTCTTTAGTTCTTCTTCAGTTTCTGCCATAAGGGTGGTATCATCTGCATATCTGAAGTTATTGATATTTCTCTTGGCAATCTTGATTCCAGCTTGTGCTTCCTCCAGCCCAGTGTTTCTCATGGTGTACTCTGCGTATAGGTTAAATAAGCAGGGTGACAATATACATCCTTGAAGCACTCCTTTTCCTATTTGGAACCAGTCTGTTGTTCCATGTCCAGTTCTAACTCTTGCTTCCACCTGCATCAGACTTCTCAAGAAGCAGGTCAGGTGGTCTGGTATTCCAATCTCTTTCAGAATTTTCCACAGTTTATTGTGATCCACACAGTCAAAGGCTGTGGCATAGTCAATAAAGCAGAAATAGGTGTTTTTCTGGAACTCTCTTGCTTTTTCCATGATCCAGCGGATGTTGGCAATTTGATCTCTGGTTCCTCTGCCTTTTCTAAAACCAGCTTGAACATCTGGAAGTTCATGGTTCACGTACTGCTGAAGCCTGGCTTGGAGAATTTTGAGCATTACTTTACTAGCATGTGAGATGAGTACAATTGTGTGGTAATCTGAGCATTCTTTGGCATTGCCTTTCTTTGGGGTTGGAATGAAAACTTTTCCAGTCCTGTGGCCATGGCTGAGTTTTCCAAATTTGCTGGCTATTGAGTGTAGCACTTTCACAGCATCATCTTTCAGGATTTGAAATAGCTCAACTGGAATTCCATCACCTCCACTAGCTTTGTACATAGTGATGCTTCCTAAGGCTCACTTGATTTCACATTCCAGGATGTCTGGCTCTAGGTGAGTCGTCACACCATTGTGATTATCTTGGTCATGAAAATCTTTTTTGTACAGTTCTTCGTGTATTCTTGCCACCTCTTCTTAATATCTTCTGCTTCTTATAGGTCCATCCCATTTCTGTCCTTTATCGAGCCCATCTTTGCAGGAAATGTTCCCTTGATATCTCTAATTTTCTTGAAGAGATCTCTAGTCTTTCCCATTCTATTGTTTTCCTCTATTTCTTTGCACTGATCCCTGAGGAAGACTTTCTTATCTCTCCTTGCTATTCTTTAGAACCCTGCATTCAAATGGGTGTATCTTTCCTTTTCTCCTTTGCTTTTCACTTCTCTTCTTTTGACAGCTATTTGTAAGTAAGGCCTCCCCAGATAGCCATTTTGCTTTTTTGCATTTCTTTTCCAAGGGGATGGTCTTGATCCCTGTCTCCTATACAATGTCACAAACCTCCGTCCATAGTTCATCAGGCACTCTGTCTATCAGATCTAGTCCCTTAAATCTATTTATCAGTTCCACTGTATAATCATAAGGGGTTTGATTTAGGTCATACCTGAATGGTTTAGTGGTTTTCCTTACTTTCTTCAATTTAAGTCTGAATTTGGCAATAAGGAGTTCATGATCTGAACTCCTGGTTTGTTTTTGCAGACTGTATAGAGCTTCTCCATCTTTGGCTGCAAAGAATATAATCAATCTGATTTTGGTGTTGGCCATCTGGTGATGTCCATGTGTAGATTCTTCTCTTGTGTTGTTGGAAGAGGGTGTTTGCTATGACCAGTGCATTCTCTTGGCAAAACTCTTTGCCCTGCTTCATTCTGTACTCCAAGGCCAAATTTGCCTGTTACTCCAGGTGTTTCTCGACTTCCTACCTTTGCATTCCCATCACCTATAGTGAAAAGGACATCTTTTTTGGGTGTTAGTTCTAGAAGGTCTTGTAGGTCTTCATAGGACCATTCAACTTCAGAGGCCTGTATTTTAGCACCTGGCCATTTTGAGACCAGTAAAGGTCTGTACCTTGTCTCTTCTCAATCTCTGTCCCCAGATGGAAGGCATGGGAGTCACAGCATGGTGTCTGGTGATGACTTTCTCAACTAGAAATCTGGCAGTGGTCCTCCTCCTGGTTTACTATCGAAATGTCTCAGGCCATTTAATTTGCTTATGACTGAAAAGCAGAGGAGAGTAATTTTGGTTCCTTACTCCTAGGAAAGGAACAAGTAGAAAAATATCACTGTTTTCCCACAAGATTCCATAGTTTTGAGAGGGACTTGGCTGCTGTTAAGCCCACATTTTTTTTTTAAACACATAAAGCTGGATAGATAGCAATTAGAGTTTCTCTTTATTGATTATCTCTTATTTTTTGGAATTTAAAAAAATTGAAGTGTAATTGGTTTATAATGTTGTGTTAATTTCTGCTATACAGCAAAGTAATTCAGCTATATACATATATATATATTCTTTTTAATAGTATTTTATGTTATGGTTTATCATGGGATATTGCATTTAGTTTCCTGGAGGACCCTGTTTATCCATTCTATGTGTTATAGTTTACATCCTGCTCACCCCTACCTCCCAGTCCATCTCTCCCCCAACCCCTTCCCTCTTTGCAACCGCAAGTCTGTTCTATGTGTCCATGAGTCTGTTTTTGTTCCTTGAATAAATTCATTTGTGTAATATATCAGATTCCACATCTGAAAGATATACGGTATTTGTCTTTCTCTATCTGACTTATTTAGTTCATTTAGTATGACAATCTCTAGTTGCATTCATGTTGCTGCAAATGGCATTATTTTATTCCTATTTATGGCTAAATATTAATGTGTTCTATTGTGTGTATGTACACATACACACACACACACCACATCTTCTTTATCCATTCATCTGTTGATGGCCATTTAAGTTGCTTCCGTGCTTTTGCTATTGTGAATAGTACTCCTGTAAGCATAGGGGTGCATTTAACTTTTTGAATTATAGTTTTGTCTGGCTATATTCCCAGGAGTGGTATTGCTGGATGGATTGATTATCTCTTAATTAGGTTCTTGATGCCAAGTTCCACTGGATGGTTGTGAGAGCTGTCAAGCCTTTCTCATTGATGGATATATAGCAGTTGATGGCATCTTCAGAAGAGCTATGGGGAAGCACAGCCAGCAAGCATGGGTGACACTTCGAATCCTTATTGGTGGTACAGCTGTTTGATTTGACTGAACTGTGGCGGTGGCTCATGTAAACAGCAGAGTGGGGCTGGAATGAGAGGAACCCGAAAGATCCTATTTGAATGGTTGTCAGACCTCAGTCTCGTGTTCACTTTCAGAAACACCCCTCATTTCTTGCCGTGGATTCCTTCTCACAGAACCATAGGACAACACCCTTCCTGGAATTACTGGGGTGCATGTGATGGGGGTGTGTGTGATTTAGACAGAGATGCTGTGTCCAGTTAGCCTCGTGATGGAGTGACTACACCGTTATTTTTTTCAATAAATAAAAGTGTAAAACTATTCATACATCAAAAGATCAATCAGAGAACCAGGTTACCTGAGGAGACTCACTGACTGTGATCATCTGGGCAGAGGAAGAATTCGTTCTGTCACTTGGAGGGAGACCTAATCTTGTCGTTCCAGAGCGATAAGAATGCATGACGCACATTCAATTTTAAAAATCTCTCATTAAATTCCATTTCTAAAAATAGAGAATTCACATATGTTCTCTATAACAAGTGAAATAATATGAAGAAAGAAGGCAAAAAATTAAACATCTTTCTCATGATTCCTGCATTCCCATTCCCACCTCTTGCTCCTCTAAGATAAACAGGGATAATGACCTATTGTGTTATCTTTTCACATCTTTCTTAAGTAAATGCAAGTAGATGTGATTTTGCCTCCTGAAAATTGGACTCACCCTGTATACAGTTTTGTGCAACCTGTTTTTCTCACATGATAATTTTCTATGGATATCTGTCTAGATCAATATAGTTAAGTCATTCTTATTAATAGCTTCACAGTAATCCATGGTATAGATGGACCAAAATTTATTTAATGTCCACTTGATAGAGATCCAGAAAGTTTCCAGGTTTCACCTTTAGGAATGATGCAACAGTAAATATTATTTAAATATGTCATTATGAACTAGTACTCCGCCCCCTGCCCACAGGACCTATCCCTTGAAATGGGGTCACTGGGTCAAAGGTTATATGTATTTGAATTTTCAGTAGCTATTGCCACCTTGCATTCCAAAAAGTGTAGTAATTCCTGTTCTAATAGCAGCATGTGAGAGTGGTTGCTCGCACAGAATGCTATATGTTTTGAGTTTTAAAATGTTAAAAAAAAAAGTTCTTTTGTCAATCTGAGGGGTGGGAAAAAATGGCATCTCCTTATTGCCTTTTTTAGAAAAAAATATTTATTTATTTGGCTTGCTGGGTCTTGGTTACAGTATGTGGGATCTTTAGTTACAGCATGCAAATTCTTAGTTGTGGCATGTGGGTCTGTTTCCCTGACCAGGAATTGAACCCCGGGCCCCCTGCACTGGGAGTGCAGAGACTTAGCCACTGGACTACCAGGGAAGTCCCTCCTTATTGCTTTAATTTGCTTTTCCTTACCTGCCAGTGAGGACAAGCATCTTTTCATATGTTCACTGGCCATTTGGATTTCCTCTTGTGGGAACGGTCAGTTCTGTTGTATTCAGTTGGATATTATGTGTCGTGTGTTGCAGACATTTTTCCCCCCAGCTATCATTTGACTTTGGCTTTGTTTGCCTTTGTTGCTGTTTAGTTGCTAAGTCATATCTGCCTCTTTGTGACCCCAAGAACTGCAGCACTCCAGGCTTCCCTGTCCTTCACTGTCTCCCGGAGTTTGCTCAAACTCATGTCCATTGAGCCAATGATGCCATCCAACCATCTCATTCTCTTTCACCCCCTTTTCCTTCTGCCCTCAATCTTTCCCAGAATCAGTGTCTTTTCTATTGAGTCAAAAGGTTGTTTTAAAAAATGTACCAGATAATTTAAAAACTACCCAGGTAATATTAGTTTTTTTATAGACAATTATTAAATACAATAAGCCAAAAGAAGACTACAAAAATCACTCATTTTCACACTACTCATAGATAACCACCCACAGATAACTATTTATATTTTGGGGTATATGCCTCCCAACTGTCTTCTACACACATTTTACTCTTTGTTTTTAAAATATCACCACTAAAGGATAGAACTCTAAATGTGTATACTGATCAGAAGAAAAAGGGAAATTCAAGTGCAGGATCCTTTTCATAGCTACTTGAAATATATAGAACGATGCTTATAACAGATGAAGGCAGATGGGTAGTACTGATCAGGAAGGGAATTTATCGTTCATATTGTAATGATTCTAAAATGCGCATTTGATTTGCTTATCTTAACCTCCCTGAAATCAGCAAGTGTTTCGTATGCAATGATGTCTCATAAACACTGCCAGGCAGCGATCAGAACATAGTCATTGTTGTCTACATGTGTGAGCTAGTTCATAGCTTTTCATGATATCTGCACTTCACTTGGGTCATGCTCACTCAGGAGTATAAATGTTGAATTCAATTGCTATTTGAAATATCTTCAGTAAGATTTACAGTATGACTACATTCAGTTCAGTTCAGTTCAGTTCAGTTCAGTCGCTCAGTCGTGTCCGACTGTTTGTGACCCCGTGAATCACAGTACGCCAGGCCTCCCTGTCCATCACCAACTCTCAGAGTTCACCGCTCCATCCCTTCCCTAGAGGGTAAGAAAGAATACAGCCCTCCCAACACTTTGATCTCAGACTTTCGATCTGCTGAACTGTGAGAAACGAATTCTTTGTGTTTTAAGCCCTTGAGTTTGTGGCAGCCCCAGAAAACAAATACACTCCCTGGTCAGAAATGGACATTGATGATGGGCTACCTGACCGCGTCAGCAAGGACTCAGCAAAAACAGGACATAGTGAGTCAGGATGAATGGACTCAATCCTCCAAAACTTAGCAGATTTTATGAGCATGTATTGTTGGCAAGCCAATATTTTAAAGTCAAATACTCTTAACCAATGGGCTGTAAAGTCCCTAAACTATTTTTAACTGTTCAAAAGTGGGTGAAAATATAGTCACAAGGATACAGAGCAAGGTCATCATTCAGAGTTGCACTGCCCTGCACAGTGGCCACCAGCCACATTTGGTCACTGAGTCCTTGAAATGTGTCCTGGCTCAACTGAAATGCGATGTTAGTGTAAAATACACACCAGATTTCAAAGATTTCGTATGAAAAACAGTGTGAAATATCTCACTAACAATGTCTACGGTGATTACATATTGGCTGTATTTTGGGTATGTAGGTAAATTATTAAAACTAATTGCACCTATTCCTTTTTGCTTGTATAACGTGGCTACTAGAAAATTTAAAATTACACATGTGGTTCACATTACATTTCTATTGCTCAGTGTTGATTTAGAGACTAAACAATGCAGCCTAAGGCAGGAGAAATAGGCAAATTGTAGATTTTGAAATAACAAGAGGCTGTGTGAATGTGACTGTTCTTAATACATTACGTAGATGTTATGGTACTAAGATAATGGTACATCTTATAACTGATTTGGTGTCTTAACTTTGATGTATGTGGTATTAAATTGTTTGATTAGGTAATATATATGGGAAATAACTTTTGCAAGAGATTCAACAATGTGGCAATACTCATTTGGGAATATTTCACATATTATGCTTTTGGCACAAATAAAATAAATGAGTGAAATAAGGCAAACATGACCTGATCAGCAATAATATTCAACAAGATGCCTGGAGTGATAGATGTGATTAAAAAAAAAAAAAAGAAGTTAAAGATCTTGTAATGTTGACTTGTTTGTGACTCAAGAGAAAGGGAAGCTCTGGATGGACTTTGGGAGGAGTTTCATATTGAAGTCAGTGATGTGGATTGCGTGGGAAAGTGTTCAAATTATGGCTAAAAGGAGATATTACATTGATCTTGCAAACTCAACAGCTTCTTGGATGTGGCCTGTGTGGTTATTTCTCCTGTTAGTGTGGGTGAAGCAGCATAAATAATCCCTAAATCCATGTTGCTCCATCTGTCAGTATGGCAGCTTGGAAGCAGTCCTGAACTAGGAGATGACAGTCGTCATTCTCCTGGGGGTTTTGCTCAGTCACTAGCTTTTATGCATAGAAGCCTGTTGCTTTGCTTGCCTTTAGTGTTAGTCGCTCAGTCGTGTCAGACCCTTTACAAACCCATGGACTATAGCCCGCCAGGCTCCTCTATCTATGGGATTCTCCAGGCAAGAATACATGCATGGGTAGCCATCCCCTTCTTCAAGGGATCTTCCCCACCCAGGATTGAACCCAGGTCTCCTGCATTGAAGGCAGATTATCTGCCATCAGAGTTACCAGGGAAGCCCTTGCTTGCTCTTCCTACCCCTTAATTCAGCCAAAGAGGAGTAAACCTGCCCAGACTGGAGGGGTGTAATTTGGTAGTGGGAAGAGAAGAATAAGGAGTTAATGTGCACGGCCCTCCTTTGTAATCTAATCTAGCATCTAAAAACATGATTCATGGCCAGCTAATGGGATTTGAAAAGTTCCTTAAGAAAAACAGCACATGAACATGAATATTCTAATATAAAAAAATTTCCAGGACTTCCTTGGCAGTCCAGTTGTTAAGGCTTCACACTTTGAATGCAGGGGGCTCAGGTTTGATCCCTGGTCAGGGAACTAACATCCCATATGCCACGCAGCACGATAAAAATAAACCAAACATTTAAAATAAATTTCCAATAATTTTTACTTCTGTCTATAGTTTATTGTAAGACTCTTGTTTTTTTCTGACTTCATCAAGAACTTGCTAGAACAAACATTTCTTAAGTGGTTGACTGAGTTAGGGATACACCTTAGCACTTTCCTCAGCTTCAGTTTGCCTGAAAAAAAAAGAATGGAGGCAAAGCATTTATAAACATTTCCTTTCTGGAAGACCCAAGTCAGTTTCATGCATTGTTGCCTTAGCGGCACATTCTTTCCATTTGAGCAATACTGGAATTATTTTTAAGATGACTGAGTGGATTCTTAATTTCAGATATTAATATTTATTTACTTATTTCTAGCCTTTTCACTTGGGTCTTCACAAATATTTTTCATCTCTCTGCTGAAATTCCCTAGCTGTTCACTTTTGTTGCCCAACATTTCTGCAGTATCCTTTAATATCTGTCGTAATTCTTTTGATGTCCGTGTCTGACCATTCCAACATCTGGAAATCCATCTCAGGGTCTGTTTATATTCACCCTTTCCTCTCTTAACCATGGCACAACTTTTCTTGTTTCCTCACATGTCTTATAAATCTTAATTGTATGCTAGACTTTGTGTAACAAAGAGCAGTTGATAAAAATTAATAATATTTACCTCCAGAAAAATATACTCTTTTTTTTTTTTGGTGGGGCAGGGGCAGCAGGTCACACCACTAAAGGAGCTGAGTTGGTCTCCTCTGTAGCTGAACTTGGATTGGTCTTGGTTGTAGTTTCAGTTACTTTGTCATAGTTTAAGTTAGACTCAGTTCACCATTACCTTCAGGGTCAAAGCAGGAGCGGGCCTTTCCTTTCAGAGATGCTTGGACCTAAACACTGGTAGACTCTTGTTCTCCTATTTCATAGCCAGTTGCCAACTTTTTGGCTTTTTTTTTTTTTTTTTGCCAGCTTTCTATTCCTCTGGCTTTCAGTTTCTAAGGAGATCTCTTTCTGCCTGGCCCTGTCCCCTTGGCAGTGTAGACCATGAAGTCTCAGAGTATTTTGCAGGGGTTCCTCTCAGCTCTCCCATGCTTTCCTGGCCTCTGGAAGGCTGCTGAGGTTTAGTTGGTAAAGACTCAGGTGCCTCTGAGGTATTTCTTTCTGCTCTCCTGCCATCCTCAGCCATTGAGGGACTCTGCTTTACAATCAGTGAAGGCCTGGAGAAATTGGGAAGGGTCTCTTCCCACCCTGTAGCCTCACCTTCAGCCTTGGGAATGTTGCTGCCGTCAGGGTTCTTAGCGAAGTGCCTCAGGTGCCTCCCCTTGGCTCTCTAGCCCCACTCTCTGCCTTTAGCAGGTGCTGCCTTGCAGTAGGAGAGAGCTTTGTGCATCTTGGTGGGGTAGGAGGGAGGGGTATTGTCTCACTTCCAGCTTTTTGCCTGCTGTCCTTCGCTCACTGAAGGCCTGTGGAGAAAACATGGGTGGTGTCAACTTGCTCTGTGGCCAGAGCTCACTGGGATTCTAACCTGTCACGCTTGTCCACACAGAGCTAGAAGTTTATACAGTTTGACTGGTTTCAAACAGTCTGTCTGTCTGTTCCTCTTTTTCACTCTGCCAGGGATGAAGACAGCCACAGTCTCTCCTAAGAAGTGTTTATCACTTTCTACTATTGTTTATAATTTACTTTAGATTTCCTTGTGTCCTCAGCATTCAGATGAATTTTAAAATTATTATTAGTAGCTTCTCTGCTGCTGCTGCTGCTGCTAAGTCGCTTCAGTTGTGTCCAACTCTGTGCGACCCCATAGACGGCAGCCCACTAGGCTCCTCTGTCCCTGGGATCCTCCAGGCAAGAATACTGGAGTGGGTTGCCATTTCCTTCTCCAATGCATAAAAGTGAAAAGTGAAAGTAAAGTTGCTCAGTCATGCACGACTCTTAGTGACCCCATGGACTTCAGCCTACCAGGCTCCTCCATCCATGGGATTTTCCAGGCAAGAGTACTGCAGTGGGGTGCCATTGCCTTCTCTGAGTAGCTTCTCTAGCTTGTTTTTAATGTTAGTGGGCAACAATGATCTCTTGTGAATTTCTGCATTCTAAATGGAAGCATAATAGCTGGGAATATTTTAAAATTTGGAACTGTCATAATTTGCGTCTTACTGATATTTTGACCATCATTATGGTTTTGTAATAAAAGTTTAGTTTTAGCAAGAAATACCAGATAACTGGTGTTAAGTCAGGAAATGGCACATGGAAGCTGAAACTCCAGTCTTTGGGAGCCCATCAAGTCACCTCTGCCTACGAAGATGGGGCATCTCTAAGATGGCATTGGCTCCAGCCTTAGCCACACTGGTGGTATGGCGTGCCTACTGCTCATTTTCTCAGTGGTTTCCATGTGAGCATCTCTCTTACTCTGGTTTTTTTTTTTAAAATGTAGACTATTTTTTAAAGTCTTTATTGAATTTGTTACAATATTGCTTCTGTTTTATGTTTTGGCTTTTGGCTGCAAGGCATGTGGGGTCTTGGTTTCCCAAGCAGGGATTGAACCCACACCGCCTGCACTGGAAGGTAAAGTCTTAACCACTGGACTACCAGGTAAGTCCCCATGTAAGCATCTCTGTCTGGGGGCTGTCTTGTTGACTCAGTAATTTTTGAAATCAACCATTAGATAGCAAAACTTCGGAAGGAGAAGAAGAAAAATAGTATATCCTCTTTTGCTTAATCCTCTTAAGCATAAATATCATCTCTGCCTTCTTCATATGCTTGCACCTCTTCTTTTCTTTTACTTTGCAATTTTTTTTTTTTTAAACTGGGCAGAGAGTCAGCTCTTGGAATGTCTTTCCAGTCAAGCCATAGAGAGTGTGTCATACCCTACATGTCCCTACCCACCATCACCCATGGAAGTAACAAGTGCTGGGAGAGTCCCCAGCTTGCAAGATCAAGTCTAATTATACTGTGTTCTGGTTCAGTAACAAGACTACTTGAATAAGGTTGAAGACAAAGCAATAGACTATCAGTTAGGATCCGGCTGTGTGTGACCAAAAAAAAAAAAAAGGGTTCTACTGCCGTAGAAAAAAAGAAAAAGTGAAGTTGCTCAGTCATGTCCAACTCTTTGCGACTCCATGGACTGTAGCCTGCCATGCTCCTCCATCCATGGGATTTTCTAGGCAAGAGTACTAGAGTGGGTTGCCATTTTCTGCTCCAGCAGATCTTCCTGACCCAGGGATTGAACTTGGGTCTCCCACATTGTAGGCAGATGCTTTACCATCTGAGCCACAGGGAAGTCCCTAATGCCATAGAGAAAGAGAAGACTGTATTATATATTGAGGTTAACCAGCAGTCTTGGTCACCAGTCAGCTCTCTCGGGAAGAATACTACAGAGTTCCAGCCTAGTCCTGGACCTTGAAATCATTTTTGAGGGGAGAGCATTTACTATGTCAATAACCTCTATTCTGATGACTGCTCCCCTCCCCTGGTAGCTCTGTGGGTCTGTAGAGCCTGAGCAGTGATAGGATAGTCATAGCAGTAGTGTAGCTGCTCAGTCGTGTTCGACTCTTTGCGACCCCATGGACTGTAGCCCACCAGGCTCCTCTGTCCGTGGGATTCTCCAGGCAAGAATACTGGAGTGGGTTGCCATTCCCTTCTCCAGGGGATCTTCCTGACCCAGGGACTGAACCCGTGTCTCCCGCATTGCAGGCAGATTCTTTACCATCTGAGCCACTAGATAACAAAGGATCTAAAATATCATGTCACATAGAGACCTGCTGAAGAAACTAAGGATCTTTAGCTTAGAGGAAAGAAGAGTTGGTAATGACCCGTGTCTTCACATATTTGAAGTGGTGTCTTGTGAAGTCTGGATGGATGAGAAGGGCAGAATCCAGCCAGTGAGTAGAAGATACAGGGAGAGTAATACGAGTTCAATGTACAGAGGAAAACCCTAGTAATAAGAGCTGTCAAAAAGAGATAGTGAGCACATATTTACTGCTGTCATCCTCTTGTCATTGATAGGTGTTGAGGACAAAATAGTCAGCAAGAAGGTCTGGTTCCTGCCAGGATGGCAGCTATGCTCTAGCGAGGAAGTCAGAAGTTGATCAGGTAATCATACACATATGACTGCAGATCAGCAAATGTAACAACTAGGTCTTAGAACACTGACAGTGGTTGAAGTAAGGGACAGGCACCCATTCGTAGACCTTCTAGAGGATGTGCTGGAGAAGGCAGTGGCACCCCACTCCAGTACTCTTGCCTGGAAAATCCCATGGACGGAGGAGCCTGGTGGGGTCATTAAGAGTCGGACACGACTGAGCGACTTCACTTTCACTTTTCACTTTCATGCATTGGAGAAGGAAATGACAACCCACTCCAGTGTTCTTGCCTGGAGAATCTCAGGGACGGTGGAGCCTGGTGGGCTGCTGACTGGGATCGCACAGAGTCAGACACGACTGAAGCGACTTAGCAGCAGCAGCAGCAGCAGCAGCAGAGGATGTGTGCTTCTGGCAGGTCTAAACTTATGGTCTGTCCTGCTCATTTCTAGAAATGTGTTCTGGGTAGTGCTGCAGCAGATAGAAGGGAAGAAATTTGCCTTGGAGGGCAAAGCGAATCCCAAATTTGTGGGACTTCTATTGATAAAATGAACTTTTTAAAGTTTCACAGTGGTTTACCATCACTAAACCAGGTTGTGCTAACCTCTTGCCTGGAGAGAGAATGTTGATTGAGCACACGTGAATTCAACAACTTGGAGACTTAAAAGACTTGAACTAGTTGATTTGGAAGAACTAAAACATCCTCTAAAATCTGTAAGTATTGTAAAAACTTTCTGAAAATTCTGAAAAGTTTTCCCACTGAGGACTTAAAAAAAACAACCAAAAAACCCATAACTCCCTTTTGCCCAAGAAAATAACCAAGAAAGAAATGATAAAAACTTTTTTTCAGTTCTCTCAGTCTAAATATATCAATATACAAAAACATGGTAATTTTATGAGTGAAACAAGTTATACATAATGCATTTTTATGTTCCTAAACGAACAGCATGACTTTATATCTGTAAAGGGCACTAAAAATAAGCTTTGCATGTATTTCAGTCCCCTGCCCCCAAATTTTCTTTGAAGAAAAATTTTTTTGTTCTTCCGTAGCTTAAAATTTCTGAAAAATCTCTGTATCTGGTCTGTTCCTTTTGTTCTTTCTGCCTTGTAGCTTGGGTTCTATTTCTGTAAAGTGGATAAGTGTGAAATTAACTGTTCTTTTAGCCTAACTGATAGATGAGATTTAACTCTCTGTCATTTACCTGCTGGGTGTCTAGAGAGCTCAGGCTCTGGGGTGAGTGTTCTGTCCATGGTTTTTGCCAAGGTGGGCTTCATTTCTTCCCAGCTTTAGTTCCCACTAGGGCCCATCAGGTGTACTGACACGTTGTTTATCCAAACAATTCAAGAGCCATGCAGCCAGAGAGTAATTTGTCTTCATGACACACCTGGGAGGCATTCAGGCAAAAAGGCTGTTACAATGGTGGGGCATTGGCAAGAGCATCAGTTTGGAGTCTGGACAGATAACTTGGGGGCCGAGACTCTTGGGCTTTGCCACCAGCTTTGTGGGATCGTAGGAAGGTCTTTTCCCCTCTCTGAGACCTTTATTGCTCACCAAAAGGATGAGGGTATTGGATAAAAGCTCTATGGACCTCACACACTCCAATGTTCTATAAGTAAGTAAAGTCAGTCAGTCATGTCCAACTCTTTGTGACCCCGTGGACTGCAGCCCACCAGGCTCCTCAGTCCATGGGATTCTCCAGGCAAGAATACAGGAGTGGGTTGCCATTTCCTTCTCCAGGGGATCTTCCCGACCCAGGGATCGAACTCAGGTCTCCCACATTGGAGGCAGACGCTTTAACCTCTGAGCCACCAGGGAAGCCTTATGTTCTATAAATATATAATTTTGAGCCCACATTTCAAAATAAGAAGGTTGCAGCATTGACCTAAGGTTATAAAATAGACTAATGGCATCTGGTCCCACCACTTCATGGGAAATAGATGAGGAAACAGTGGAAACAGTGTCAGACTTTATTTTTGGGGGCTCCAAAATCACTGCAGATGGTGACTGCACCCATGAAATTAAAAGACTCTTACTCCTTAGAAGGAAAGTTATGACCAACCTAGATAGCATATTGAAAAGCAGAGACATTACTTTGCCAACCAAGGTCCATCTAGTCAAGGCTATGGTTTTTCCAGTGGTCACGTATGGATGTGAGAGTTAGACTATGAAGAAAGCTGAGCGCTGAAGAATTGATGCTTTTGAACTGTGGTGTTGGAGAAGACTCTTGAGAGTCCCTTGGACTGCCATTCTGAAGATCAGCCCTGGGATTTCTTTGGAGGGAATGATGCTAAAGCTGAAACTCCAGTACTTTGGCCACCTCATGCGAAGAGTTGACTCATTGGAAAAGACTCTGATGCTGGGAGGGATTGGAGGCAGGAGGAGAAGGGGATGACAGAGGATGAGATGGCTGGATGGCATCACTGACTCGATGGATATGAGTCTGAGTGAACTCCAGGAATTGGTGATGGACAGGGAGGCCTGGCGTGCTGTGATTCATGGGGTTGCAGAGAGTCAGACATGACTGAGCAACTGAACTGAACTGAATGAGGAAATTCCCTGAAGGTCCAGTAATTAGGACTTGGCACTTTGACTGCCAAGGGCCCAGGTTCAGTCCCTGATCAGGAACTGAGATCCCACAGGCCGCACAGTATGGCCAAAACAAACGAACAAACAAACAAAACAAAACCCAAGAAGGTCTAATGGGAGAGTTGCTCTTTCTTGCTTCTCAACGGCACTGCAATTTTTTGAACAAACACATTTGTGCACATTAACATGCTGGACAGTCTTGGTTTACCATGGGAAAGAGTGAAAGTAAACTCTAGGGGAAAGTAGGGTGGAAGGAAGAGAATAAATCCTCCTGGTGCCTGAAACTCTGTGGCATAGTGGTGATAATCTCGATACCCACTTTAGGCTGTGTCACCTTGCTAGCTCTTGGGGAAGAGAGTGCTCTTGGGGGAAAAAAAAATGCTCCCTTAACCTCTGGTGCTGTTTTGTTGGCTTATTTCCTTCCACAGCCTTCCCTTGAATGCCCGAGTTTGCTTATAGTCAGCCAGCTTCATACTGGCTTTGAGTGATTCCTGACCAATGCAGTAATGACCGGCCTACCCTGCCTGCTGTGGTGATGGAGCTGAGCTGAGGAGCTGGGTGGTACTTCTGTCCCCGTGGCACAAGAGACTGTGGGGCTCCTTTGCCCTTCCAGAAATGACTCCAAGGGCAGGATTGCCAGGAGGCAGACAGGGAGGCTGCCCTTATTTTGTTTCCAACTGGTTGGCAGACCCGAGAGGCTCAAATGAACATGTGAATTTAAGAGTGCTTAACGCTGATTCAAATCTTAAGCTGGCTTTTAAACTTTTGAGTGGATTGGAGTCAATATGTGAAATACACATACATGCTCTTTCAAAAATGACTAATCTCACTCAACCACGCTGTTTCCTTTCTTTCTGCCCACACTCTAACACCCCCAAGGGTGGTTTCTATTTATTGTCAATAAAGGCACTTCTTAGATCGCTTAGATATGAAAATGAAAATAAATGCCTTAGTTTATATATGAAATGATGTGGGTTAAAATACATGCAGAAAGTAATTCTGAAAAATTGGAAATAACCTAAATTTCCTTCAATGGAGATTTGATAATTGATAGTAATTCACACATGAAATATAAGGCAGCATTTAAAACCATAATGGAAAAGAATATAAAAAAGCATGTATACATAGGTCTCATTTTGCTCAATAGCAGATATTAACACAACATTGTAAATCAACTATGCTTAAATAAAAATAAAATGATGATATAGATACATCTTTGTTGATATGAAAAAGTATTCTGATATGTGAAACAGGTTAAAACTACATGTATTAGATGATCCTGTTTTTGGAAAGACAAAAGTATATATGCATTATACTATATATGCATATACTTTAAAAAATCTGTGCGAGGACTCACCTAGGCTTATGTATTTGGGGGCTGAAAAGAGGTTCTGGTGTCCATGTGGTCTGGACCTGAGGCCTTGATATTTTCACCACACTGTTTCAGCACTGCCACTTTGGTGTCCGATCCTCTATACTTCATGTTCAAAGGAAAAATTGAGCAGCGGACAACTGTGGTGATAGAAATATGGATGATGTGTTTTCTGCTTGGCAAGCTGATTTTTTTTCCTATGGGGAACATTTATTGCCTCTCTGACAAAATAGCAAAAATTAGAAAAAGGGATCCAGGAGACTCTCCTTTGCTTGGGATGTCTTGGTTGAGATTAATTTGAGTTTCATTTCTAGTTCAGATTGCTGAATCTTCTTTTTCCCCTTACTCTTTTTTGGCTCTGAGTTCTTTCTACTCTGTTATTTTGCGTATCTGTGTCCCTTTCCAGTCATGAAGATAGCTTGACACGTCGCAGATTGGGCGGAACCGTCCAAAAGAAAAGTTGGTCCTCCTCCATTTGGGTGGATCATCCTGACCTCTTGGCAGTTTGGCTCACCTGTTGGCAGGGGTGCAGACATTGCCTGGGAAACTAGAGAAAACCAGCAGTAGGCAGAGGACGAAGAAGTGGTTGATATGAGGAGATTTAATCACCGCTGTGGAAAATCAAATTACTGTTCTCAATTCTCCACAGCATTCAAAGAGAGTATTCATCAATGCCCTTGCTATGGCCTCATAGCAAGGGTGGTTGCAGTATACGTTCTGCCCCTTAACTTTGGGTTTGGCCAAAGGGAATATTAGTGGATGGGGGATTACAGAGGCTTGAAGAGCCCGTGCATTCAGGCTGCAATTTTTGGGCATCCATGACCCGCCATGAGAACTTCCTCCAGGCAGCTGTTGCCCCATCAGCCTGGGCTCCAGAATAAATATAATGCCTTCAACCCAGCCTGTAGTCTGAAGCCAAGTGCTGCTGAATGGCTGCCTGAAGCGAGTTCCCCCAGCCCAGCCCAGCCTGGACTAGCCAAACCATAATCAGTCTTGCAGACTCGTGAGTAGGAGACTAAATCCTAGCTGTTTGAAACCACTGGGTTTTGGGGTGGTTTATTGTGTAGCTTCCCTGAGGCTGTAACTGGTTGGTACACTGGTCTAGGTCTGTTAAACAGACCCACCAGAGTCCTTGCTGGCTGAAAAGAGATTTCTGCCTGCCTGTGTGCAATAAATATGCAAAAACCATCCAAAAATGTGATGATGATAACCTGAAAAGAAAAGAATATGGTCAGCCTGACTTTGCATCCAGGGCAAATATAACTTTCTCTCCTTGATTATAAATGAATTCCAGCATTTCAATTAAGGAACTGAATACATTACGGAATACATTACTAATATTCTAACCCTAGGTCCAGGGAAATTCAGTTTGTGGTCAATGCCTGAAAAATTAGTGAGTCATTAGGAACAGTGTGCAAGCCAGGAAGCCCCGACTATACCATTGACTCTGGCCTTTCTGTCAACCTTATTGTTTTTCAGAGGAACTCCTTCCTCTCATTTTAGCTTTGCTCTAACCTCCAGGAGGCTGCTGGACAAATCCGAGGTCATTGGAGGGAATGGTATTAGAAAACTCACAGACACAGTGGCAGCGATATTGGGTGTATTTCACTTTCTGTCCAAGCTGAGAGGTTTCCTTGAAGCCAGGATCGTGTTTAGATTCCCAAATGCATGTGTTACCCTAAGGTTCACTGTCTCCTTCTGTGCTTGGCAAGAAATGTGGAACTCTCTTGGATGCTTGCCTTGTGTGCAATCAATGCTTAATGCTCGTTAGATGGCTGCAGCACAGTCCCGGGTGGGGGGCCATGCTCAAGGACACAGACTTGGGGACAGAGCACACGGAGGTCATCAGATTGCTCCCTATAATGGCGAGGAAGTGAGGCCTCAACATACAGCACACCCTGCAGGCAGTAAGGCTGGAGCTGAGCTAGAAACCAGAGCAGCAAGACCTCTCCCCCGTGACGTTCAACAGTTGCTGTTTAGTTGCCATGTCATGTCCAACCCTTCTGTGACTCATGTATTGTAGCCCGCCAGCCTCCTCTGTCCATGGTTTTCCTAGGAAAGAATAATGGAGTGGGTTGCCGTTTCCTTCTCTAGGGGATCTTCCTGATCCAGAGATCAAACCTGTGTCTCCTGCATTGGCGGTTGGATTCTTTAACCTTGAGACACCCGGGAAGCCCAACTTTCAATGGTACCCATATGTTTTTGGCCTTTCTTTTCTCTGCAGGATACCCACTCAATGGGAATTCACTTATGAGGCTAGCATTTTAAAGCAATGAGCTTTAAAACACGGTCCACACTGTCAGTTTAGGTAGTTGGAAAATACAGAAAGGTGCAAACAGAAAAAAAAGTCACCTGTGATCCCACAGACCAGATGTAGGCACTGCTGGTGTGCTTTTTTGTTACCCGAACTCACCAGCAATTTGGTGTTTGTCATACATGTCATTTCATTTAAAAATTTTTATAGAAATCACTTTGTTTTGCCGTTTAATATTCTTTGAAAATACCAGGTTTTAATTGAAAAATAACCCATCATGATCTATTGAACTTTTCTACTCTTGATGGGCATTTACTATTCGTCCAGTTTTCATTATCATCAATAATGCTGTGATGAGAATTCTTTCCCAGAAAGGGAATGGGAGTTACTTTTAAAAGTCCTCATGCTATGTGATGGGCTTGTCAACACGCTACTGTTTATAGATTAGTTTATGTTACACTTTTGATAAATACTGCAAGAGTCATTAAACAGCTTCCTATCTTTTGACTATAAAATTATTTATGTCCCAGAAAACAATTTGAAATATGACCCAAACCTATGCTCAAAATTTCTTTTGCTTCATTTTGTTTTTAATGATAGTAAAAGATTGAAAAGAGAAATTCCCCATAATAGGAAATTAGAGAAATAAACAACAGCTTATTCTTCTGGTTGAAAGTGATACTTATGTGAGTTTTAAATAATGGAAATATTGATTGTTGTTTAATTGCTAAGTTGTGTCTGACTCTTGTGACCCCATGGACTGTAGCCTGCCAGGCTCCTCTGTCCATGGGATTCTCCAGGCAGGAATACTAGAGTGGGTTGCCATTTCATTCTCTAGGGGATCTTCCTGTCCCAGGGTTCAAATCTATGTCTATTGCATTGACAGGCAGATTCTCTTACCACTGATACATCAGGGAAGCCTAGAAATGTTGATAGTAAATGTCAAATAAGAATATAAGATTGTATGTATTGTATGAGCTTGACTCTGAAGCAACATGTACAGGAAAGAACTCTGCTAAATGCTAGTATCGGAGGAGACTCTTTGGGACCCCACAGCTGCAAGGCTACTGTGTCCATGGGATTTTCCAGGCAAGAATACTGGAGTGGGTTGCCATGCCCTTCTCCAGAGGATCTTCCTGACCCAGGGATCAAACCCAGTTCTCCCACATTGTGGGCAAATTCTTTACTATCTGAGCCACCAGGGAAGCCCAGTATAGGATCAAATGATCTTTTTCTTCTCTCTGTACTTTTTCTGGTATCTTAAATACTTTACTTTTACTATCAGGAAAAAGAGTGGGTTGTTATTCTTTATAGTCATATATTACAGATGAGGTCATTTCCTGGGAAGGAAGGCATGACTGTGTGGGTTCCATTTCCTTCCTAATGAGAGGCATCCAGAGCTTGGTCAAAGCCGTGTTCCTGTGCTCTCAACCCTTTAAACAAGATCAGTGTCTTCTCTGGTTCAGCTTAACATAATCTGAACTCTAGTTTCATTTTCCTGAGAATATTTTTCCCTAATTCAATTTTTCTAGCCTTCAGATATTTTGATGCTTTTTCCAGAGTGAGTAAAATCCCGTATGTTGTGTCAAACCCATCTATTTTTCTCCTAAATTTTTATTTTGTTTCAAATCTCAGGTAAAGCAGTTTTTCAAGTTGGGTGTGTCTATATATCTTTAGCTCACTCCACCCAAGGAAACCCACTAATCTTTCTGTCTCTATAGACTTGCCTACTCTGGACATTTACTATAAATCAACTCATATTAATACAATATGGAGCTTTTGTGACTGGCTTCTTTGAATCAGTGTGTTCTCAAGTTTCCTCTGTGTTGTAGCAGGTGTCATTTTTTCAGTCTTTTTATTGTCGTGTAGTACTCTATTGTATAGACTTACTACATTTTATTTATTCGTCAGTTGATGGATATTTGGATTGCTCCCACTTTGTGGATAGTATAACTAATGCTGCTGTGAACATTGTGTACAAATGTTTGTGTGATGGGGTGTTTCCATTTCTCTTGGATAGGAGAGAAATTGCTGGTTCATATGATAACTCTATGTTTAACCTTTTGAGGAACTGCTGGACAGTTTTCTAAAGCAACTGCACCATTTTATATCCCTGCCAGGCATGTATGAAGGTTCTCATTTCTCTACATGGTTGGTAACAATTGTTGTTATCAATCTTTCTGATTTTAGTGACCCTGGGTTTGAAATGGTATCTCATAGTGGTTTTGATTTACATTTTCCTAAGGAGAAAAGGAAAGATATTCCCATTTGAATGCAGAATTCCAAAGAATAGCAAGGAGAGATAAGAAAGCCTTCCTCAGCGATCAATGCAAAGAAATAGAGGAAAACAACAGAATGGGAAAGACTAGAGATCTCTTCAACAAAATTATAGATACTGAGGGAACATTTCATGCAAAGATGGGTTCGATAAAGGACAGAAATGGTATGGACCTAACAGAAGCAGAAGATATTAAGAAGAGGTGGCAAGAATACACGGAAGAACTGTACAAAAAAGATCTTCACGACCCAGATAATCATGATGGTGTGATCACTCACCTAGAGCCAGACATCCTGGAATGTGAAGTCAAGTGGGCCTTAGGAAGCATCACTATGTACAAAGCTAGTGGAGGTGATGGAATTCCAGCTGAGCTATTTCAAATCCTGAAAGATGATGCTGTGAAAGTTTTTGGAAAACTCAGCCATGGCCACAGGACTGGAAAACGTCAGTTTTCATTCCAATCCCAAAGAAAGGCAATGCCAAAGAATGCTCAAACTACTGCACAATTGCACTCATCTCACATGCTAGTAAAGTAATGCTCAAAATTCTCAAAGTCAGGCTTCAGCAATACATGAACCATGAACTTCCAGATGTTCAAGCTGGTTTTAGAAAAGGCAGAGGAACCAGAGATCAAATTGCCAACATCTGCTGGATCATGGAAAAGCAAGAGAGTTCCAGAAAAACATCTATTTCTGCTTTATTGACTATGCCAAAACCTTTGACTGTGTGGATCACAATAAACTGTGGAAAATTCTGAAAGAGATGGGAATAGCAGACCACCTGACCTGCCTCTTGAGAAATCTGATGCAGGTGGAAGCAAGAGTTAGAACTGGACGTGGAACAATAGACTGGTTCCAAATAGGAGAAGGAGTGCTTCAAGGCTGTATATTGTCACCCTGCTTATTTAACTTATATGCAGAGTACATCACGTGAAATGTCAGACTGGAAGAAGCACAAGCTGGAATCAAGATTGCTGGAGAAATATCAATAACCTCAGATATGCAGATGACACCACCCTTATGGCAGAAAGTGAAGAGGAACTAAAAGCCTCTTGATGAAAGTGAAAGAGAAGAGTGAAAAAGTTGGCTTAAAGCTCAACATTCAGAAAACTAAGATCATGGCATCTGGTCCCATCACTTCGTGGGAAATAGATGGGGAAACAGTGGACAGTGTCAGACTTTATTTTGGGGGGCTCCAAAATCACTGCAGATGGTGATTGCAGCCATGAAATTAAAAGACGCTTACTTCTTGGAAGAAAAGTTATGACTAACCTAGATAGCATATTCAAAAGCAGAGACATTACCTTGCCAACAAAGGTCCATCTAGTCAAGGCTCTGGTTGTTCCAGTAGTCATGTATGGATGTGAGAGTTGGACTGTGAAGAAGGCTGAGTGCTGAAGAATTGATGCTTTTGAACTGTGGTGTTAGAGAAGACTCTTGAGAGTCCCTTGGACTGCAAGGAGATCCAACCAGTCCATTCTAAAGGAGATCAGCCCTGGGTGTTCATTGGAAGGACTGATGTTGAAGCTGAAACTCCAGTACATTGGCCACCTCATGTGAAGAGCTGACTCATTGGAAAAGACCCTGATGCTGGGAGGGATTGGGGGCAGGAGGAGAAGGGGACGACAGAGGATGAGATGGCTGGATGGCATCACTGACCCGATGGACGTGAGTCTGAGTGAACTCCGGGAGTTGGTGATGGACAGGGAGGCCTTGCGTGCTGCGATTCATGGGGTCACAAAGAGTCAGACATGACTGAGGGACTGAACTGAACCGAACTGAATGTTTTATAATAAGGAACATTTTTTACCTGGTTTTTGGCCATTTTTAAAATCTTCTTTGGAGAAATGTCTATTTAGAGCCTTTGACTATGTTTTAATTGGGCTATTTGCCTTTTCATTTTTGAGTGAGTTGTGAGAGATTATGTCTTCTAGATACAAGTTGCTTATCAGATAAATGATTTGCAAATGTCTGTCATTTTGTGGGGTGTTCTTCCACTTTTTTTGATGGTGTCCATTGCTCAAAAGTTTTTAATTTTTATGGAGTCCAATGTATCTATCTTTTTTTTCTGCCACTTATCCTTTTGGTGTCAATTCTAAGTTTTTTTCTAAGTTGAGGTCATAAGGATTTATTCCCATATTTTCTTCTGAAAGTTTTATTGTTTTGCTTCTACATTTAGGTCTCTGATCTATTTTGAATTTATTTTTTTGTGTGCAATGTGAGGAAGGGATTGCAATGGGCTGAACTGTGTCCACCTCCTAATTCATATGTTGAAGCTGTAACCCCCAATCTGGAGACAGGGTCTTTAAGAGGTAATTAAGGATATGAAGTTATAAGGGTGGGGCCTTACTCCAGTAGGACTGTGGCCTTATAAGAAGAGGGAGAGATACCTTTCTCTCCCTCCTTGACTCACTATGTGAGGACACAGTGAGAAAGCAGCCTTCTTCAGGTCAGGAAAAGCGCTCTCACCAGAATTTGACCATGATGGCACCCTGATCTTGGACTCTCTGCCTCCAGAACAGAAAATACATTTCTGTTGTTCAAGCCACCCAGTCTTGGTATTTTGTCCTGGTGGCCAGAGTTGACTAATATAGGGTCCAACTTCATTCTTTTGCATGTGGACATCCACTTGTCCCAGCGCCATTTGGCTAAAAGACTTTCACACTGAATTGTCTTCGTACCAGTTACTCAGACTAGCTCAGAGCTGGGAGTAGAATCTACCCACATTGTCTGTGAACAGAGAAGAAACAGTGAACTGAACAACTCCATTTCCTTCCTCAGTTCATAAGTAGATCAGGACATTCTAGAATTTTGATGTGGAGCTTTGTTCATGTTTGATGTGAACTTTTGAATCTCCCTTTCTTGGCCAGCATTTGACAGAACCTCAGTAACCTTGCATCTGTTTCTATTGGCAAGATGATCAAGCTATGTCAGGCACATAATACTTTAGCACCTAATAAAGGGTGCTCTAGGGTACTCTAGAGCTCGGCTGGTGCATCTGTGAGGAGTAAGGGGAGGGAACCAGGAAGGAGGGTTGAAAGAGTACATGTGTATAAGTGAATGCATATTTAGTAACCATTTTAGTTATAAACCTATAGATTTTTACAGAAATCCAAGTCCCAACCAAAGAAAGAGAAGCTTTGTCTCTCTAGTTCTTTTTCCTCATACCCCATGGCCAAGTTTAATTCCTGCTCCAAACCAACACTGAAAGAGAGGAAGGAAAGAAAAAACCAACAACAAAAAACCCTTTGGCTCCCTGAGACACACAATGGAGTCATTGATCCAAGAACAAGTTGGTTCAATTGCTTGCTTTACCTTGCTGCTGGGAGAAAAACAAAACCTCCTATAAAAACATGGCTTGTGGGAAAAGGTGGGATTATCTTAAAAGCTTTCCTTTGTTTCTGAAGACACTCTGCTCTACAGAGCTTAAGTTGTGTAGCGATCAGGATGAGGTGAAAAGTCAGGCCTCGCAAATTGTTCCTGGATAAGCCTCTGATCCAGCCTGTGGCTCAGGCATACCTGCAAGGCCTCTTGGGTTACTCCCAGGAAAATGGAGACAGCTCAGGGATGCCTCTGTAAGGTCACACTTGTAGATTTCTGTTGTCAGCTTTCAGGGGTACCACTGTGACCCCCCGGCAGACACAGGAGGAATCCTCCCTCTGCTCCTCTCTCTGCTCTTTGAATTCGACACAAGTCTGAAAACTGAACCAGTGAGGCTGACACCTCTGTGCCTGTCTCAGTTAGCAATGTGGCCGGCTCTCCCCAATTACAGTGTTAAGGCAGATTTTCTGTTCGCCCATTCAAAGCTGAGAAAAATTTGCATAGGTCCTTTATTCTAGGCATGGAATGCCAGAAGCCTAGTTTAGGTTTTCAGATTTACATGCACTGGCATCTTCAAGAAGTATTGGGTTGGCCAAAAAGTTCATTCGAGTTTTTCTGTTCCAATGTATGGCCAAACCTGAACAAACTTTTGGGGCAAAATTCAATAATTAAGGACAGTGACTGAAGCCCTGATGGAATCTGTCTCCTCTTCTTGGTGGTGGGGACCCTGCACTTGCTCTGCTCCTTCCTTGGACTGTCCTTATTGCATTTCTTGCAGCTGACCTGGCTTTGGGCCACAGCCTGCTACAAGAATCACC